>NW_027185754.1:19174873-19245983 GCF_028583685.1 Petaurus breviceps papuanus | reverse complement strand
AGAAAGAAAGAAAGAAAGAAAGAAAGAAAGAAAGAAAGAAAGAAAGAGTAAGTCTAAGGCCTCTGAAAAGGGAAGGTCTGCAGTGGAGGAGGAGAAATTGCTGAAAGTGGGTTGAGGGGCAAGAAAAGAAGTGATCCAAAGATAAGCTTCTCCTCCCACCAAAATTGTGCCTGGAGAGGGCCCTGGGGAGTCTAAAGCATAGAGTATTGAGCTCATCTATTTAGAAAGTGAAACAGAGCCCTGAAAGGGATTATCAGGATTTCTCCAGCCCTTTACAAACCCCATTCCTGGCCAAAACAGGCAGATCACTAAGGCCCAAGTGAGTTTTCTGTTCATGGATTATCAGCATAATTGTTGTTCTGGAGTTCCCTAGGTATGATTAGATTTAGCTGGATCTCCCACCTCAGCAGCAGTTCTAGGTGTTAGAGATCATCCTCAACAGCAACAATAAAAACCTGACCTGTTTACAAATTGTTTTCACATCTTAGTCTCTCACTTCTTCCAAACTACATTTATAGGAGAGAGGCAGGGCAGGGACGGCTGGCCCCATTTTACAGATGAGGAAATGAAGTCTTAAGAGAAATTTGCCCAAGGTCACACAACTAGTACATATCATATATGTGTTTCAAACACAGGCCTTCAGAGGTAGGGTAGCTGACATATTCATTATGGAGGACCCTTTGAAAAATGTGGTTTCCTGAAGTGACTATAATTCAGGCTCTTGCCCTGAGACACAGCCTGACAGTGAAAACACAGGGGTCAATCAATCAGCCAATAAGCATTTCGGTTAGTGCCTACTCTGTGTCAGGCACTGCTCGAGGAGATACAGGTAGGTAGGGGAAAACATGAGACAATCCCTACCCTGATCTGGAGAAACAAGACTGACCTAGCTTCCACCTGACCACAGTCCCAAGGTGGGCTCCGTATCACCCCCAGCCAGCTCCTCATCTTATCAGAAACTTCCCGGGAACTTCACCCTCAAGCCCAAGGCAGGTATTCTGCCTTTCAGTCCTCATCTGGGACCACCTCCCCAGCCCTCTACTCAGAACCTCACTCCTTCCTCCCTAGAGGCATTTGACAGCAGAACCTTGCGGCAGAAGAAACGCTTCTGGCTCTCTGAGCAGCTAGTGAGCCTTCCCTGCTGTCACGGGGCTGCACAAGGCGTCCCCGGCTCCAGCCCAACCGAGCACTCGGCGCCTCCCCCGCCCCGGGATTCCTGCACCTCGTCTGGCTGATGAGGAAACCGAGATTGATGGTAAACTTCTCAATGTGCACGCCGGGCTCCCTTAGCCCCGCAGTTCCTGGTCAGGCCTTCCCTCCCTCCTGCCCAATGAAATAACGCCGGGCTGGGTGTTGTTAACGGGCCGCGCATGTGTGTGCGCTGTCTCTCCCGGGAAGGAAGAGCTATTAGCGAGTTTAGACACCAGATTATGGCCAGGCTCATATCGCTGCTTGGAGTGATTTATAATTTGCAAACACATTTTATTCGGTTCCCGGATTTTGCCCGAGCAGTTGCAGTGACTGAGCACGACAGGTCGCTGCTCCCCAAATAGAGCCGAGTGGGGAGGGACAGACTCCCGGACGGTCCGGGCAGAGGTCCCCTTCCCCTCTGCCTCTGCTTGCCGCGACGTTTTGAAAACAGACCTCCGGGTACCTTTGGGCCAAAAGTCCTCGCTAATTGGATTTTAATCTGCTATTTAAGATCGTCCGGGAGCGCGTGTTCCCAGCTGATTTATAGGGCAGCTGCACACCCTAACTGCAACTTAATTGGCATTAACCCTAAAGGTGGCAGGAGGGAAAGATTTTTTAGTTTTGGTAATGTTTTGCTTTGCTTTTGTTTTTCCTTCCTCCAAACAGACCGTGGTGCAATCTCATGGTTTTGGAGTCAGAGGACGTGGGTTCGAATTTTAGCTCTGGTTGACAAGTCACCATTTTCTTCCGTCTCCGTTTCATTTTCTGGAAGATTCTCAATTAAGATCCCTTCGTGGATCTATGATCCATGAGTACTCAGGCTCTCTTTGACCTCCTGCCTGGGGCCCATAATAACTATGGTTTAGGAGTGGGCAACCTGCAGCCTGAAGGTTACATGTGGCCTCTGCAGACCTGTGAAGGGGCTGGGTCTACCCCACAAAGAATTTTCTAGTCCAGACCAGTATATACTATAGCTCTCCGTGTGGGAATCCCTCTATTGATGTTGATTGGGAACTCATCTATAATTTGTATGGGGTTTTCCTGGCTTTTTAGTTTCTTTGGTGGGGATGGGGGATGGTCAAGTTAGGTAACTTGCCCACACTGTACACATCTAGTATGTCAGAGGCAGGACTTGAAATCAGATCTTTCTGACTCCAAGGACAGCTCTCTCTATCCTTTTGACACAATGCTTTTCTTTTGAGGTTGCTTACTCCCCAGATTTTAAGTCTATATAAATGGGAGTTCCAAAGAGTGGTTGTCAAAAAAAAAAAAAACCTAATGTGGAAAAAAGGGTACTGGCCTCAATTTGGTTCTGAAAGGGAGTGAGCTGAGCAAGTCAGGGGGAGGTAACATGCAAGTGGAAGCTGAGTGTCTTCCCTCCAGAGGATGAGGTATGCAGGATGATGTGTCCTTGGCTCCCCAAAGGGGACCAGCCACCAAAGTCGATCTGGCAAAGGAGATGTGGGTGGAGTTGGGGGAGTTTCCCTGCGAGTGTAAACGATCCTCAAGATTGCCTTAATCTGGTCAAAATTATCTGTATCATTCCGGCCAAAAATAAAAGTGGGAGGGTGATTGGATAACTGAGTATTTTAATTTGCCTGACTTACTGGGACTATTATTTTTATTCTCCAAATAAGCACTCATTAAATTTCTATTGAGCTTGGAATCTCATAATAATCACAAGTTTACATTTGCATGTCACTTTACCGTTCCTGTAATCTTAGATTTCAAATTGTAAGATACCTTAAAGATCATCAGGTCTGATTCCCTCATTTTAAAGATGAGGAAACTGAGACCAGGAGAGGTTAAGTGACTTGTTCTAGGAGACTGATCTGGTATTGGAACCCAGATGCTGGGACTCCAAATCCAGAGCTTTTTCCCACTGCATCACATCGCCAATTAAAAAAAAAAAGTTTTACAAAGAGAACACCAACCTCCCAACAATCCTTTGAGATAGGTAGAACTTCCTTTGCTTTGGGCAAGTCTTGAGACCTCTATAAAATGAGAGGGTTGAATTAGATGATCTCTGAGACCCCTTCTAGACTTAATCTATGATCCTATGATTTTATAAATAGCCAGAGCCATACTAGGGCAAGGTGATTGGGGCTTTTGCTTCAGAGGACCATATTTAGAGGGGGCTGACAGCACAATCATTCAACTTGGCAAAAACAGAATTTAGCATCTAGTTAGCCAGAATAATTAGTTAAAATAGAAAGTCTCACCCTCAGTGGTTTCTCTGATCTGCCCAAATGAGGACTCATTGTATGATGCTTTGCCCTGGCACTGTTTGTAGTGTTTACCATTGCCACAAAAATTTCTAGTTAAGATTCTGCTGTGAGCTTCCACTAGTTGGGAAGGGCACAGTGGGTAGGTATCATCAGCTTCCCAGGGTTCAGTGCAATTTTCCTACTTCTAGGAAGAGAGGAGAAAGAGGAAGGAAAAGGAAACCCATATAAATACACTCCTCACACACATACATACACACACAGCCCTTTTCCCATTTCTGAACTTAACATATGAATGTTATCTCTCCTTCACAACTATGGTCAGGTAAATTGGATCATTAGACCCATGCTTTGCCTCTGTTCATGAAATGCTCTTCTATAAAATCCCTCCCACGTCTCCACCTGTTCCTATCCACCCTTCAAGGCCCAGCTCAAATGATACTTTCTCCATGAAGCCTTCCCTGATCCTCTCAGCTGCAAATGAGCACTCCCTTCTTTGATCTTACAGATCTTCCTTCATATTACTCTTACATATTTATGGCATTGTAATTTGTGTTTTGTTCATCTGTGTATGTGTCTTATCATCCCTACTAGATTCTGATTTCCTTAAGGTCAGAACCATCTTTTATTTTATTCTTTTATCTTCTCCAGTGTCTGGTATATAGTAGGGATATAATAAATATGTGTTGAATGAATGAATAGTGGAATGAACATCAGATTTTGCATCAGAGGACCTGGGTATGAATCTTAGCTCTGTGTGATTTTAGGCAAGTCACTTTAGCTTCTAAACCTCAATTTTCTCACTTATAAAATGAACAGATTGGACTAGATCAATGTTATAATAATTAGATAGAAATGGGGCCACTAAACCATACTAAGTATCCCATCAGGCACACATTGACTTAGAAAACCACATAGTAACATTATCTATGTTTGATTGTATTTTCATTTATTTTGTTAAATATTTCCTGTTTACATTCTAATCTGATTTAGGGGGCCACTCTGGAGTGTTGCCACACATGCTGCCCTTCATGTATATTAGATAATCTCTAACTCTAAAAGTCTGTTGAGTGAATAAATGTATTCACGTGGAAGCATCTATGTGTATACATGTGAACAGAATGTTGAAAGGCTCAGGTGAGATAATATATATGCTTAAGTAGTTAACATTTCAGGGCATTTTAGTTTTTTTTCATTTTTTAGAGTTTTCAAAGTGTTCTCCTATCAACAGCCCTGTGAAGTAGGCAGCACAAGTACTTCTCTCGTCTTACAAAAAAGAAAACTGAGACCCTGAGCTCTTAAGTGACCTGGCAGAGTCTAGATCCAGACCCAGCCTTTGACTCCAAGCACAGTGAGTGCTCTTCCCACAATAGCAACACATCTGTAGCTTGAGGGTAGCACACGGTGGAGAATTACACTGCAAAACCTTCAGGCCTGAATAGGGTTAAGTTATCCCCCCTACCCCACCATAAGCAACTTCCTAAGTTTATCAGTCCCTGACATCATCTGTTTGTGGAGATCTTCCATCTGAATTCTCAGCTTTAGTATCTGACAATTGAGAAAGAGAGAGGGAACACAATGAGAGTCTGACAAGCCATCACCCAGGAGAAGTTGCCGTGAGTCATGGAGGTGAGCCAAGCCAGCCAACACCAAGCACCAGGCCATGGCACTGTGCCCAAAATGTGTCAGAGCCTAGATGAGCATCTCCACTGACGCTCCGTTTATAGAGATACGAAGGCAGCATTTCCCCAAATGTGTGGGAATTCATCCCAAAGGGAAAGGAGAGCTTGGTGCTTAATGGGGCTTCACTCACCAGAGACCAACAGCATTCTTAGCAGAGAAGCAAGAAAGCCCAGCCCAACTACATTGTGAGGCTTGTTTTTCTTCAAATTTCTGGAATCAGAGGACCTGGGCCCAAATTCCCAATCTTTCACTTATTACTTCTGTGACTTTGGGCTTGTTTTTCTTCAAATTTCTGGAATATGAGGACCTGGGCCCAAATTCCCAATCTTTCACTTATTACTTCTGTGACTTTGGGCTAGCTCAATTGACCTCTCTGGACCTCGGTTTCTTCATCTGAAAAAATGAAGAGATCTTTCTAAATTGATGACTCCATGGTCTTTCTTCTGCACAGAACAATAGCACATGGCAATTAGGTCTTTGTGTAGGATGTGAGTCTTGAATTTAAGAAGTGCTGAAGGGGCCAAGAGTGGAAAAAGCTTAAGAAACCCTGATCTAGGTAACTAGAACCACACTGACAGTCCCACTGAATGGTTCAGATGTCCGTATCTGTGATGTAGGGATGTAAATTGCTCACTTTACCCTTTATCCTTGAGAAGTGGTGACACATCACATCCGATTTTTGGTTCTCTTCCATGGTTTTCTTCTCCCCATTCCAACCCCCCAACACAAAACTCACTATCATGAATTCAATATTAAAATTAATGAATTAACATTCAGCTTGATAAAAGTCAGTGTGTATGTGAATCTCACAAACAGGAATTGTTCTATAAAGATGAAGTTCCCCTGATAATGACCTTTTTTCTTCTTGAGTTTATGCTGGGATGAGGCACCCTGAAGGGTGACCTTTATCACCACAGCTTTCTCCACAGTACAGCACAATGGCTGCCACAGCCAAATAGATGCCTTGGGAGAATATAAACACATGGCCCCTCTACCTACTGGGATTTCCCCAGCTGAATATTTTGCACCTTCCTTTATAGTGGTGACATCAACTGTTTGACCCAAAGATCTGGTCCCCTAAGGGCTGAGGCCCTGTTGCCACTCGTGAGGGTATTTATGTTTTAGGCCCTGCCAAAAACCTGCTCTGTGACCTGGTTCAGATCTCTCAGCTTCCCTGATCCTGTCTAAATGGAACATAGGTTCTCAGGTGAATGAATGAGTAAATGAATGACCCCCTTCATAAACAAATTAGAGTGAGAGAGCTCAATTGAGTTGGGATGAGTCAGGCTGAAGAGGACGGGCAGGGTCCATTCTCTGAGGGAGTAACCTGTGAGTCAGTCTGAGGACCAGGCTCCCAAGAATCAACTACTCACCCCAGTGAGGTGAGCTCACTCTTTCGGGGCCTCCAGGAGGAAGAGTTGGGAAATGCTTTGGCAACTTCTAGGTGCCCAGAGTACTGGGTTCTCACCAGGTAAAGTATTTAGTGAGAGTGGCAGGCAAGCAGGTTGGGCACCCCCAATGTGAAGTTTGTACTATTTGGTACCACCGGGCTATGGGGCAACCTCAAGGTTGTCCCAGGTCTTACTGGTCTGTTTGAGTTGAAGTGGAGTATGCCCAGGGAATCAATTCAGGAAGCCCTGATCTTTCTACCATATATTCCCTCCATATCCCATTTCTCTATCTCTTTTCAAGAAGGGGGGGCAGGTCTTTACTGTCCAGAAAAGATACCTAAATACCTAAAGGTAGCCTTTGCCTTTAGACAAGTAGGTGGTACACTGGATAGAACATGGAACCTGGAGTCAGGAACACCTGAGTTCAAATCTAGTCTCAGATACTTACTAGCTATGTGACCCTGGACAAGTCATTTAACCTCTATCTTCCTCAGTTTATTCAACTGTAAAATGAGTTTTATAATAGCACCTACCTCCCAGAGTTGCTGGGAGGATTAAATAATATAATATTTATATAAAGTGCTTGGCAGAGTGCCCAGCACACGGGCACTTAATAAATCCTTTGTTCCTTCACGCCTTCCTTCCAATCAAACTATCCATCCATTCACCCATTCATCTATAAGTAAATCTTTACTAAATCTCTACTGTATACTGAACCCTTTGCTTAGTTACTCTTTGGGGGAGCAAGGAGAAAAAAAGACAAAGTCCCTGCCCTCAGATAGTTACCAGTTTACTTGAAAGGGCCAAGAATCCCAGGCTGAGTTGGGAGAAGCTTGAGTTCTAATCCCACTTCCAACACTTAACTTGCTGTGTGACCAGACAAGTCTTAGAATTCCTTATACTTTTCTCATCTCTAAGATAAAAATAATAGCGTCTTTAGAATCTACTTCCCAGAGTTGTAATGAATGGCAGATTATGCATAAAGTGTTTTGGGAACCCTAGAGCACTATAAAATACCCTCTATTATTATTATCACTTCAGGGTATTAGACTCACACCATTCTCCAGAGAATATGCTAAGTGACATGTCAGAGGTACATAGAGTCAGTGACCTAGGAGTTGGAAAGGGAGAGCTGTGAAGACTGGGAGTATTGGGGAAGGCTTCATGAAAGAAGTACAATTTGAGCTTACACTTGATGAAAGAAAAGATTCAATGAACAGGCCACAGGTTAGTTCAGTACAGCTGGCCTGAGACTCTCTTCTCCCCTTACTCAGTAAATGAGCACTGGCAGGCTAAGGGGTGGGGGGAGGAAGTGACAGATTTTTCCATCCTATAGTAAAGTAGAAACATGCAACCTAGGTTCAAATCCTGCTGTTGACATTTGCTATCTTGCACACTGGGGGAAGGTGCTTAATTTATATAGGCCTCAGTTTCCTCATCTGTAAAATAAAGGTGTTGGACTTTACAATCCTTTCCAGTTCTAGGCTCATGATCCCATTACCCTGTGATTGTGGGTTAGGTCACAGGTGAGCTGATGTTTGTGCCTAGTTCTGACAACCAAGAGCCCCAAGTAGTTACCACAGTGGGAACTCTAAATATCCTTGAAGATTCTCTGGTGGGATAAAGAGCATGATCTAGTAACATGTATTAAGTGTCAATGATGTGACAGGCACTGTGGTAAACTCTGTGGACGCAAAAAGAGGCAAAAAATGGTCTCTGCCCCTCAAGGAGCTTAGAATCCAGTGGAAAACCCATTGAACTTGAAGTCAGAAGACCTGCATTAAAGTTTCAGCCTGCCATATACTAGCTGTGGGACTGTGGACAAGTTCTCTCACTGTTCTAAGCTTTATTTTTCCATTTGCAAAATCAGGGAGTTGAACTAGATATTCTTTAAGAGAGTCAGTGATTCTGTGAGTGAGAGGAGGGTGCCCAACCGCCTGGAGCCTGGTCCTCAAAGGACCGATTGGAGGGGCACAATGCTGGTTCTGGCTCTGAGTGGTACTTGGGGACAGCTGAGCAAGCACTGGGCCTGCTCAGAGAGGAGAATACGACCAGATGGTAATCATTTTCATGGCTGTCCAATTCTGTTTTTGGTATAAGACGGCTGAAAATTGGAGGCAGAAGATGTGTGAAAAGTTGGTTTTCTTTCCTAACCCTGTGTCTTATTGTTTTCATCTGTATTTTAAACTGCTGAGAGTAGCAGCATAACACAATAAGCCCTGCTCTAATCATGAGCAGGGAGGCAGCCCCTGCAAAATCAGCATTAACCTCTACAGGTGCACTTTGGTCTTGAAAACTGGGAACTTGCCCCCGGGGAATTATTAGCACAATTTGAACCGTGAAAGTCAACCAGCAGGCCCCAGCTACCAAAATGACTGTTTCCCTAAATGCAAGCCTCTCCACCCCATCTTTTTCTCCAAACACAGAAATCCCCCTAAAAAACAAACAAAACCCAAACCTATTTAGTCCAAATAACCTGCAGGGCAACAGTGCTGATATTCAAACTAGAAAGGAGACTGAGGTCCTTACATGAAGGCACATGCTTGAAGGCGGAGGACCATGGATAAACAGACAGAGAGCGTGCCTTGTTATGTTTGCCTAGTGGCCAGTGCCAATTACCAATATTGCTGTAATAACATTATGAATTGGCAATTCACCGCCTCAGAGAGGGACAGAGATAATTAGGGAAATTACAAATATCCCTTTCATGTATTCCGTCTGACTGGGCCATTCCTGAGTGTCTGCTGGGAGTGTCACCCGGGGATCATTTCCCGTTGCCAGCCTACTCCTTTGTAAGGGAAGCGGAGGAGAGAGGATGCCATCCTCAGGTCTCAGAGTCCAAACATCCTCTAAGCCCCAGATGTCTCAGGAAAAGAAGTCACGACAAAGCAATTCTTTGTATAATCTGCTCCTCCACTTCATCCAAGGCAAAGGCAGCAAACTCTATAGACTTGGGGTCAAGACTAGGTTTCAGATCCCACCTTAGATGCTTAGTAGCTGTGAGATCCTGGACAAGTCTCTAAGCCTCAAGTTTTGTCTTTTGTAAAACAGGGATAATACCTGTAAGAACTTCATGGCTTTGCAGTGATTTTTAAAGTTTTTTAAGATTTGTTTTTTTTTTAAGTGATCCTCAGACCAAGTGAGATTGTGTAAAGTGCCTTGCAAATCTTAAAAATACTCTGTACATCTCTGCAATCATTATTATTAATTGTTATTATTTAAAGCAAAGTAAACCCTTCTTTGACAACTCCTCCAGGCCTTTCTTTTGTTGTCTTCTTCCTTTTATTTTTTAACATGGACATCGTTTGTTTCTACAAAAGGCTATCCTTTTCTATACATTTACTAGAGAAACACATTCAACAGTCAATATGCATTTATTATGCACCTACTATATTCCAGGCACTCTGATACTAAAACAATACATGCTCTAAGATGTTAAGACATTTCTGTCTGGCTACGGCTTGGTAATTATGTAAGAAAAACTCACTATGGCTCTTTCAAACAGGATGTATGTAACTCCTTTGTCACTGAAAAACTTTGAGAGCCTGCTGGTGTGATGAGGGGTAGCTATGGACAACTCTGTAAGAGGACATTCTTAGGCATGTGGAATTATACTTTTCTCTCTGTTTCTTATTTCCAAATTTTATTATTGAGAAAAAAAATCACCTCTGTCAAATTTTTTTTCAAAATTTCCCTTCTCCAGGAAGTCTTCCCTGATTAATTCTGTTGACACAATCAGAAAGAGACGGTGATTAAACTGTGGGAGTAGAAAGGCAGCAACGATTGCCTAATGAGGGCATCAGACTCTCTCCCACTCTGTGGTTGCTTTTATAATAAATAGGGAGAACCTGGGCCTCTGAGTTGACGCTTGCTAAACTGACTCTTATGTGACTCTGTGGCAATAAGTGTGCTAACAAAAGGGAGAATAAGAAAGCCAGATGAGACCTCTCCATGCAGAGTAGTGTGGTTCTGAGGGTCTGGTGTTCCTAGATGGCTTTTTTCCATGTGTGTTTATGTCCCCTTGGGGGGGGGGGGGGGTGCATGCATATGTGTGTGTCTGTCTGTCTATGTCTGTGTCTGTGTGTGTCTATGTGTGTGTCTGTGTCTGTGTGTTTGTGTGTGTGTGTGTGTTTTGGGCTATGTTGTGAGATATGGGGCACAAAAGACTTTCGGTATTCAAAGTCAGTGATAACTGCTTCCTGGTCAGCACTCTCTGTATCATTCCCTATTCTTTGGGGGAATATTGACTCAAAGGGCTAAAAGTTGTAAGAACTTTGCTGTCAGGATTCACGGGACCTTGACACCCGTGCAACTGTAATCATGCCCATCAAAACTGTTTCCCATTCACAGTTATTAATGTGGGCATCTGGGTTAGCAAGTGGTTACACATGTCCAATATTGAATTCATTATCTTTCCCCCTAAACACTCTCCTCCTAATTTCTCTCCAACTGTAAGGGACAACATTATTCTCCTGGTCCTTCAGGTTCACAGCCTAGGTATGCGTCCTTGATTCTTCACTATCTCTCACCTCCCATATCCAGTCTGTTGCCAAAGCCAGCTGATTTCACTTTGTACTATCTGAAGAATATGCTCCCTTATATCCACTCTTGTGTAGGCCCTCCTCAACTCCAACTTGGACTAGTGCAATAGCCTGCTTCGGGGTCAGCCCACTTCTAGTCTCTTCCAATCTATTCAGTCACTATAATGTAAATCCTCCCAAGTCCCCTCCCCACTGGATAAATTCACTATCATCTCCACTTCCTGCCTTCCCTGGTTTCCCTAGTTCCAGACTAAACTCCCATCTTCTACAAAAAGCCTTCCTCTATCCCTTTACATTCTGATTCCTTCCCTCTTTTAATTATTTCATATTTATCCTGAAGGCAGCTAGGTGTCAAAGTGGATAGAGCATTGGGCCTAGAATTCAGGAAGACCTGAATTCAAATCCGGCCTCAAACACTTACTAGTTGTATGATCCTGGGTAAGTCACTTAACCCTGTTCACCTCAGTTTCCTCTTTTGTAAAATGAACTAGAGAAGGAAATGGAAAACCACTTTAGTATCTTTGCCAAGAAAACCCCAAATGAGATCATGAAGAATTGTACATTACTGAAACAAATGAACAACAACATGTATGTATGTATGTGTATATATATATATGTGTTTATATATATATACATATATACAATTAGATAGTTGGCACATAATAATGAGACCCACCATGGTCATGGGTTCAGTTCCCAGAATGGTGAGGGAAAAGAGATAAAGGAGATTAAGAAGCTCTACTGTATTTACTGGCCACAGACTAAGCCCTAAATCCAGTCAGCTGATGTACAAAAATGCCTATCTTAAATCACCAGGATTGGAGGTGAAGGATGAGGAAAGAAGATTAGGTGACAGAATGACCCAGTGTTTCTTGTGAATCTACTATTACTGGAGTAAAAGACCCATGTTGCCTTGGATCTCATTGCCAGTGACTGGGAGAAGCGTCCAGTAAAAGAGCTGGCACGTCCCTTTATATATAGTAGGGATCATAAGATCACAGATTTAGGATCCTTAGAGATCATCAGGACTAACTCTCTCATTCATATATGACGTACATGAGAACCAGAGAGGCTAAAAGACTTAATTGAGGTCACAAGGCAGTAAGTGGCATAGCCAGCATTACTTTCCCTAGGTTGATGTGCTGCCCCTGTAAGCTGCTGGGATGTCTCTCCAATAAATTACAAGCTTCCTGAGGGTAATAACCACAACTCTTGAGCTTTCCTGTCCTAAGACAGGACCCACCACAGTCAGCTCTCCTGACCTGCCTAACTCTCTAGGATGTTTTGGGAGGAGCTGGGAACGTAAGCCCACTTTCAAAGAGGAGAAAAGTGGCAGGAAGACATTATCCAGTAATAACCATGCACCTACTCAGTCTCCTACCATTAGAAGAGACTACAACAAATGCCAACTGGAGACAGTCCATCAGGACAGTAGTTCCAAGCCTGTGAGGCTGAGCAGGTATGGGTATAGCAATTCAGTTGGGAAGGGATTTTAGAAGGCAGCCAGTTGTTACAGCTACAAAAAGTAGGCAGCCAGAATCTAAAGAGCACTTCCAGAGAAAACGAACTCTTTACCTCACTAAGCAATGTCTTCCACTTTGACTCTGCCCTAATTTAAAAAGGTTTTCTTTATATTGAGTTGAAATCTTCCTTTCCTCCCAGATTTGCCCTTGAAGAGTTTAAGTCACCAGACCCAGACAAACCGAAGTCTCAGGTATAGAAAGAACAAGTGGATGTAATTACTGAACTACTCACTGCCCTTGATCTTTGAAAGACTTGTGTAGAATAGGAGAGGAATTGCAGCACTGGAGAAGGATCAATGTTCCAGTTTTCAAAAATGGTAAGATAATAAATAGTCTGCAAACTCTAGGTCAAGGAGCTTGATTGATTACTGGAGAAATTCTAAAACATTGTTAAAGGAATGGTTAGTAGACATTTAGGAAGAGAAGCAGTGATCCCTAAGAGCCAATAGGATTTCATCAAGCACAGGTCAAGCCAGACTGACTTGATTTCCTTCATTAACACAGTTGTTAAATTAGTAGATCAGGAGAATGTAGAGGTATAGTTTACCTAGACTTTAGCAAAGCATTTGATGAGGTCTCCCAGCTGTTCTTGGGAGAAATGTGGGATAGATGACTGTATAATTAGGGGGATTTGGCACTAATTGAATGGATACACCCAAAGTGTAGTCATCAATGGACTGAAGTCCATTTGGAAGATCTCCAGTAGAGTGCCCCACGGATATCCACTTAGCCCTGTGCTGCTTAACATTTTCCACAATAATTTAGATAAAGATGGAGCTGGTATGCTTATCAAATCTGCTAGATGATCTAAACTTTGGAGAGAGAGGTGGGTTTCAGAGGCAGGATTTAAAAAGACCATTGTAAACTAGAATACTAGACCAAAACAGATTTAACCTGGGACCCAGACCTTTCTTCTACTGTTTCCCAAGACTCTAGATTCACGTAGGCCCTCTCCGAAGCACTGACCCCAAAAGGTCATTTTCTCCCTTTGGCTTATTATGGCCCTGCCTGGGGCTGATTACAGGAAAATTCCAAATAAAGCTTAGGTGTAATGCCTGTCTAAATTTCCCTTGATGTACATAAAAGGGTTTCGAGCTCCTGTAAAACCTATTGTACCTCAAAGTAACACTATAGGTAGAGGGTATCCTTTATTTCACCTGACAGAATTATAGGATGCATAGAGAATGCAAAGGACTCATAGGAATCCCTAAATAGATACCAAAAATACACAATACTCTCACAATCATGCATAAGTGCATAAACAGGCACATTTAGGGTCTGACAAATGAACATTCCCCTTCCCAATAGACTTGTACTGCAATATTGGGGGTGACAAAGTCCAGAACCATCCAGCTGAGGGGTGCAGTGGATAGAGTGTTGGTCTGGAGTCAAGAAGGCCTGAGTTCAAATCTAGTCTCAGACACCAACTGTGTGACCCTGGACAAGTCATTTTTTTTTTGCTTTTGGGGGGGGGGGCAATTGGGGGTAAGTGACTTGCCCAAGGTCACACAGCTAGTTTTTTGTGTTGAGCGTCTGAGGCTGAATTTGAACTCAGGTCCTCCTGACTCCAGGACCCGTGCTCTATTTACTGCACCACCTAGCCGCCCTGGACAAGTCATTTAACCATTCTTTGCTTCAGTTTCCTGAATTGTAATGTGAGGATAGTAATAATAGATTCTATATCAAAATGTTATTGTGAAAGTCAAATGAAAGAATATTTGTAAAAAGAGCTTAGCACAACTGCTGGAAAATAGCAAGAGCTATATAAATATTTGTTCCCTTTCCTTCCTTCTTGCCCCCTTCTATCTACTTCTTTCTCCAAGAGATAATGCTGCTCAGGAAATCTCCTAGAAGGTCCAATATGTGAACTTAAGCTTAGAGGTCATCCCCAAGACTTGTCACCCAGAATTGGACTAGAAGACTAGATTTTGGATCACATGGTCTAGGAACTTTAAAACACCTCCTCCTTTTCACAAGAGGGTAGGGTTCAGGAACACTGTCTGTGAAGAACTTTTCAAATGACTTGGGGAGGCACACATGTGGTTCTGCCATATAATTCAGAAAAAATTCTTTCAAGGTGTGGGAAGCGTGACTAGGTAGGAGTTCAAACAAAAAAGATGTGGGTGTTATAGTGGATTGCAAGTAATATGAGTCAGTCTTGTGATATGAGAAATAATCAATTAGCAAGCATTAAGTGCCTACTATGTGCCAAGAAATTCCATGTGGTTTTAGGCTACACTACAGGAATCAGAGCTTCCAGGAATAAGGAAATTATAGTCTATCTGTGCTCTTTGTCAAGATCAGACCTCTTCTAGAGTATTGTGCTTGATTCTAGGTATCACATTTTAGGAAAAACATAAGCTGGAGACATCCTAGAGGAAAGCAGTTAGTATGGTGAAAGGCCTCAACTTCATTTTATATGAGTCTAGCCTAGGGGGCCAAGGTGCTTTCTCCTGCTAAGGCATCATAGCTTTGGACTCATGTAGAATCGTTCTGGTTCTGTGGGCCTCTAAAGAGAGCTGTCTGGCACTTTTTTGTGGTCCCTGGATCATCATGCTTCTTGAAATAACATTTATATTTGATTCACGCTTAGGATCTCCCCAAAGGAGATTAAAAGGGTGCTTTCTAAGAGGCATTCAGTATACAAAATATATCAGGTATAGGACAACTATTTATTTTATTCACCACAAAAGAAACACCTAAAACACACAAAAAACCTCATAGTCATTGACAAAGACTTAAAATGTGATGCAAACACTTAAAGTCTCAACAGGGATTTCATTTTCACCATGTCTCTACACTATCCAATAGCTGCCTCAATGTCCATATCTTCTAAAAAGTCAGGGCATGACTTGAGCTCATCATGGATTTTCTCCTCTTAGAAGTAATATAGAAGCTTCAGAAAACTTTCTTGGCTGCCAGTTAGCACTGATGGAGAAACCTCTGAACTCTTGAATTCACAAGGCTACCAAGACTACAACTATTTTAGGACAGTTCTATTTGTCTTGTAAGATAGATCCTAGCTCAAAATTACTATTTGATCACCTGTGCTCAGTAAAAGAAACATAAAGCAGAAGAAGCAACCAGGGCCTTAAAATCCAGTCTAAGATGTACATTGATGAACACATGCACTTGCAATGTATGAACAAATGGCTCCCATGATACCTAGGAGAAGGAAAGCCCTTTTCCTCCTCATGGGAAATTCAAGGAAAAGGCTTAGAGGCCCAAACATACTTGGAAGGTGAGAAGAAAAGAAGAAAGAGAGAGAGAAAGGGAGAATAATCTTTCCCTTTAGAGGTTACTGAGTGGGTGGCCCTTCCTAGTTCAGTGGACAATCCTCTTTGACCTAACTACCTCTCCCCTGCTCCTGTCATGGGGATCAATGGATTATCATCCCAAAGTCATTCACTGAAAGGCATGTATCCCTGGAGGTGTCCAGGGGAAATTCAGTTCAACTTCATGCATGTTCCATGGACTGTGCCCTACCCCCACTCAAAGATTAGTTGAAGGTACAAGGAAAGTTTAACTTTGAGAAAAGAAGGCTTAAGCCGAATGTAATAGCTGTCTTCAAATAGTTAAAGGACTACCCATGTGGTAGATTTGTTCTACTTGGCTTCATAAGGAAAACTAGAAGCAGTGATTAGAAGTTGCAAATGTAGGTCTGCTGTTAGGAAAAACTTATGAACAAATACAGGGAAGCTGCCCAAAAGTGGAATGGGTTGCCTTGGGAACGTCACTGGAGTTCTTCAAACAAAGGCTAGGACTTATTGCATATTTTGTTGGGGGAATTATTTTTTATGTATGACCCTTATAACTCTGTGAGGTTGTGATTCGAGTATGTGAACTCTTACTGAGGATCCTGCGCAAAGGACTGATCCAGGGTCAAGTTATATCTGCAAAGATCCTCTCTTCTTTGTAGCAGACTGAGCCTAAGGAGTAGGAGGGCTGAGGAAGTTTGATGTGGAACAGGGAGAAGTTCTGGCTTTCTCCCCTGGGGTAGGGGGGCCCATTCTTGCCTGCTCACACTACTTGATCCAGAGGTGGAGGGCCCTTAGGTATCAGCCTTTGTGCTACAAACATTTATGAAGAGTCTTGGCCCTAACCTCCTCCTTCTCCTGTAGGAAAACCACACAGGAAGTCTGCCTCTCCAGGGGCATAGAAGAGGGGAGCAATTTGCCAGCCTTGGCAGAGTAGGGGAAGGAGGAAAGAAATACTAGGGTAGTAAAAGGCACCAGAGGCCGCCTGCCTTCCTAGGGGAGTTGGAAGGAAGGGGTGGGGAGAGGATAGGGGACAGGAGATGGAGAAAGAGACAGGAATGGAGAAAGACAAAGACAGACAAGAAGTTTGGAAAGCTGGAGAAGGGTGAGAAAGGAAAGAGGGAGAAGGTTGCTGCTTCTCCATCTAGCAGGACAAGCTTCCCAGGTCAGGATCTTCCTTCATCAGTTTCTCTATCTTTGGCCCCCTTCCGCTTCCTTCAAGGCCTCATAGCCCCTGAGGAGACTAACCCCCCCCCCCATCCTGAAAGGGGAAGGAGAGGAAAATAGCCTATTTCAGAGGGCCTTGGTGGGCAGTTGTGGGGACCCCATGTCCTTTAAGTCAAAGACTGAGAAAACCCATCCAGCATCAGGCATTCACTTAGCCCAGGGGGCAAGAGTGGAGGGCTTTTCTTTTTTATCTTCAAGCCACAAAATGTAAAATAATTCCCTTAGCCTCAGAAAAACACATTTTTATTACTATCTGACTCATTTCCCACAAAGACAGTGTGTTGGTTTTTTTTTAATTTTGAGCTTTTGTTTTGCAAAACATAAAAATATTTTGAAAATTTCAAGATGACTTTTGAACACAAAACCCTTCTTCATTCCCCAGGGATGCCCTCCCCCCCCCCCCCCCCCTAATTTCTCAAACACTGGCAGATGTTGCTTTAGGGAAATTGGCAATGGGCTAGTCTGGGAATGGAGCTGGGGTCTCTGTTAACACACAGCATGCCTCTAATAGCTGGAGAGAAACAGGCAAAGATATATGCAAAGAGAGAGAAGGAGGCAGAGATGACTGGAGACAGACAAATAGAAACAGAGAAATTTTGAGAAAGTAATAAATTGAGAGAAGGCAAAAGGCCACTCAAATTGGTGACCCCAAAAAGTCACTAACTCTATATACTTTTTGAATCTACCATATCATTATTAGACCTATAACCCCAAAAGAGTTCAGAAAAAAATGAAAAGGACTCAAATGTATAAAAATATTTATAGCATTTCTTCATAGTAGCCCAATCTGGAAGCTAAGAGGGTGCCCACCTATTGGGGAATTAACAAATTATAATCTATGAATCTAATAGAATTATGAAACTGATGGTTACAGTGGAAACTAGGAAGTCCTCTATGAAGTGATTACAGAGTAAAGGGAGAACTAGAACAGCATATACAATGTCAACACTGTGAAGAAAAATAACTTACAGAGACTTTGGAATTTTGATCAATGTAATAATAAAAATCATGAGTCCAGAGAACTGAAGATGAAGAATGTCATCCACCAACTTCCTGCCAGAGAAGTAATGGACTTAGGATACCGAGTGAGGCAGAAATTTTTGGACATTTTCAATATGGGAATTGGTTTTGCTGGACCATTCCTATTTGTTGTGAAGGTTTACTTTTTCTTTTCACTGTTCAATTGCGTAGGAGGAGGAAGAAGCATGAGAGGTAGAGATAATAAATCCTCATAAAAATAATTAATTAAAAGTCTATTAAAGTATTTGTGGCTGGTTGCCCACATTAGGACTTACCTTCCACTCCAAGAAATTTGTTACGATGACCTAGAATGATAATGGGTTTCTGTCAGCGTCTTCTCAAAGTCCTTTGGAACATGCCTGTCAGTTTCATGAAGGAGTTTGGGTCACCCTTCCCAGCATGTGCAAGAGAGGTACGAGGTACCCACCATGGGGAAACAAACTTGAGGATCCCTGCCAGGCAGGGTGCTGATTAACCACAGATCACTTAAAGCAAGCTTCAGCCGCCTAAGGGGTTTGTTGATTGAAACTAACAGACCAGGAGCTAGCACTGGGCATCTGGGGCTATAGCCCCGCTACCAATATATTAGGGGGCCTGATTTTTTTTTCGTTGCCCAGCTCAAGGCTGACCCCATAGGACTCCATGGCCTTTGTGACTCTCTCAACATTCCCATTCCCATTCCCACTGAGGGAGGGCAGATTGCCCTCCAAAACACTACCTTGCCTAGGAAGCCAAGCCATGAAGGAAACCCAAGATGAATAGTGAAGGGAGCTCATACTGGCTTCTACCTTCTTCCCTTTTCCCTCATATTCAGTTCATCCCTAGCTGTCCCCAGTCCCCACTCTGCTCTACTCTCCCTTCCACTGAACTCTTGAGAGTACTCCTGGGCTTTGTCATAGTAGAAAGATCATTGAAGTCTCTCTTCTCTAGTGGTGAATAAGAAATAAAGCTTTATGTTTCTGGGTAGAAGGGGCTACTCCTGGCAGACTTTTCTCTCTGCCCAGGCTTCCATGTGACCCTGAATGCATAACCCTGTTATGTTGTCTCTGTCTGTGTGTGTTTCTTTCCTGAACTTAAGTAAAAGTATATAGAGATGGATGGATCAAAGTTCAATCCTGTGAGTATCAAAAGGTTCCCACAGCAACTGAAGCTGGAAACCAATCATAGGCAAGGCCAGCCTTAAGGAACAACCTGCTTGACCCAGTCCTATGGTGGGTTAGCCCAGAAACCAAGATACCCTGTCCTAAAAGCAAGGGAGTGACTTTTTCATCAGCTACGTCATGCTCAGATGTGACCTTGGTGGGAGGAATGATTCATAGTTACCACTTTAAGTGGTTTCTAAGTTTGAATTCACTCTCTCCAAGGAACAAGATACAGAGGGAACAGTGCTTTCCAGTTTGGGGGAAGAGGAGTAACCTTTTAGTACTCTGGTTCTTGCTATTTCTTCTCAACAAATATCCTTTGGTAAAAGTTAATTGATATTAATTGGTTAAACTGATATTGAGGTGCTAATCACTAGATTAGATGATATTGAGGAGGTACTAACTGGTGATCGATATTGGGGAAATGTTAACTATCAATGATATGGATGGAGGAAAGAAGTATCATTTGGCTACTAGGGGATTCAACCAACTAGTGGTAGTGGGACTTCAGATGATTACTCCCAGAGCCATTGCTCCATCACTCAGTTTGCTTAAATGTTTTTGGCTCTTTTGTGATAAGAAGGGGTTGGGAGGGGCAGCATTAAGGAAAAATGACTGGCATAGACAAAAAGCAATAATAACATGATTTTTTAAAATAAATTTTTTGTATTACTAGTTGTTTTTTTAATATTGCTAGATTTCTAGGCAGAGGACATGGATTCAAATCTTTACTCTCACTCATTTCCTGGGTAGCCTTGGTCAAGTCATGTCACCTCTGAGGAAGCTGGATTAGAGAACCTCTCAGGTCCCTTATTGAACTCAATCTATAGTATTTTCATCTTCATCTCTTCCTTTCACATTCCTTCCATCTTCTGGTGTTCATTGAATTCTAGCTTCCTCCTGAAGACATTGAAGACATCCTGATCTCTTGGGACCTTTTCCAAGGCTGGCTATTCCTTTTCTCATACCTCTAGATACACAAGGTTAATTCCCCATTTTTATTAATTAATTAAAAGTTAATTCCCCAGGTGTATTCCCCATTGCTGCTTTTAGAACCTCCATCTACCATCACCCCTTCATAATCTTCTCTCCTCCCTTAAAGTTCATTGCATTCTGTCTAGGTCCTTAAGTCCATCATTTGGGGACTTCTGAGTCATTTGCCATCATTTCAAATACTTTCAATGGCTGAATCATAGTTTTCTCCATCTGAATTTCTGTCCTCTTCTGCTGTACCCTCCCTCTCCCCTTCCCCAGAGTTCCTTAAACTCTTTCATTCTCACACCTATGTATGAAATCTACTTCAACTACGTATAGGAATAACCCCACTTTAGACAGCGCTTCCCAGTATCTCCCTCAACTGAATTTGCCACATGTTTCAGAATTCCTAGTCTCAGATCTGCTGACCAACACCATTTGGTAGGACTGGAGGGTAAGGAGGTCTCAGTGGGGAAGGACATTGGGAGCAGCCTTGGCCATAGGCAGCGAGCCCTCAGAATGCCCAGAGTTCCCTTTCTTTCACACCTGACATGCATTAGCCACAAAATAAATGATTGCTGGGTAGTTGAAAGGTAACTTGGTGCTCTGGGAAGAACTTCCATCTCCACCAGTAAGTTACTAGTACCTACTGTGACTAGTCCTATCCCAGGCCCTGAGGGGTCCCCAGAGAAAGAGAACATAGTACTGGTCCTTGAAGTTGCTATGGCAAGAAGTACATATTTGCTTAGGGCTGAGTAAGTTGTACAGATTTTAAGTGCTATCGGAATTCGGAGGAAAGAAGAAATCGCAAAACCTCTTTCCATTCCTCCACCCTGCCCCCACTCCAGTACACTGAAGTCAAGTTTAGGGCTAAGCAAGGCAGGGAGGAGTGTCAGAAAAGACTGGTAGATTTTCACCATTGAAACGGGTCAGGGTTCGAACACTTTCTTACACCCCAGAATCTAGCCTAATTCATTAGAGCAACATCTGACTCCTTGATGGCACAGTTGTGTGTGGAGTAGAATGAATGTTGGACTTAAAGTTGGGAATACCTGGGTTCAAATCTTACCTTACCAGCTGTGTGATCATAGATAAGTCACTTAACCTCTCTGAGTCTGTTTTCTCATCTGTAAAATGGGGACAGTGATGCCAATAACACTTATCTCATAGGCTTATTATGAGGATCAGAAGAGATAGTGTTATAAAGCACTTTGTAAACCCCAAAAAGTCACATAGATACCAGGGATTATTGTCCATGTATACAAATACATATATTTTACACTCGACCAACAAGCATTTGTTAAGTGCCAAAGATATGCCAGACAGTTGAAGAAACTGACACAGTTTCCTGAGTCTCCTCAGAGTGGTTAAGTGACTTAACCAGGATCAAAATACAAAGTTAATTAGTGCTAGGGCAGGATTTGATCCTGCCCCCCTCCTGACTTATCCTGCTGTATCACACCATCTCACCATGAAGGTGACTGCCAATGTGCCAGAGGATTTGGTTAAAACTTTGGGTCCTGAGACCATATGTCAATCAAAGCCTTGACCCATTCCAGGTACAAAATCAACCAGTCTTTACTAGGTCCTATATCCAGGCTTGTTCTGGTGGCCATACTGTCTTGGGGTAGAGAGGTGTGGGGACAGGCAAGCATCTCTACTCCCTTCCTAAGGGACCTTGGGATCAGAGTAGGGGAGAGGAGAGACAGAAGTGAGTGACCACAAATAATAGTGATTATCCCTCTCCTGTGCATGAAGCACTTTCATGTGATCCTCCCATGAAAGAAATAGGTGAGAAAACTGAGGCCAAAGGAAGGGCAGGAACTTGCCCAAGGTCACACAGTTAGGATATAGTAGAATCAGAACTCAAACCCAGGTCCTCTTTCCTTTTTTAATCTCTAGTTTGAGCTATTAGGATAATTCTTCCTTCAAACTCTGCCATAGTCCTCTTCTTTTGTTTTGTTTTGGAGAGGGGAAGGTAGGGCATTGTGGTTAGGTGACTTGCCCAAGGTCACTCAGCTAGTTTTTGTGTTAAGTGTCTGAGATCACATTTGAACTCAGCTCTTCCTGACTTCAGGGACAGTGCTCTATTCACTGTGCTACCTAGCTGCCCCCAAAGGTTCTCTTCTTAATGCATATATTGGACCACCTCTCTGCTCACCTTCACTAGTTTCCTGGTGCTTACAACTGCTTATCCTGTCATTGAAGGCTCTCCTTAGTCTGGCTTCACTCTGTTTAGCTTTCTCTCACACCATTCCTGTCTTCGTGTGTTCAGTTTTTCTGCCAAACTAGGTCATTCCCTATCCCCTGCTCTCAACCTTCCCACCCCCATGGCTAAAAAGGACGTTTTCCCCTCCGCCCACCACATCTGCAATAATGCATAACTTTACCTTCTTTTCAGCAGCTTGGGCAGCACCTCTTCTTTGAAGCCTTTTCTACACTCTGAAATGAAAAGTGCGCTTTCCCTCCTCAAATCTCCCAGAGCACTTTCCCTGGATCTCTCCTTCACATCTATCTCATTTTCCTTTGTATCACTGTTGTCTCCACACTTTTCCTTTCCCCCATTATAAGATCATTGATTTAAAATTGAAAGAAACCTTTAAGGTCGTCAGGTCCAATCCCTTCATTTTATAGATAAGGAAACTGAAAACCAGAGAGGAAGTGACTTGCCCAAGGTTGAAAGTGTCATGGGGCAGGATTCAAACCCGTTTTCTTTGATTCCAATGGCAGTTCGCTTTCCTCTGTTCCATGTTGCCTCTTAAAATTGTAAACTCCTTGAGAGTTTACAGCTCATGCTGTTGTTATATGTGCTGTTGTTCGTCCCTCAGTTCTCCAAGAGGACCCAAGACCACATGAGGATAAGGTCTTGACATGAGTGTGACTTGGCTTTAAGTGAGGCAGAGCTGTGCAAAGCATATCCCAGAGCTGAACACAGTGTATTAAACAGCGTAAGCCATTAAGAGATGTTGGTGGAATGAGTGAATTCAGTCTCTACCACATTATGCCATAGCTTCCAAATGAACCAAGTCAGAAGAGGCATTGTCAGCATCACAAGACCCCATTATCCGCTATTCCTACAGAGGGGAGGTGTTTTGCTTTTGACCAATACCAAGAAGTGCATGAAATAAGTAATGCCTCAGCCCAGCAGCAACTGACTTCCAGGACTAAAAGGTTCATTAACCAAGGGGGCTATGGGAAGCAGTCATCAGTATCAAGAAGGAGGTCTTCTTCAGCTTCTCCTCTGCCCAAAAGCAGCTGATCTGACTCTCCAGCTCCACTGCCCGTGGCTGGATCATGCCTGGTATGGATGGGACTGAACAGGGGCTGAAAGCCTGGACTTCTGCTAAACCACTAGAGAATGACTCAGCTCATCTAGGGAAGAAGATTTCAGCTAGAGCAGAATATTTTTTTCCGCTAACCTCACAGCTTCCCACCCCCACTTGTGAGTGGCTCTGGGCACAGAGAGGTGTTTCAGGAGTTTCAATTTTAATAGTTGCTGCAGCTTTTTAATCACTACTCTGAAAAGCCAGTGATGAGTTTCCCATAGGGTATCTGAGCCCTGGGCGGCAAAGACAGGTGTGTGTGGGGGTAGGGACTGGAGGCAACTGGAGGGAGATTTAATCTCAGGCACAGTATTTCACAGGAGGCACTGAGACTGTGTCCACACAGGCAAGTACCACAGACAGTGATTAACTGGATTCTTTAGTTGGCTTCCCCCCACTTGTATCTATCTGAACAGCCTGAAACACAAATCCAAAACACTGACCTTGGTGATTCCCTAGAGCAGGGGCAGATGTCGAACCCCATCCTGAACACAGATGTCAAACCCCATCCTGAACACAAATGTTTCCATGGAAGCAGGACCATAGACCATCAGAGTTAGTATAAACCTCAAAGAATAGATAGCTAAGCCCCTCATTGTACAGATAGGAAAAGTGAGGGCCTGAATGAGGAAGGGATTTACCAAAGGTGACACACAGTATTAATACCTGAGGCAGGACTAGAAACCAGAGCCCTTGGTCAGACCCAGTATTCTTTCCACTACACCAAGGTATCCCTAGAGCCTGCCTGACCTTATGTATCTGACAGTGGAGGATTGTGTCAGCGTGGCCCATGGCCTCATTGTGGGTAGATGAAACACTGACTTATCTGAGAGCTCTGGGAAACACTGGAGTAATCTGTGTCCACCAGCAACTCTAACCTGACTCTTCTACAGGCTCTGTCTGTGTCTTGGAAAAGACCAGCAACGTTAGGAGCTCTCAGGCAATCAGGGAGCCATCTTCCAAAGCTGGGTTCACTGGCTCGGGCCGAGGTGCTCTGATGTATGTAGTTAATTGTCTAAAACCCAGGAAACCAGCTCATATCTGCCCCTCAGGAAAAAGGTGGCCCGAGGCACATCCCCTGTCCTTAGGGTCCTGAGATAGCATGGTCAGAGAGATCATTGATTTGGGCGATTGGAAAACCTGAGCTCAAGCCTCAGTTCCCACACCCACCAGCTTTGCAACCTTGAACAAATCACTTAACTGCTCTCAGCCTACAGATATTTTTCGTCTATAAAATGGGGTTTATGTTCACACTACCCACTTTACAGGGCTGTTTTGAGGAAAACAATTTGTCAGACAAGACAGTGAAGAAATGTGAGTTACATGGAGGCTCCTTACCCATAAGACTCTGGTAACCCCACTCCAAACAGAAAGTAAAATGAATTTTAGCTATGGATAGAATGCAAGCAGAGACAGATGAAACACCAAACGTGATTTGGGTCCCAAAGGTTGTTTCCTCATACTTCTAATCCAAGAGAACTCCTAGAAAAGGTAGGCTTTGAATGGGGTCTCAAAGCTCCAGGTAACTGGGGAGTAGGAATATGAGTCTCCTTTAAGGGGAGAGAGAAGAGAGTCTGGTCCCAGGGTCTAAAATAAGGGGCCCGGGAAACAGATTCCCAAAGGCCAGCCCTTCTCTTGAAGTTCATTGTGGCCACTTTGTAGAACCTTACGGAACCTCAATCTGCCTGTCTATAAAATAGGAATGAAGATGATTGCCTCACCCACCTCTGAAGGGTTGTTGTAAGGATCAAATAAATTAATTTGTGTAAAACAAATCTTAAAGCACAATATAAATGTGAGTTATTATTATTAACCTTATCAATACCACCAGTAATTCTCTTGTAGAAAGATTCTATCAAACCACAGTCCTTTAAATGGAACCTGATTTTTAAAGATCCTTATGAATAAACAAGTCCCTGTTGTAAAATGGAGAAGATGTAGAAAAGGGCATGCAGCACCGTTGCAGTGTTTTTCAAAGCTCCATCACAGCTTTCAAGTCCTTTGCCTTGTAAAGGAGGTAGAGCAGAGAGTGCATTGTGATAGGCATTTTGCAGGGGGGGAAACAGGTGCAGAGAAGCAGAGACTTTCTCCATGTCAACTTTCTCCAACTAACAGTAAGTTAGTAGGGTAGCTAGGTGACACAGTGGATAGAGCTCTGGTCCTGCAGTCTGGAAGACCTGAGTTCAAATCCAGCCTCAGACACTCACTACCTTTGTGACCCTGAAAATCACTTAACCCTGATTGCCTCAAAAAAAAATTTTTTTTAGAAAAAAAAGGAAGTTAGTGTCAGAGCCTAGTCTAGGCTCAATAACCCAGGTTAGTCTTATTTTGATGCCCTGGGGCTGCCTCTAGTGCAGGTGGTCAGTACATCAAACAAGGATGTTAAACATGGGAAAAGCTGTTTGGAAAGTTAGAGGAACCCAGTTCAAGTGTCAGCTCAGCCCTGTGTGTGACCATGGACAATTCAATTGACTGCTCTGTTCCTCAGTTTCCTTATTTTTAAAATGAAGGGGTTGGGCTAGATGTCCTCTCAATGTCCCTTCTAACCCCAGATCTGTGAAATACTACTAATCTTCCCCACCTCCTGTTTTACTCACAATAGTTGAGCTTTTCAGTTTTCATGCCTCAACAGGGGTCCTCAGCTAGGAAATCTTGATGAGTTCTGTGGAGGGATGACATATGGGAAGATCCCTGTAGGCCAGGGAGGAAGGCTCAGGCAGCCTCAAGGTCAGAGGCCAGCTGTGGAATTGAACTACCTCCCCCCCCACTTCCCACATGCTGGAGTCTCGTGGAGTATCAGGCGCCCCACCACAGCCTACCCCAAAGGAGAAGAGGTACCTCTGAGGGGGAAGTAAGAGACAGATCTGGGGCTGGGCACTCTTCCAGCCAACTCCCAGGAAGCTAATGGCTCTGGGCTGGGGCCCACCAGGGCCAAGATCAGTTCAGAATCTGTAGGGTTGGGCCTCCAAAGCCCTAGAGCTCAGACAAAACTTTCCCATCTAGCACAACTGCAATAGGGATGAAGGTGCTTGCTATGCTCTATAATCTGGGTTTGGCATAGAGTACAATATCAAAGTCTGCTGCTAAAGGCCCAGAGAAAATGGTAATTGCTTCACCTATCCCAAAGCCTTTTGTTCTACCCTTTTATCAGCTCTGTGAGATGGGGTCAGAGAGTTATTACCCAAATTTGAGATCTTGGAGAATGGCGGCCAAATGGAAGTAACTTGGCCAAGGTCATGTAGCTACTTAGTGGATCCTTCCATTAGATCATCCCAATACTCCTCTCATAAGGAAGAGGGAGAATGATATAGTGGATGGAGTCCTGGACTTGGAATCAGAGACCTGCGTTCAAATCCTGCTGCAGACACTTACTAGCTAATGTGAACCTTGGCAAATCATTTCATTTTCCTCATTTATAACATGAGGGGGCTGACTTCTAAGATCCTTACCAACTCTAAATCTATAAGCTCTGACAAGGAGGGTCCAGGTCAGAGATGTAACTAGGATGCACTTAGGACAAATTCAGTTGTTGAGAGTGAGGGTGATGAGGTCCATCAAGAACTATCCAAAGGACAGTTGCAGCCATTCCAGCATAGAGAGCTGCCCATCCCCTAAAGAATCCAGCCTTTAAAGGGGGAGGATGCTTGGAGGGGATGGAGGGAGACCCTGGGAGATGGATATCATGCTAATGGGACTTTGGTGGGCTGGGGGACAGGCAGGAAGGCTTTCATCTGGGGTGGTTGTACCTTGCAGCAGTGCAGATCAGTAGAGGACACTGAAATGAGTTGTGGGCACTTTGGTCCCTGCAGAGGAGAAATATGCCTCCTGCTAGATTTTGGAACCCTAAGACAAAGGGCCATTTCCCCTGCACTAGTTACAGCTCTGGCCCAAGTCACTCAGGGTGAGCAGAGAGAGACAGCTTTAGCTTCTTCTATATGAAGCAAATATAGAGGCCAGAGGGGCTCAGGTTGATGAGGAAGGCAGGTTCCTCTGCCCTGAAGGGTCCAGGGCAGGAGCAGACAGCTTGATAGTTTCCCCCACTCTAAATGCAGGAAGAGAATTGGGGCCATTGGGACCCTATCACCCTTGTGCCCAAGGAGGAAGAGCAAGGGTCTGGACAAGGGACAGAGTAGACTGATCTGACATCCTGTTTGTGTGTGCCACCCCAGCCGTTTTTATGAGTATATGGTTGTGTCTGTGTTGGTGTGTGCATGCACACACGCATGCGTATGTGTGCATGTGTGTATGTGTGTGTTTGCATGCTGTGTTCCCTAATGAGCAGCCTTCTCTGCTCACCCTATTCCACCCCATCAGGAAGAGGGGGGTGGGGGCTGGGGAGAGAAGATGAGTCTGCAGAAACTGCCCTGGGAGCCCTGCCCAGGAGGAGGTGCTTTACAGTGCCTGCTGAAGCCAGAGCAAAGACATGTGGCCACTTCTGTCCCAGGGAGCAGGGACTCAGGGCAGGGGTATGATGCCTGAAATGGGAACCGAGAGCAGAGATGTCCAAAGGCTGCCTTGACATTGGCTTCAACATGGAGCTGCCGATAGGGTAGATCCTCTACCTTCCCCAACCTGCCAGAGAGGGAGTGGCATGTATATGCATGTGTACATGTATGTGAGTGGGGGCACAGGGTACAGGGGTATGTGTGTGTGCCTATGTGCTCTCAATATTCATTTCCTAGTACTTTCCTCAGAGCAGGATGGGACTCCCAAGATCCACTTTTAAAAACCTTTTAGCCAAGGGTCAAAGACCAAGGGGTACAGAAAGAGACTAGAGAGATAGGAATGGGGAAAGGAAAAAGGACAGTGTCAGAGACACTCTGCTGAAGGGGCCAAGAGTCCTGAAAACAAAAGTAGACAAGAGACAGGAAGAAAGGCAAGAAAGACAGGCAGGGCTGACCGAGGAACAGCTCTCCTGACTGGCCCAAAGGTCCTAGTTTGGGAGGAAGGTAAGAGAGACCTCAATGGATGGAGCCATTGCTGAGTCAGCCACTCTGGAAAGCCTGGCTCCCCCAGGGCGCTGGGCAAACAGATAGGGGACAAGCAGCCAAGCCCAAACTAGCAAGGCAGGGAGGGGAGGAAGATAGGAGGCTTCCCTGGAACCTCCTCCAGCATGGCCCCCCTCCTCCAAATGTGGGGCACTTGAGGTCATTGTGACCACATGGGGCCAGAGGCAGGGGCCAGATTAGCTGGCATTTCTCTGTGTAGGAGAAAGTGTGTGAAAGTGTATATCAGAGTCTCTGGATGTATCTCTGTATGGGACAGTGTGTGAGAGAGGGAGAAAGGGAAGTTAAGCCTTTGTATACTACTGTGTGTGTGTGTGTGTGTGTGTGTGTGTGAGAGAGAGAGAGAGAGAGAGAGAGAGAGAGAGAGAGAGAGAGAGAGAAATCGTGTTCTGTGTATTAGCATGTGAATGGGAGGGAGGGAGGATCTGTCTTTGTGTGAGTGTGCTGTCTTTTTCTGTGAATAACAGTGTGTATTTGTATGTGAGAGGGAGTTTGCATGTTTCATATGTGTATGTATATACTTATATGCACAAACATGTTTGTGATCAACTTGTTTTCAGACTTCTCTGAATCTGTACATGTGAGACAGTGGATGTCTGTGTGGGAGAGAGACAGTGTATGTGCCTGCCTGGGGGTCAGGGCTAAGACCTGTCTCTTAAATTCCATCCGTGACAGAGCTGATATCTGCTCAGAGGCTTGAAGCCGTGACCCTCAATTACCCCTCATCCATTTCTGTCTGAAATAACTGGGAACTGAGGCTTAGGATGTTTTAGGGTTCATGAGATCTGGGGCTGGGACACTCTGCCTGGCTGACCTTGGGGTAGGTGGACAGGGAACAAGACAGACTCCTGTGGCTTGGTGAGTGAAGACACCTTCCATGAACCCCACTGTGGTCAGAGGCCGGGGAGCAGCCAGGGGATGTTTCAGTTTCACTCTGAGAAGTTAGGGCTAAGAAGCCCTGATTCACTGTATCTGGGGTTTCTGTATAGGGATGAACATCATCCTGGCCTTCATCTCCCTGTAAAAATGAACTGGAATCTGCATCTAAGGGGCAGGGTTACACTCAGGGGCACTGCGTCCCAAGCAGAGACACTCACTCCTCCCATTAAAGCCCTCCCCACAGGGCTGTAGAGCCACTTCCCTCTCTGGGCCTGGGTGATTTGGAGAAGAGCAGGGAGACTGAACGGATGGTCCAGGGTTCTCTGAGCCATAGCAGAATATTTGGGCAATTGGGATGGAGAAAAAAAACAAATAGGTCTTTGACAAGAACCAAACAGTGTAGATCCACAATCTTCAAGGTATTTTCTCCAACAGAAAACCAGCACAATTCTTAGTGCATAGTAGGCACTTAAATGCTCACTGAATGATTGATTGATTTCTATATCCAGCCTTAGTTTCTCTCCAGAGCTCCAATTCCAAATCACGGACTGCTTAATGGAAATTTTGAACTGGAGGTTCTATAGGCAGCTCAAACTCAAAAGAAATACTCTGTAATTTTCCCTGAAAACTCACCACCCCTCTTCCTAACTTGCTTACTTTTGTTCAGAGTACCACCACTCTGCTGGTCACCCACATTTGCAAACTGGAGTCATCCTTACTCTCTGAACAGATCTCTTTACTTGTCTGGACCCTGGTTCAACATCTGTAAAATGAAGGCTGACTTCTATAGTCCCTTCCAATCATGAATCTATGAACCTCTGATCCCTCACCCCAACCTCCCCTCTCTCACACACCCAATCTATTGCCAATTCTTGCTTTTCCACACCTCTCACGTCCATCCCCTTCTGTTGTGTGTGTTACCTCACAAAACTCACCACCCTAGGTCTGCCCTCATCACCTCTTCCCTGGATTACTGCACCAGTCTTCTAATTAGTTTCCCTGCCCCAGTGGAATGGACATCTAATTGGTCTCCATTCCTCCATCCTCCATTCAACAGCAGACCAAGGGATCTTCTCCCCTGCTTAAAAAGCTCCACTGGTGAATTACAGAGTCAATGCAGATCGAAGCAAACTACTTGCTCTCTCTCTTTTTTGTTTTGTTTCTTCTTTCTCATTGTTCATTTCATTGGTTATAATTCTTCTTTACAACTTGACTAATTTTTTTGTTGTTTTTTTGTTTTGTTTTTTTTTGGAGGGAGGAAAGCAGGGCAATTGGGGTTGAGTGACTTGCCCAAGGTCACATAGCTAGTAAGTATCTGAGGTTGGATTTGAACTCAGGTCCTCCTGACTCCAAGGCTGGTGCTCTATTCACTTCGCCACCTAGCTGCTACCTAAAGGTATATGTAGAACCTATATCAGATTGTATGCTGCCATGAGGGGGTTGGGGGAGGAGAGCAAGGGGGAGAAAATTTGGAACTCAAAAACTTGTGGAACTGAATGTTGTAAACTAAAAGTAAATAAATTTTTGAAAAATGTTTTTTAAAAGCTCCATTGACTCCCTAGTACCCTTAGGATAAAAGTAAAAATTCCTTTGTCTGGCCTGTAAAGGCCTTTATAACCTGGCTCAAACCTACCTTTCCAAACTTAGTCTATATTACTCCCCTTCATATACTCTACAATATAACCAAATTGACTTTTATCTGTTCCTCACACAAGACTCTATCTCCCATCTCCATTCCTTTGTACTATTTGTCCCCACTCCTGAAATGAACACCACCCTCAACTTCTCTTCTTAAGAATCCCAAGCATTTGCTCTATGAGACCTTGGTGCCAGGTTGGACAGAGGAGCCTTGAATGGGGAGGAATCAGTCAGCAAGCATTTATTAAGGACCTGCTACATAAGAAGCCCTAGGCTGGTGCTGGGCATAGAGACACCCAAACATGAAACATTCTCCACTCTCAAGGAGATTGGGAGCTTTCTGGAAGAAGCAAGTGAGGGAGTTGTGGGAGGGAGCTCTGAACACCAATAACTCCAGGCCTTCTAGGCTGGGACAACCCCAAGAGAATAAGCAGAGCAGGAATTTGGCTGAATTGTGTAGATACCTTGGATGCCAAAAGCCTGCCCGACTCCGGGGCTGAGGTTGCCCTAGGGGCATAGCCACCAGTGGTCAGAGAAGGGTCAGAAGAGGCAGAGGGGATAGCCTGTGTGGGGAGGGGAAGCAACATCTTCTTCTAGAGATCCCTTAAGCCTAGGGCCTCAACCTTGAAGACAGTCTACCCTGCTCCCCTGAGGGAACTCCAGAGGAGCCCCACTTCACCCAGTAGAAAAACATTTCCTGGGCCCCTAGTGCCTAAGCTTATGCTCAGGAGGCCTGAAGAAATAGCCCCACTTGAAGAAGTTCCAAGCATACTGCCCTGGGGAGGCCTGAGGGGGGTGTTCCCTGGGCTAAACTGGGGGCCACAGACGGCTGGGCTGGAGGCTGCAGGAGGTCAGTCTGGAGGCCTGGAAGCTAGTCTGGGCTGGAGGCTAGATGGATTGGAGCATTGCAGGGCCTAGGCTGGGGTGGGCTAGGCTGGGTCAGGGATTGCAGGAACTAGGAACTGCAGGAACTAGGCTGGAAACTGTGGGTTGGGGACTGGAGGGGCTCCACTGGGGGCATCAAGGGTTGGGCTGGACTGGGCTGGGGACAGCAAGGGTTAGAAGAGCCTGAGGGAAAAGTGGCCTGCCTTCTCTGGTAGCTGGAAGGGAGAAAAGAGCAGAAGCCCCTGCCCCGTTAGCTTCAGTCTATTGACAAATGCCCAGAAAGTCTATTGACTCAAGTGGAGATAAAGGTCAAGGTAGGGGCCGGGGTTAATCATTAATGAGTCTTCAGTTTGACTGTAATAAAACAAACCAGTCTGGCCTCCTCCCCCAGCCCCAGGCCTGCCTACCTGCCTCCCTGGCAGTCCTGGTGAGTTCATTTGCAAGGCTTGTGGGAGGGAAAAAGAAAACCCAAGGGTGAGGTTCACTGTCCAGAAAGAAGGGAGCACAAGTGGGGGCAGAACCTTTCTCGCCCCCACCCCCACCCTGGCACGGGCCTACACTGGCCCCAGTGGCAATCTGCACCCTCCTAAATAACTGGCCCCTGGGTCACTGTGGAAAGCTGCCTATCCTACCAGTCCCTGAGGGCTCAGCTGGGGTGAGAGTACAAGTGAAGAGGGAGGCCCGTAAAGGGGTTGGTGGGTACAGCGAGAGGAGGCCTGTGTTGCATCAGGCTCCCTGGAAGACCAGGTTGAGGCCTAGGACCATCAGAGGACCAAACCAAGTCCATCCACCCAGTAGAGAAGGCTCCCTCCCTAATATGCTCCCCACCCCCCATCTGTCTGGGACCACTTCCTCCTTCCTGGAAAGGCAGGGCTTCCAGGAAAGAAGGGTTACTGTCAGAGAACAGTCTCCTGAGTCCTGACCAGGAAAGGATGGTCCAGTTGGAGGTGAGGGGAGGATGAGGAGAGTGTAAAGGAAGGGCAGTCACCAGGCCATCAGGGGCTGCCCTTAACAGACATAGCTACCCCCGTTTGCCTTCTGCCAGCCAGATAGGACCCACTGACCAAGGCAGCTCATTAAGAGAGGTCTAGAGTCTATAGAATTGACCACCTGAGTCCAGTTTGATTTGAGGCAGTCATCATTAGCAGAGTAGGAGAAGGGAGAGGAGAGAAGGGGTCTTCCTGAGGGGCCAAGTTAAAGGTTTTTATTCAGTCCAGACCTCTACTCCTGGCTTGTCAATACGCCTTTGAGCTTTTTTCTCCTCATCTGTCAAATGAGGATGTGTACTTGTCCCTAGTATACCTAAGGATACAGGGATCCTTATTGCCAGGGAGAGGTAGTAGCAGTGATAGTGGTAGTAGCAGCAGTAGAAGTAGTGGCAATCCAGGCAGGAAGCAGAGAATGGCATAGTGGGAGGGCAATGGACTTGTGGTCATGAACCTGGGTTCATACCCTCACTCAGGCACTTACCAGATAGGCAACTCAAAGCAAGCCTCAGTCTTCTCATCTTTAAATGAAGGGGTTGTCTCCATGGCCTCCAAGGTTTCTCCATTCTCTGAATCTATGATGCTAGAATACTAAGGCACATGAAGAGGAGAGAAGCCCATCAGGGTTCCAAGGTAGAATTCTACACCAGCAGCCACGGAAGATTTAAGTCAAAAATCCCATCCCACCCTACCCCTAGATCTTGGGACTCCATTATTAGGCCCTCCGGCCCTAGTCTCAACTCAGTCAACCATTTTGCACATGCTTCCTCCCCCTGCACGTATGTGTATCATCTCTGTTTCGCCTCAGATCAGAGGGTCATGCCACTGCTGCATGCCTCAGCATACTTGTATCCACAGTATATGTGCTTTTGTGACTATGCTTGTGTGTGTGTATGTGCACACATAAGAGAGAGACAGACAGAGACAGAGAAAGAGAGAGGAAGAAAGCAAAAGAGAGAGTTCTTAGGATGGATGGGACAGTGGTAATGGGCAACAGCAAGAAGGTAGAACTATTCATTTCTTGTTTTGCTTCTCTATCTCTGCCAAAGAGAATGATCTTTGAGCTAAGGAGGAAAGAATTTATTGATTAACCAGGAGGTGAATCCCACGATAAGTAAGATGCTAAGAATGAATTTAGTTGCCATTAATGAATTTGTCATCCAGTCCCAGGGGAGCTATATACCTTAGCAGAAAGAGTATTAGTGACTTAGTAGTCAGTGATCTCAGAAATATTTGAAAAATCATGGAGAACAAGGGAATCACTGTTGGACCAGAGATGGGAAAATATTCTAATTTTTTAAAAAATGAAAAAAAGAAGGAAGGAAGAAGATAGATCCTATAGGTCAGTAAGGCTGGCTTCAATTCCTGGCTAAATTATAGAATGTATGTGTATGTGTGTATGGGAGGGGGGGGGTTAGGCAGTCAGGGTTAATTGACTTGCCCAGGGTCACACAGCTAGTAAGTGTCTAAGGCTGGATTTGAACTCAGGTCTTTTTAACTCCAGGGCCAGGGCTCTATACACTGCACCACCTAGCTGTTTCTAGAGTATATTGTTAAAGGATCATACATCTAAAACTGGAGAGGCTCTCAGAGGCCATTTAGTCCAATCTATTCATTTTACAGATGAGTAAACTTAGGCCAATTGATGTGAAATGATTTACCCAAGGTCACATGGAGAGTGTCAAAGGTAGGATTTAAACCTATGGTTTTCTGGCTCTAGAACAAATACTCTTCCCTGAAACACAGGTGAGGGAGCAATAATACAAAGAGGTCGTGGTCTCTCTGATCTAGGTGTTCAAGTGGACCAAAAACTCAACATGAGTCAAGTATGACTTTGCTACCCCTCAAAAAAAGTTAATTCAATCTTGAACTTCATTAAAAGGGGTATAGTGCCTAAGTCCTATCTAGAACCTCCTTGCAGCATGAAGGTGACCCTGATTTCTTAAAAGCTATTCCAGAACAGTACAAGCCCTGCCAGGTTCTACCAAGTTGGAAAAGGCTTCCAGCATGGGCCCCATGATGGAATGTCTATCTGTCATCTGGAATCAGCCTATCTAAGCCAATGAGGCTCATCACAATATTAAAAATGGAATGATGAATAGTTCAGTGGGAGCAGCAATCAATGATCATCTACTAAGTTACAGAGTCTCAGATTTGGAAGAGACCTCAGTGACCATCTAGTCCAACCTATACCTAGAAAAAAAAATGTCCTCTGTAATGAACTTAACTCATGTTATACAGCCTCTGCTTAAAGACTCCATTGAGGGAGAACCCACTCTCTTCTAAATCAACCCATTCTACTTTGGGAAAGCTCTAATTTTTAAAAATAATATTTTTCCCCAATTACATGTAAAGACAATTTTAACATTCATCTTTTAAAATTTGAGTTCCAAAATTTCTCCCCTCTCCTTTCTTGAGACAGTTATCAATTGTATGTAGTTTATAATGTACAATCATGCAAAATATATTTCCATATTAGTCATGTTGTAAAAGAAGAACCACCAAAAATGTGGAAAATACATGTTTTGATTTGCATTTCGACTCCATCAGTTCTTTCTCTGGATATAGATAGCATTTTTTTTTTAACATGAGTCCTTTGGAATTGTCTTGGATCATTGTATTGCTGAGAAGAGCTAAGTGATTCATAGTTGATCATCGAACAATGTTGCTGTTACTGTGTGCAATGTTCTCCTGCTTCTGCTCACTTCACTTTGTATCAGTTCATGAAAATCTTTCCAGGTTTTTCTTAGAACATACTGCTCACTGTTTCTTATAGCACAATAGAATTACATCACAATTTTATACCACAACTTGTTCAGCCATTCACCAAATGATGGGATCCCCTCAATTTCCAATTCTTTGCCACCACAGAGAAGCTCTAATTATTGAGATATTTTTTCTTCAAATCTAAACGTTATCTCTTTGAAATTTCTACTTATTATTCATAGTTCTCCCCTCTGGGACCAAACAGAACAGCCCCATCTATTTTCCACAAATTAGCCCCTGAAATACTTGCAGACAACTACTGTTTCCCCCAACCCCGCCCTCAAATCTCTTTTTCTCCTGGCTAAACATCTTCCTACAGCTTTCAACTATAGTCATATAGCCAGTACTGGAGTCCTTTACCATTTTTATTGTTCCCCACTGAAAACTTTCAAGCTTATAAGTGCCTCCCCTAAAATGTAGCACCCAGAACTGGACCCACTCTTCCAAATGTGAGCTGACCAGAGCAGACTACAGATGGCCCATCACCTCCTAATTCCTGTAACTTTATGCTTCTCTTCATGCAACCCAAGATCACACTCATTCTCTTGGTTGCCATTATCACACAGACTGTTAACTCACATTGCATTTGTAGTCTAATGCATTAAACTCCCAGATCTTTTCCAGACAAACTGCTATCTAACCATGATACCCCACTCTTATCCTTATGAAATTGATTTTTTTAACCCAAGTACAAGAGTTTACATTTACTCTCTAATTAAATCTGATCTTATTAGATTCATCCTAATTAACTAGCCTGTCAAGAACTTTTTGGAGACTGTCTCAAGCGGCTAAATGATACGGTGGATGGAACACTGGAGCCTAGAGCCAGGAAAACCCAAGTTCAAATCCATCCTCAGATACTTTCTAGCAGCGTGACTTTGGGCAAGTCACTTAATGTCTATCTCAATTTCCTCAACTGTAAAATGAGGATAATAATAGCACCTAGTTCCCAAGGTTTTTTTTGTTTGTTTGTTTGAAGGGCAATCGGGGTTAAGTGACTTGCCCAAAGTCAAAGTGTCTGAGGCTGGATTTGAACTCAGGTCCTCCTAATTCCAGGGCTGGTGCTCTATTCACTGCACCACCTAGCCGCCCCTCCCAAGTTTTTTATGAGGATATAATGAAATAAAAATTGTAGAAAGCATTTAGCCTAGGACCTGGCCATAGTAGGTATTATAGAATTGCTAGCTATTATCATTAACCAATCTTACAATGTATTAGCTCTCTCTTGAAATTTTGTGTCCTCTGCTATCTTGACAAGGATACCATGTATACTTTTATTTAAATCATTGATCAACAATGTTACAAGAGCACAGATGTGTAATGGACTCCACAGGAGATCTTCTTTCCTTCTGATCCCTAAACCATTAATGACTGCTGTTTAAGAACCACCATTCAAACAATCAGAGGCAGATTGCTACTGGTGTAAGTGGAGAGAGTACCCATATCCAAGAAATCACATCTTTGAATTATTGATTTCTAGCATCCAGAACGAGAGAGGTGAAAGCCCTTTCATATTGTCCCCTTGTCTGAACACACCTGGGGCATTGTGTTCACTTCTGGGTGCAACAGTGATAAACTGGAGCCCATTCAGAGGAGGGCAGCTAGGAGAGTGAGGAAACACAAGTCTCTTCTACTCGAGAATTTGCTAAAGGAACTGGTGATGTTTGGCTTGAAAAGAAGATGTAGGAGGGATATGGTAGCTCTCTTCAAATATATGAGGGGCTGTAACGTAGAAGGGGGAGCAATACTTCTTCTAAATACCCCAGAGGCAGAACTAGCAATGGGTGGAGGCTTCAAAGAGATAAATTTAGATAGTGTCCAGACCTCAGACCCCATCAAGCACATGGTGGGAGAAGAGGAAGAGGGAGAGGGAGAGAGAGAGGAAGAGGGAGAGGGAAAGACAGAGACAGAGAGACAGGTAGAGGGGGGAGGTCAGAACTATGGGCATGTCGTCTTTCCTTTTTAAAAATCTTTAATAAATTTAAGAAGGCCCTCCCCTCCCCACCTCAGTCACTAAAATTGACTAAATGAGCGTGGAGGGTGGGAGGAGAATGTGGGGAGGGTCAGGGAGGACCTATGAGTCATAATCTTCTTCTTCAACAGCTGTAGGGCCAGGGGGCAGTCTACCCATAAGCACACATGGGCACAATTACATGCCCATACACACACAGAAGCTTAGGAAAGTTAGGAAAGGAAACTTCCTAACAATTACTACTGTCCAAAAGAGAAATGGGCTGCCTCAAAAAGTTCTCACCCTGTGAGAGTCAGATGACTGCTTCTTGGGAATGATGTAGAGGTGATTCCTGTCACCTGAGGTTGAACTAGTCGCCTTCTGGAGTTTCTTTGTACTCTGAGTGTCCATGATTTCATGTCTGTGATTATGAGTGTAAATTCGTAAGTCTGGGATGTGGGAGGAGAGAAAGGATAAAAGTCAGCCTTCAAGGGGTTCACAGGTAGATGAAGAGACAAAGCTCATCTAAAGTATGATTAATTAATATCAGATTGGGGGACTATAGCTCAAACTATATTGTAATTCACAAACACCCACCCCTAGAATAAGGAGCAGACCCCTCTGCCCTTCTGCCAAAAGCTGTAGCCCTCCCACCTCCACAAGGCCCCCTAGACACATAGACTTGGCTGGTTCCAGGATCCAGCCTTGGCTCCCTTGGGCTCCCATCATGCCTTCTGGGGGATTCTGTGACTGCCCTTGCTTTTGAAGCTAACTACTGGGCCCCAGAGACTTCCCTCAAACTGTGTCCAGCTGAATACAGTCACCTCTCCTGGATCCAACTAGCCCAGCACTTGCTTGCTCTATCCCAAGCAAATACTTTGGGGAAAGGAAGGAGGCAAAATCCAAAACTTTTTGAGTTTCAGCCTTGGACCTTATGCCTTGGACCCCTCCTCTGTCAAATGGGTGTAATCAAACCTGCCCTTCCTGCCTCCTAGTGGTATATGTGGGATGAAATGTGTTTAGAGATTTGGACACAGGTACAGACATCAAGGATGCAAGACAAGTGACAGTGACTGTCAGCATTGGACCTCCAGGGCCTCTGAGAGGGTAATGATGCCCTGGCATAGTCCATCCTGGAACATGAGGCATTGCTGGTGAGGTTGGAGCAGGGAGGCAGGAGGTGCTTGTGTGTATTTCTGTGTGTGATTGCAAATATCTGGGTATCTGTGTTCTGGGCATGACTGTTACAGGATTTAGTTTAGAAGGACCTTAAAAATCATCCTCAGCTTACAGAGGAAGAAGCTGAAAGACAAGGAGGAGGCATGACTTCCCCAAGGTCATGCAAGTAGTAAGTTACATAATGAGAATTTGAAAACAGACTTGTGACTCCAAATCCAGAGACTTCCTCCACTATTCCACAAGGATTTTGTGTTTGTGTGTAACCATGAGTCTGCATTTGTAACTGCTTTCAAGTCTTTGTGTCCATAGCCCTGACACTACTGCTAACACACAGACTTTCACACACACACATACACATACATGCGCATGCATACAATGGCTAGCCAGGGGTCCCTGGTAGGGAGAACTCCTTGGATCTGGTTCCAGCTTTAGGTACTGTTAAATTCATAGAGCTAGAATGAGTGCTAACATATCTATCCATCTGCTGTGGGTGAGTCATGTCTTCCCAGCCCAATGGTGAGCTCCCTAAGGATTAGTTGCTGTCCCCACCTTCATGAGCCCCCTATAGCATAAACAGACAAAAAGTGAGCCTCAGCAAACCAACCTATGGGATTGACGGAAGAGGGGAAAAATCAAACCCCTGTTTTTTTAAATGAGATTTTTTTATGCTGACCTGATAGGTTTTCAGAAGTACTTTGAAATTTGGTCAGGAGGATACTAGGATCATTTAGATAAAATATTCATTTTCATCCAAAGAGAGGTGGACAAGGATGGAAAGTTTTGTTACTGGGAGGTTCAAGATATAAGTCTTAACAGGAGATCTGCCTGCCTCAGGTGAATATGGTTTGGGTGTGAAATGCCAGATGCTAACTTGCCACAAATTTCAATCAGCTCTGAAGCCATTTAAAAATCTGGGAGAAGAATCAAGGAGGAAAGGAGAGGTTTGTGAATCTGACCCTAGGAAGAACTCCCAGTGCTGAAATTTATTTAGTCTGGTTAGTCTTTCCTTAGTTACCTGATACAGCTGATTTTGCAGAGCACATACTTAAGTTCAGAAAGAAATGTGTTCTCTGTTCCTGGAAGTAAGGTCTGATTCTGGATGGTAAGAAGGCTTCCATCTAGGTTCTAGTCAGAGAACGCGATTGTCCATGGTCACTGACCAAGTCTGCCCTAGACCTGGGAGCTGCTCCTGGTCCTGTCCTCAAGAAGCGGTAAAGATGGAGAAGCAGAGGGAGGGAGGGAGGCAGACCTGTTAGTGGAGGGTCACAAAGCCTCCACAGATCAGTCAGGGTAGGGTAGGGCTCCACCATCTTGCAGGGACCAGAACTGTGAGGAAAGCCATCCCTCCTCAACTTTCTGGGCTTCATACAGGCCTCATTTGGACTGTGTGCAAACACAGATGGGTTTTTTTTAAAGTGATTTATTTTTATCATGAACCTGGCAAACCAACAAATAAACATTTCCAAATACCAAGGAGAAAAAAATAAAAAGGAAGATTGAATATAAAGCTGCAAATCTCTATTATATACAGTTTGGTTTTGAAGTATATAACAAATTCAACACACTTGAGTCCCTGAGCTATTCTCTTGCCTGAGTCTCTCTCTGAACTTTCTTCTGTTCTCACAAAAGAGGCTTTTAAACCCTCTCCTGTCATCTGAATTTGTAAAAGAACATTACACCTGCCTCTGTTTGGCTTTCAGGGAGCATGTAAAACAGCAGCAGGGGGTATATGGTAGAGGCATGTGTATCTCTGTGTCTGTGTGTGAATGTGTCTGTATGAATGGTTATTTTCTGTATGTGTGTGCATTTGAGTGAATATTGTCTACATATGTGCCTATGTCCAATGTGCATAAACATATGTGTTCATATGTGTGCAGGCTGTGGACGTAGATCCAAACGGAGGAGTGCCCTGGGCACCTTCTGCATCAATCAACTCTCCAGGAGCTCCACTGAGGTTGCTGCACAGCTCACCCGACTCCTTTTGCTGCCAATATTTCCAACAGGGAGTGGGGTGTGCCTTGTGCCCTGCCTCCCAAGGTGGATGGGGTGGGATCCTGGCTCAGCCCCTCCAGCTGTTGTGTTGGTGACACATCAGGGCTGCTGTGTTGTGAGGTTGAGAAGCTTGGTTCAGGCACACCTGAAAGGACGCTCACAGGTAAAATGTGACCTGCCTTTCCCGCAGGCACAGGGGATGCCTGGTCATTTACCTGACAGTCTGAGGGAGGCAAGGAGCACTCCTCCCCTAGGGAAAGGTTCCTGCAAAAGGCTCTAGCAGGGGCTAGGTAACAGGGTTCCCTCACAGACCAAGTCCCAGAATAATATTGCCTACTCTCTAGAGTTCTTTGCTCAGTTTGTTCTGAACAAGGACCACAGAGCTTCCTCTCAAAGGCACCACATACATATATACATATACTAGGAATTATATACATTTTATATATACAATTATATACATACTAGGAATTTATTCACCTGGTACAAAAACAGTTGAGTTGGGGGTCAGGTAGCAATGCAGAAAAGAATCCAGCTGTTGTGTTGAGAGAGAAGTTAGTCTAGCCTATGCCTGCAAGGTGTTCTGAGAAAAAGGCAGGCCTTGGTGTAGGCTGGCAGAGGACCATAAGGTAAGGCATGAAGGCAATGGTCACCTTGAGAAAGCAACTTTGTCTCCTGGATGTTGGTGCCCCATCTTCCCTGGGGCAGTTCTGGTACCTTACAGTTCTGGTACCAAATTATGTAGGTAAATTTAGGGTGCCTTAATAACTGGGGAGGGGTTAAATGCAACACAGAGGAGAGTAGAGGAGAGGGTTTTGGGTTCTTTTTGCTGAGATCTTCTGTCCTCACTTCCCTATTCTAAACTTTACCCATGCTTTAAGGTCCAATTCAAGCTCTCTACCTTCCCTGAGTATGGCACCACAGTAACTTCTTCTGCCTCTAAATATTATAGCCCTTCAATCTAATTATTTGCTTCTGAATCACCCACTGTCTTATAACTATATCGTTCTGGTTAATTTGGTCTCCTAGTCAGATTGTGAGCTACCTAAAGCCTACCTTTTCCTTCTCTGTCACTTGCTGGGTAGCAGAGACACTTAGTATTCAAGAGCTCAGGTGAGACTCAGCGTCACCATCCAATGCCACTGATCAGAACATCTAGAACTGAAGGGTGACAATGGCTCCTCTCAATCCCTCATTTTAAAGATGAAAAACAGAGACCTTTGGAGGGGAAATGACTAGATTAAGGTCACCCAGATGGCAGAATCAAGCCTGGCACTTGTCCTTCCACTGAACCCTGCTATTGAGCTGAGCTGAACTGATCTCAGTTGACTCGAGTGGAGTTGAAAATTGGGTTGAGTCAGGGGAAATTGGTCTGTGGTCCTGATGGTTGAATTCTAACACAGGGACACCTAGACAAGATCCTCCCTTAGCATCCCTGAAGCCCTGCCCTGTTTCTCTCCCTGCTGATTCTTCCTATCTCCCTATCCCACCCCACCCCATTCCAGATGCTATATGGATATGTCATCCCTTGTAAAGTTTGGGGCTAGGGTTTTAGCTCCCCCTCCACCCTCAATCAAACTGAATTGATTGAATAAACAGCAACCCACTGTGGGATATTCTGAGAGTTATTTAGCTTCCCTGGACCTCAGTTTCCCCATCTGCAAAATGAGAATAGTAATATCTGAGCTGCCTCCTTTCTACGGCTCTTTAAAGACTGGTGAGATTATAGATGCGAAAGACCTTTATAAACCCTTAATGTGCCACCGTGGGCAGGCAAGGTGTTGTTTTTCTTGCAGTTTTTAATATAATCATTTCTCCAGGTGATTGACGTCTAGTCTCCTTGGAGGTGCCAGAACTCTTTCTTCACCTCTGCCTCCAATCAAGTAGAGTAAGTGAAAGGGAATGAATGAATTCTCTCCTTCTACCTCAAGGAAGGCCTTTTTTTAAGCTCTGAGGAGTTACCCTGATGACAGAGATGCTACCCTAGCATTACTAAAGTTTGGGTTAGCAAATCCCCACATTGTCCCAGCAGATTAGGGCTGTCGTTCATCAGAATGGCCTGAGACAACCCGAGGCAAGGGAGAGAATGCAAGGATCCCTGAACTGGCAGAGTACCACTCCTTCTATTTTGTAGCCCCAGGCTAGTCCCCCTCCCCCTCTGAGCCTCAATATTTTTCTCAGCAACGTCAATAACGACCACAGTTTCAGTAACAATACTACATGACCTTTAATAGCTTAAAACCACTCAGACTTTTGGGACACACTGAATAGCTTTTTAAGGTTTTCGAGATGCTGCTGATACAATATTTCATTGGATTATCATCACAGCCCTACAAGGAAGGCATTGCTGGTATTATAATCAACATTTTATAGACCTGAGGATCGTAAAGTCATCGAGTTAGAACAGAAAGGACTTCAGAGACCAAAACTTTAAAGACCAACCCTCTCATTTTACAGGTAAGAAAACTGAGTCTCAGAGAAGTTAACTGACTCGTGTATGGTTACATATCTAGTAAGCTTTGGGGGCTGGATTCAAATATAGTATATAAATATATATATAGTAGTAAAATGTAAGTTCCTTGAGGACAGGGACTCTTTATTTGTATTCTTGGTGCCTTACACTGTTCCTGGCATGTCAAAGGCCATATTGCTGCACAGCTCACCCGACTCCTTTTGCTGCCAATATTTCCAGAATAAATGTTCACTGAATGCAGTCAATCAATAGACATTTGCTAAACACCTACTATGGGCCAGGCACTATTCTAAGTACTAGGGATGCAAAAAGAAGGGGGAAAAATCCCTGCCCTCAAGGAGTTTGCACTAGTGGAGGAGACAATAAGCAAACATTTATAAAAATAAGGATACATGTGCACGAATATGATAAGTAGGAAATAATTAAGAGAAGGAATCAAGAGAGAGTGTCTTTGCCAAGGAAACCCCAAATGGGATCATGAAGAGTTGGATTCAACTTAAAAAAAAAAGACTGAACAACAAGAGAGGAAAGACACTATAATTAATTAAGAGGGGCTGAGAAAGGCTTCCTGTAGAAGATAAGATTTAAGTTGAGACTTAAAGGAAGCCAGGCAAGCCAGCTGGCCAAGATGAGGAGGGCTAGCATTCTAAGCATGATGATGGCTAGAAAAAATGGTGTCAGGATCCAAGAAATGGAGTGTCTTGTTCAAGGAACAGCAGCCAGGAGGCTAGTGTCATTGAATTGAATTTCAGGCAGGGAGTAAGGTATAAGAAGATTGGAATTGTGTGGAGGACAGGTTAAGAAGGGATTTGAACATGGAACAGAAGATTCTATATTTGATCCTGGGGGCAACAGGGAGCTATTGGAGTTTATTGAATAATAGGATTATATGGTAGGACCTACATGTTAGTAAAATCACTTTGGTGGCTAAATGAAGAATGGAATGGAGTGGAGAGAGATTTGAGGCAGGCAGATCCACCAGTAGGCTATTACAATAATCCAAGTGTGAGTTGATGAGGACCTGTACCAGGGAGGTAGGAGTATTAGAAGAGAGAAGGAGACATATTTGAGAGATGGTGCAAAAGTAAAATAGATGGGCCTTGGCAACAGATTGGATATAGAAAGGTGAGAGATCATGAGAAGCTGAGGATGATACCTAACTGTGAGCCTGGGGGACTGGGAAGATGGAGTTGCCTTCCTCTGTAATAGGGAATATAAGAAGGGGAAAGGGTTCAGGCAAAAGATAGTAAGTTCAGTTTTGGACACATTGAGATGTCTACTGGTTGGGGTGACTAGGTGTCTACTAGCCATGTGACCTAGGGCAAGTCACTTAACACCAATTGTTCTGCCTCCCCCACTCCAAAAAGCAAAAAAAAAAAAAAGTCTACTGGACATCCATTTGGAGATTTGAGATTGGCAATCAGCAGAGAGGTTAGGGCAGGATGAATATATTTGAATTATCATCTTAGAGATGGTAATTAAATCCATGGGAGTTGCTGAGATCAGCAAATGAAGCAGTATAAAGGAAAAAGAGAAAAAGGTCCCAGAACAAACTCTATGGTTTAATCTATGGTTAAAAAAGTGTGACCTGGATAAGGATCCAGCCAAGGAAACTGAAAAGGAGCAGTTTGATAGGTAGGAAGAGAACCAGAAGAAACCCATGTTCCAAAAACCTAGAGAGAAGGGAATATCGAGGATAAGAAGGTGATCAACAGTGTCAAAGACTGCAGAAAATCAAGAAGAATGAGGACTGAGAAAAGGCCACTGGATTTGGCAAGCAGAGACCATCGGTAACCTTGGGGAGAGTTTCCTTGGAATGATGAGATTGAAAACTGAATTGTAAAGGGTTAAGAAGAGAGTAAGAAGGGAGAAAGCAAAGGCATCTGTTTTAAGAAACCTTTTCAAAGAGTTTGGCCACAAAGAGAAGAAGAGATATGGGATGATAGTTTGTGGGGATGGAAGGACCAAGTGGTTGGGGGAGACATAGGCATATTTATAGGCAGTAGGAAAGGAGCCAGCAGATAGGGAAAGGTTGAAAATAAATGAAAGACTGAGGGTGACAGAGAGGACAATCTGCTGGAGGAGATGGGATAGAATGGGATCCATTGTGTAGGCTTCAGAAAGATGAATAAGCAATAAGACCACCCTTTCACATGAGACAGGGGGGAAGGAGGAGATAGTGGGAGAAAGTGAGTGATATGAGATGAAGAAAAGGGGGAAAGAGGGAGTTCGTGGTGAACTACCTCAATTTTCTCTGTAAAATATGAGAAAGGGTTCTCAGCTAAGGTGCTGCTAGGGAGAGCCATGGGAGGTTTCAGTAGGGATAAAAAGATTTGGGAGAGGCACTATGGAGAAAGGATAGTGAGTATTATGGGAAGTACAGAAGGACCAGTGAGCTCAGAGGAATGAGTGAAGATGCAGCCAGTACTGGAAAGGGTGGCCAGGAAGGCCATGTCCTAGATGGAGAGTTGGGCAGGGAAGAGGGGGGGAACCAGAATTCAGTGATTACTAGAAGATGAAGAGTGAGAGAGGAAAAGATTAAGGATGAGGGGGCATTTTTTAATTGAATTCAATTCAATACTTGACCCCAGATACAGCACTCTTTTCACTAGACCTCAGTGCCTCTGTAGCACAATGACCCTCTCTGTGTCCTATGGGTGCTGGAGAAGAAAGTGAGTATTACTAGGTGCTCCAAGGAAACATACTCCCCCCAGCCTCATCTCCAGGTCTGGCATTGAATATAGGGATAGGTTTCTCACAAATAGACCCTTTTGTACCCTGGGCCTTGAGAATGACCAATGAGATGAGCTTCCCTCCACCCTGCCCCAGGACCCAGTCCAGCAAGTACTTCCCTTCACTTGGGTGGCTCTGGGTGGAGTGGGTGTGGGTGGCCAGATCATCAATCCCAGGCTATGTCCATATGGGAGGGCAGAGAGTGAAGGTGAGAGATGACAATTATCCAACATAATCAGGCCACATGCAGATAGCCAGATGAACCTCCAAAACTGCATGAGAGGGAGTTCAGATAGTGTGCCTCAATGGGTAGGATTCAATAGGTTTATCCCTCTGGCTGGCCCTGATTGACCCAGCTGACTCATAATGGGATAAAATTAACAGGACCATAGTTCAATTTTGTCTTGTGTTTCAACCCACCTCAAGCTATACTATCTCCCGTTTCTCTTATGTGATATGAACAACTATGGACCTGGAAAAACTGTGCATTTAGCTCAGGTTGGTTTTATTCCCATCCCCTTCCTTACCCCATCTCTTAACTTTCTTCTCTGTGATTTTAGCTAAACATTTTCTGCTTTCACTGGCCCAACCCAGTCCCTAGAGAACAAGGTGTGACCTCAGGGGGTCCCTGGCTCTATGAATTTCTACATAGCTACATGTCTTTACTTTTCACAGCATTCAACAACAACTCAGCCAGGTAGGGTTGGAGGGAGGGGTGCAGATAGGAGTGTGTATGGGTGCTGGACTGCATTCCAGAGCCTCCTCCAGAGAGCCCTCCCTGACTAACCCACTGGGACTTTGTCACCTACTACTCTGTGTCCTGGAGGAGGCTCCCAAGGGAGCCTGGCTCAGACAGTATAGACCCTTTTCTGTCTTCAGCTACACATTTATATTTGTTTTTGTTTTTGTTTTTTTTCTCCCACTTCAGGAAACGATTGTTCCCTTTTCAATAAAGTCTCTGGGCCAACCAGGAAATCCTGAACCAAGGGCCCTTCCCCACCCTAGCTCAACACTTAACTGCTCAGCTCTTTGGAAGGGCCAAGGAACAAACAGGTTTAGCCCTCACTCAGCATCTTCCTGGGAGTCGGCAGACAGTTCTTCCCACCCAACACTCATCCAGGTTCCTATCCAGCCCCATAGAAACTGGCCAGGTATAGACGGGCCAGGGACCCTCAGAGACAAATAACCCAGAGCTCCTAGAAAGAGACGAACTGAGAACTTTCACAAACAAACAAGAATAGTACAGGCAACCCTAGCACTTCTGGGGGCTGAGCCTTGCCCCAAGGTCCTCAGCTAAGGATTCTTACTGATTTCTCCTCCTTCCTAAGCAAAAGAAGGGGAAAGGAAAGGAAGAACATAGGAAGCTGAAAAGGGGGATAGTGACCTGGGAAAGAACTGAGGGAGGATGGAGAGAAGATAGAGTGAGAAGGGAAAGTGGAATGAGGGAGGAAGGACAGAGATAGGACAGGGGATGGAGGGAGGATGAAGAAGGATAAAGAGTGAGGTAAGAAAAGGAAGCCCACTGACTGTCACCCCCAACTGCAGAGATCACAGCAACCCTTGTTGCTTCCTTGGGTCACTTCTTCTTGCACTTGACTCAGGGGGGATCCTCTGGGACAAGCTGGGGCGGGGGCACTCAGCCTGCTCTTCCTGCTCCCATAGGCTCTGTCACTTCCCACCTTCTTTAGGGCCTGGGGGCCCCACAAGGGAGGGAGCCCGTTTGACAGGCTCTTATCTGGCTCAGAGACGTGTTCCCACACATCGGCCCACCCGCTCCCACTGAGCTCTGAGCAAGAAATGGGCCAAGAGGAAAAGTCCCTGTGGTTCCTCCCTCCTTACTCCCTCCTTGTCAATCCTCCCACTGCCCATCTCCCTCCTCGCTCCTCCCTCCTGCCTCCAGCTTGCTTCCTGCAACAATTTCCCCCTGCCCTCCACCCCTACTCATGACTGTACACTGTCTTAGGATGGTATACATACACACACTCACGATTGTACACTGCACCCAAAATAGCAAAGGCAAGGCAGAGCCAACCCAGAGAAACAGTGACTTCCTCCAGACCCTGATCCCCAGCTTGTCCCAACCTCAAGACTTATTCCTCATTCATTACTCAACATGAGTATGAGGGCATGATCCCATTCAAGAGTACTTACCTTTTAGGAGCAGAACGGGGGTAGGGCAATGCTTAATTCAAAAGGGATGTCACACCAATGATGGCGTCCAAGTGTGGGCCAGGCTTGTTGGAGACATCTGGGCAGGGGTTGTTGTAGCCCTTTCTAATGAATCTTGACCATGATTTCACAAAAGCAATTCCCTCTCTGCCCTGTTGAAATCTAGGGCCAATTCTTGTGCAGGGCAAGAGCTAAGGGTCCTATAATTTTATTCTTACTAGATCAGGACCTAGTGGTAGATTCCAGTGACACAAGTTTTTACCTCTAAGCAGGGGACAAAAGCCCAGAGGCTTCAGTAGGCAAGAAGCCACCTCTGGAGGAGTCAGAAGCATGGATCCACTGCCCCCAGAACTCCCCGCCCTTCTGATTTCCTCCTTTTCCCAACCTTTCTTTCATTCTTGGGCTCCTCGTAGTTTCTTACTTGGTCCTGGCCTCCCATCAATGGGACACGGTTGATGGGAGGTAAAGATTTGAACCAACATTTAGGGAGAGGGGAACAGGATAAGATGGAACTGAGCTATGCCCTGGAGAGCCTAGGATCATAGATAGAAAGGTAGAAGGAGCCTTAGAGGTCATCTGCATCAATAAAGTCCCCTTCTGTCTTACAGATGAGGAACCTGATGTTAAATAATTTTTCTAAGACCACATAGATAGTAAAATGGGGATAGGACAGAACAAGACAGGGCTGAGGATGGGGGGTGGGGGGGAGGGGATGCAGTAGAGGACAGGATATAACAGGGACCAGATGGTTTGTATGGATGGTTCTTAAGTTGCAGACAAGCAACTCACCATCTATGCCATCCATCATTCTCACAAAGCTAAACTTTTCACTCTAGTTGGAAGATTTTGGCTCAGTGTAAGAAGAACTTCCTGACGATGAGAGCTGTCCAAAGTGGAATGGACTGCCTGCCTCCAGAGGGGATGGATTTCCCCTTCCTGGGAGATCTTTGAGCAGGCAACTGATAACCAACCACTTGTTGGAAATGTTGAAGGGAAGATTCATGGTCAAGCATAGGTTGGATCAGATGATGTTTGAGGTTCCTTCCATTTCTGAGATCCTGTGGTCATTTAATGTCTTCTTAATTGAAAATAAAATTTGTTTTGCCAAATCTAGCCTCTACTTACTATCTACTGAATAGCTACAGATGTGTTATGGCTACAGAAATGGCTCTCTCCTCTAAGATCCCTGAACCTGGAGGTCAAAGGGTTCTAGGATCATCCCAGAAATGCAGGTCCCTCTGACTGGGAGAAGGTGGGATTCCTCCAACTAAGGAAGATAGGTAGCACAGTGGATAGAAAACTGGAGTTTATAAACTATTATTACTTTCTTTTAACAGAATTTGAAGGTTGACTGGTGGGTGAGAATAGAAGTGGGGAAATCCATGGCCCAAAAAAGTTTTAGAAATCTTACTTTAAGATGAAGCACCAAGAGAACAGAAGGAAGGCATGGACTTTGAAAGAGCACTGGATTTGGAATCAGGACAGGGCTCCAATCCACACTCTGTTATTTATTAGCTATGTTTCTTCCAACCTCCAGGCCTCAGTTTTTCCCTCTGTAAAATGAGGGAGAAAGACTAGATTTCTCTAGACTTGCTTCATACTCAAAAGTCTCCAATCCAATGACTTGATGGTTGTTTGGCTGCCAATGATGTCTGTCTGACCCCAGATCTTGAGCTTGGTCTATGCAGAAGGTCAGGAGAAATGTTGACCAGGATCTTTCTGGCTACACAGGCCAGAAAGGGCTAAGGGAAGGGGATATGGCTAATAGCTTCAGTGAGCCAAGAGATATCTCATGTCACCCTCTCCTCCACCCCTCTATCTGTGACCCCATCTCAAGACAGATGCAGATATGGCTGTTTGTCAGGCAATGGTGAGTGGAAGTGGTGATTGTCAGGACATATTATCTCCCAGATAGCCACTAGAACTTATCTCCCCTTAGCACTTTCTCCAATCACCACTCTCCAGGGGTCTAATCTACAGTTTGTTTGTTTCTGATCAAGGGTGGAGGGTGGCCGCTTCCGAACATACCCTACTGATCTTGTCTCTGGATCCTTGAATTGCTCAAACCCTGAAGCTGAACAATCGATCATCCAATCAGCCAATCCATGGCCTCATCTTCTCTGAGGACTGTGTTGTGTGCCCAGACCAGTGCTGGTGCCGTAAAACAGAGGAGGAGATGCACAAGTCAAACAAGGCCTTCAAATTGCTTACAGTCTAATTGGGATTGGGGGATGGGGTAGGGGTGGGATTCACACGTGAAACAATTAAACAACAATTACATGTTTTTTAAATGGCCTTCAAAGTTGCTGGTGGCCCTCAGTGGAAAAATTCCCTAGCACTGGTCCATGCTATAAATCTATCATCCTTACTAATATGAGTAAATAATATTATTTATTTATATGAGTAAATAATACTAATATGAGTAAAGCCCCTTGTCCAATCCTGTTGGGGACCTTTGTGTGTTCTTAATTGGACCTTTATCAGCAGAGCTTTAATGAAGATGAGAAAGATGGGGCCTAGACCCAGGATGCTAATTTCCAATGGATCTTCCTTCTTCCCCACAAATCACTGATTCTCATACTTCCCTTTCTCTAATGAGAACCATCCATAGGTCACACTGCCATGTCACACTTTCTCCTGGAGTACTCCCTCAGGTGTGAGGGTCATTCTAACTCCTCTCCTAGAACGACTGTACTTGTGGTTAAGTTGTCCTGTGCCCTGCAATGGGCACCCACCCCCTAAACTGTGAAAAAATTCCCATAATTATGACTGCTGCTCAGCACATCTGCCTGCAGCTGGGAACCCCCCAAAGCAGACAATAATTGAGTGGGGGTGCAGAGTAATTAGGGGCTCTCCTATGAAGCCATTCAGACTTTGCATTTTCACTTCTAAAAGGAGAAAGCAGTCTTTGAGTTGCTCCATTTCGCAGATCAAGAAACCAGGATGGAAAACTCCTAGAGACTACTTCTCACCAAATATGTGTGTCGGTGGAGGAAAAAAAGAGAGATGAGATCCCTCTTAGACCTCAACCTACCTCTGCTTCTGTAAGGTGCTGCACCTGCCCTCCATTGTCAACAATGACTATGAGAATAATCCCTAATATTCAAGGTTGTCTTTAAGGCTAGAAAAGCATTTGAACCTCAAAGAACCCTGTACATGGGGTGGCTATGTGGCACAGTGAATAGAGCACCAGCCCTGGAGTCAGGCAGACCTGAGTTCAAATCCAGCCTTAGACACTTAACACAAAACTAGCTGTGTGACCTTGGGCAAGTCACAACCCCAATTGCCCTCCAAAAAGCAAAACAACAACAAAAACAACCCTGGACGTGCTTTTATCATCCTTATTTTGAAGTGAAGAAACTGAGGCCTAGACTTTCCCAGTGTCACAGAGGTAGTAAGAATTTGAGCAAGGATTTGAACTCAGATCTTCCACTATGCAACCTAGTCCAGTCTAGCAGCCTGGCCTGGTCCTAAGAGTCAAGCATTATCATAAGATCATAGTTAGACCTGGGGTGAGGGGGCATAGCAGAGGTTTGTAAAAGGCCCTTCCCTCCTCCTCTTTGGACCCAGGCTGTCTCTGTTAATTCTACCACTTGGCTTCAGCCATAGGAGGCCCTTACTTTACCGGAGCCCTACCATCACATACTTCAAGCTAGTGCCAAGATATCTCTAAGCTTGGCCACTGAGGAGAAATCAGGACCCTATTTGTAACTGAGTAAATTACTGCCCCTCCAGTGCTTGATTTCTCTCATCTACAAAAATGAAAGGATTGGACCAGATGATTTCTAAGAACTCTTTCATCCCCCAAATCCTAAAACCCTATGACACCCTCCCACTCCCATCTGCAAAGGCTGAAACCTTGGAAACCTCAGTCCAAGCCTTGGCTGGAAGCAGCAGAAGGAATAGAGGAAATGGAAGGGGCCCAGAGGGTGGGCCAGCTGTGATCTGGATCGGCCACCGAGACCAACACCACTGACACTGGGGAGGCCCCAACCCAACCAAGCCTCCTCCCCTGGGAAACAGGGAGACAATGATTCTATTGTGGCTCCCTCTCTCCTGGGCGGTTAAAAGGCAGCACAGACCTAGTGGGAGCTTCCCCCTCAGTTCTAGGGGGAGGAGAGAGGGGAAGAAGTGATATTTCTCACCTTTCCCTCCCCTGGGGGTCTGAGGTTGGAAAAACAAAAGGTTGGTTTGATGTGGATTCTAGGGTGGGGATAGGGTGGGTGCAACAGAAGGGTGGGTCTTATAATTGGGTGAGTGTTATGGTGGATTGGTGCAATAGGGGAATGAGTGATGGGCTGGGGTGTCAGGGAGGGAGTCCCAGGTACAAAGTTATTATCAGCTTATTAATCACACAGACCCCAATACATGCTGACTTCAAAGATCCAAATAATTGAGGGGTGTAGGCTCAGCCTTTACTGGTTCTTGCTGCTGTCCAGTTCTAGAAGGTATCCCTGATAGACCAATGGAAGGGATTCCATTCTGCTCTCCATCCCTGCAGCCTGGGAGTGAGCCCAGAATCCTGAAATCAACATTATCAAAGACCATCTACTTCAACCCTTTTATTTTACAGAGGAGAAAATTGAGGCCCAGGGATGTTAAGTACCTTACCCAGTCATACAACTAGTACGTGACAATTTGGACTAGAAATCAGATGTCCTAAGTAGGAGCCTGTGTGAATATGTGGATGTCCAGAAGGAGTTGCTTAAGTCCATAGAGGGTATGAGTCCTCCATGTGAGGAGGAAGGAGATTTAAGCTGGAAAATTTGAACTCAGTACCCGAATTATCCTATCTCTTCACAGAGGGCCCCAAACTGAGTTGCTATCAGGGGTAGCTATCTTTTCTAGCATCCTGGGTTCCCAGGACCTGGTATCACAGGGTCGCCACCCTCCCCAGACCAGTGATGGCACTTCTGTCCCACTTGCCCCAGTATAGGTACTGTCAGGGCCATGGATGACCTAAGAATTCTTGCTCCTGCCTTTCAGTTATCTGGAGTCATCACCCCAGGAGCCACAGACCCTGGCCCGTCCAATGATACCATATGCCACACACAGCTTGCACACACAGACACGCACTCCATTTCCCTGCAAAAGTGGTCATTGTCAGACTACTGTTCACAGGAGTCAAGACTTCCTGTATTCCTGAGCCCAGTACCTATCACTTATTCCTAACCTCCAAGGCCCATCTCTTGGCTCCAAACCTTACTTCTTGGGCTGCTGCCTTCTGGGTATTCCCCCAATCCCTGAACCGCTTCCCCTGGGGCTGAGGTTTGCTTTAATGAGGGAGAGCAGTTCATTGTCTCCTTTTCACTGGGTGACTGTGATATATTTACAGCTGCCAGGCTGGGGGTGGTGGAGGATGGAGGAAGTAGGGGAGGGGGGGCTTGGGAGGTACCAGGAGGCCCAGGATCCAATATTCAGAAAGCTTATCCGAGTGTGTATGTGTATGGAGGTGGGGGAGGGTTCTTTGGAGTGATTCTCATTTTGGTTAAGGCCGTTAAAAAGGTCAATTCCAGAGGGGTCAGGGAATGAGGGGTCACCCAGTGGAGGTGGGGAGAACTATTGCCTTGAACCTGACCTCAAGTGGTAATCATCTTTTAGGGAAACTAAAATTCTACAACTAGGATTAACGAGGTGTAGGAGAAACTTCAGGAGAAAGGAAGCTTCCTGTCCTAGATCCTGGATTGGGGGTGGAACTCTGGAGCCCAGAAAAGGAGGCAGCAATTCCCAAGCAGGACTGAGGCCTTAGAGTCGTCTGGATTCTTCCCACTGGCCTCCACTGACTGCCCAGCTCTAGGAACAGCTGCCCAGTCAAGGGGGAAGAACAACCCTTGGAAGCACATGGCTTTAAAGAGAAATTAGCATGTTGCCTATTGATGTTGGCGCAGATAGGAAGGCTGGACACCAGCTCAGACCTCCTTTTCCTTCCCTTAGTTTCTGACCCTGCCTAGATTCTTGGGCCTGAGATGTAAGAACCTTTCTCAGGAGCAGCTAAGCACCAGAGCCTGGGCCTGGGCCTCAGAGTAAGCCTGGAGCTGGGTTTTGGGCCATGCTGGGGGTGCCTGTCCTATTCCCTGTGTCCAATGCTCCCCTCCCCCAGCAACAATGACGGCTTATGCCCAGAGTGTTTGTGTAATATTGCAGATGCCGATCGGAGGCCTTATGTAGTGTGGTGTTTACGTGGGCAGGCCGCCACACGCTCAAAGAAATAAACAAAGGGCTATTCTTCAGGGTTAAAAAAAGAGAGAGTCTTGAAAACGAGTCCAATTTTCCTTCCTTAGACACTCCCTGTTATTCTACCTAAAGTGGCTCCTTGAGATACACAGGGCGATAAGGGCCCTATTCCTGGGAGACAGAATCACTGCCCTAGAGAGAGAGGCTGTGGGCAAACAATCCGCCCTGTGTTTATTTCCCCAGGTTTTCTGAGGTATGAACGGGAAGCCTCCTTTAAAAAGGTCTATTTGAGAAAAAATTTTAACCTGGGAAATCTGCCTGGTGATCTGGCAGTGCTGTCAAACTCAGAAACTGTACATAAGAATCCCTGAGGGCAGCATATTGACTTAGAACACCACATATTAACATTATCTATGTTCAATTGTATTTTTATTAATTTTATTCAATATTTCCCAAGTACATTTTAATCTGGTTAGGGCAGCCCTTACACGTGTTCCCAGCCACATGTGTTTGACATGACTGCTCTAGAGAGACCCTTGGGAGTAATTACAAGAATTTGTAAACTCTCTGTGACCAGGTGATCTGCAAAGATCATAAAATTTTCAGTGACCGCTAGGATATATGCTGTGACCCCCATGAGGTCCCCATGGGAATCACAGCATCTCAGAGCTCCAATAGATCTCAGAACATCTAGTTTAACCCACTCAGAAAACAGTCATCCAGACTCTGTGTAAAGGCTTCTAGAGAAGGGGAACCCTTCTCTGCCCCTCCTATGGGCAGCCTAGTGCACTGTTGGACAGGCCACGCTGAGAAGAAGCATCTCCTAAGATTAATCCTAAATCTTCCTCTCTTTAACTCCTACCCAGTCTCCTAGATCTCTGCACTCCAGGCTCACACTGGGCAAGATGAATGCTCTTTCCACATGCAAACCTTTCAAATGCTTGGAGACTCATCAAGTTCCCCTCCGCATCCCCCACCTCTCACCCCCAAGTGTTCTCTCTTCTAAGCTAAGTATCTTCAGTTCCTTCCATTGATCCTGGTGGTATGGTTTCTACTCCCCATCCTGTCTTACATGCTCCCAGAACATTACTCTTACATGCTCCCAGAACAGAACACAATGTTCCTAGTGATGGAGGGATTCTTAGTGACCTGGGTGGGGGTAGTAGTGTAAGCTCAGTGACCGCAGGATCTCCAATGACATTTTCACCACGCTGTCATTGTCAAAATGGGTCCTCTGGGATCCCTGGAAGCTTTGGATAGTGTTTGCTGCAGATTTTGTGGGGCATCACAGGGTCTCTGAGCCACCATCGATTCCTAGGGGTTGGTCCCTGGGAAAGCAACCGCCCCTTCTGGCTAGACAGAATAGCTAACATAGTGAATTACAGAGTTAGGATCCAAAAAGCTCTCAACAGGCATTGGGTTGAACTTGATGAGATACAATTTAATATGAATAAATGGGAAATCTTATGCTTGGTTCTAGAAAAAAAAATCAACTTCACAAATACAAGACAGAAAATAGATTGCTAGATAGCAGTTCATCTGAGAATGTCCTGGGAATTCAAAGGAGCTGCAAGTTCAATATGAATCAACAGGGAGATATATCGACCAGTTCTGCTGATGTCATGTTAGGCTACAGCAGGCAAGACCAGAGAGTGCTATTGTGCCATGTCTTGGCTGGACCACACATAGGGTGGTATGTTATGCTTTAAGTGCTACATTCTAGGAAGGACATTGATAAGCTGGAAGGAGTCCTGAGGATGACAGCCAGGATGACTAGAGGCCTCGAGGTCAAAGTAACTATAGGGAGGCATTTTAGTACAAAGGGAAAGGGTGTTGGATTGGCAATCAGAGGCACTGGGTTTGAATCCCAGCTTTGCCCTCTATTAAACTTGTGACCATGTACAATTTCATTCCCTTATTGGGTCTCAGGGGTTGTACCAGATGACCAATAAAATTCCTTCAACATTTATAATTGCTAATGGATCAATAGGATTTGGAGCTTCAAGGGATGGCAAAAGTCATCTAGTCTAGTCCCCTGCCCCCATTTTACAGATTTTCAAACTATTAACCTCACATTGACAGGGACCTCAGAAGCCATCTTGTCCTCATTTTGTAGAGCATGGCACTGATGCCCAAAGAAGTTAATTGAATTACCCAAGATTATATAGGTAGTAAGTAGCCAAGTGTGGATTCAAATCCAGGTCCTCTGACTACAGATCCAGCACTTTCTGCTATACCAAATGATCTTCTCTGGGGTCCTGTGGCCTCTCTTACAACATTATACCACAAACAGATGTTGCACACTCAGAGTCCCAGGACCAGGCTCAGACCCTAGAAGGTACAGAGAGGATGCTGAGTAGTTGCCCTAATCTACACCTACAACCCATAGTCTGTGTGTTTAATACAGAGGGGAATTCCAAGCCAAGGGACAGATTGTGGTCTGGTCCAAAAGGAAGGAAGAGCCATATCCTCAACCTGATCTTTCAGGCATCAGTTAAGCTTGCAGCTGGGTCTGGACAGACTCCGGTCCCTTCTCCCTACCCACCCTGCATCCCAGAACCACAAACACAGAAACTCAGAGAAACACTGCAAGGTGATCTAGTCAGGCTGGAACATGTATCTGATGTCAGCTCTATCTACTGGGCCTGACTGGGACCTGGATCAGCCTAGTGAATGGCCCCAGGGAAATCATTGGCTATGAGGATTGTTCCCATGTCCCATAGAAATCATCACTATGTAAATCCCAACCCCCTAGAAAGTGAGCATTGAAGCCTTGTGGGTGACCCATATGTATGTGTGTGTGTGTGTGTGTGTGTGTATATATGTATATACATTGTATATCCCTATGTTCCAGATGTGTATGGCCTCTGCTCATCATCCCTCTGTGGTGTGTCCACAGGTCCTAAATGTGTTTTCCTCATGTGTGTCAGGAAGCTGTATCCTGTGCATGTGCTCTATCTCTAAACTATCCAGTATTTAGAAGAGTAATGAAGAAGGGGACATTGGAATTGAGGGGTGAGTGGAGAACTCCCTCTAAGCATTTCCTGGGGAAGGTGGATAGGAAGGGTCATTCATTCCTAGTCAGTGGGAGGAACAAAGTCCCTTCAGCCTTACTGGAATCAATGAGAGACACACACAGCCTTCCTGCCCTGTGTGTTCGTAAGACCATCTTACTTCGGGCAGGGCAGAAGAAAGATGATACATTAAGATCTAAGTCTATCCCTTTCCACCAAACTATTAAAGGTATAAAATAAAGCCAGGCTGGCAGTAGCATCGAGGCCCAAGTGTTTAGGGTTGGTATGAGAGGCCTCTCCAGGGGAGCCCCAGGAGGATGACAAAGCACACAGAAGGGGAGGGAGTGGGTGGGGTCAAGGAGCAGCCTGGGCGCAGGGAGAAGGAGGTGCTGAGGAGGGTGGAAGTCCATCTCAGTTGGGTGTGGTGAATTTGAGGCCCTCTCTGTCTTCTCCTCTTGCTGGAATGGGGACAGTGGAGCTGTCCTTTCAAGAAAGAAGCCAGATCCTCAGCTTGGGGGGAACCACCCAGAAGTCACCTTCTGCTCCCCAGCCTCTAGTTCACCTAAGATGAAGTTTTCATACTTAGTGGAATGGTTTGGGGATTTTCATTGTTGTTTTTAACTAGCCTGAAACGAGATGTTCAAGCCCAGACTGAACATCAGCCTGGAGAGACAAGGAATCTAAGAAAAGGTGCATAAACATTCCCAAGTCAAAATAATAGTAATAATTTTTAAAGAGGGGTTTTCAGATTGTCAAATCTGAAATTTGTTTTGGATTATCTTCTGGTTTTAAATTATTTGTTGTTTGGGGTTAGCCATTATTTGGATTATCTGCTTTTTCCTCCCACCTGGAATACTGATTTCTGTCAGCTCTTCCATGTCCAGGACCCCTGCCTAGCCCTCAGAGGATGACAGCAGGGAAGAAGATTCAGAGCACTCCAGATACTGAATTTACAGGAGTCCCCTCAGGATGACTGGCATGGACAAGTTGTGACCTCCTCAAAGGAATCAACTTCAGTCATTGGAGAGAGAACCACATTCAGTGAAATCACAGATCTGTTGACATGTTGGAGTTGGCTGGTCCCAACATCCCTCCCATAACCTCTTCTCCCAGTGTATCCTCACAGTAGTCTCCTAGCTGGAATGATGGAATTCCAGGCTTTAGGGAAGATGGATGGGGCAGCGGCTAGGGATCAGGCACTTTCCTAGAGTCAGGGGCATGGACAAGATGACTTCTCCTTTCAATCCCACCACTAAAAATCTTTAGTCTTGAGCTCATACCTACAATCTGCTCATGAGGCAGAGATTTTTGGGACGTGGTCTGGCTCAAGCATCCACAGAGTGGATGTGTGAGGTACGAGTAGTCACCTTCAGGGCTCTCTTTCAGATGTCAGGATTTTGTGTATTGGTAGAAACAAGGTCCTTCCTGAGCATTTCACCTAAAAGGAGATTCAACAGTTGATCAAATTAATACGGGGATAAACAGGAGTGTACAATCAGGAAGGGGTCAGAGGGAGGAAAGGCCTCGAACTGTGAGAGCCAGATTTTGTGCCCTTTGTTCTTGACCCTTTGCTCACTAGGGCCTAAGAACTTTGCTTTCTCCTCTACCTCCAGGGAGGCCAGGAATGGGGGAGGAGTGTCTCCCTCCTATCCCCTACTACTCTCTCGGGTTCTGAACCTTGATGGGGCACAGGCCTGGGGGGCGACCCCTGGACTGTGGTTCCAACTGTAAGCCCAGGAGGCCATTTTGAGCCATAAGTGATGGGAGATAAGAAGAGGAAGAGGAAGTCCAGACAGGGTCTGAAAACAGGAAGTAAGGGAAGGGTGTGATAGTGGTGGAAGGTGGGGGGTGGTGAAGGAGAAGGGGCATAGGACCAGGACCTCTCCCCCAACACACAAGAGATCACTCCTTGCGGGATGCTGTGCAAGTCGGTCTTTGGGAAATGCATGCAATTTATCTGATTTTTCTTGGCTATTCAACAGACCATCGGTATCTATCTGTTTGGTCTGCCTGACTCCAATTTTGGCTGTGTCTCACTCTAATTGTGTGTCTGCCTCATTCATAGGATTATAATGTCATAGAATGTCATAGCTGGAAGGACTTTAGATCCACCCACCTCATTTTACAAATGAGGAAACTGAGGCCCACTTAGAGAAGAAAAGTGGCTTTCTAATAATAAGTAGCAGAGTGTTCTTTCTATAATACCCAGCTGCCTCCTTCAGTCTGTCTGATTGGAAACTTAAGGACTTTGAAATTCTGAAATGAAAGATTTTCCTGGGATGAGGGTGGGGTGGGAGCAGTAGGGGTTAGTGGAGAGGAATTGGGCAGAAATTGACATGGAATCCAAAGACTGAGCTGTCCTACTTACCCTGAACCATTTGGGGGATTGTCTAATACCCAGGTTCCACAAGTTTATTTGTGCATTCAAAAACATGCATGTCTCTGAGTGCATGTGACTGTATAAGGGGTGTGTATGTGTGTGTGTGTGTGTGTGTGTGTGTTCATACATAATGTTCCCGGATCCAACTCTTACTAAGCAGAAAAATACTCAGGAGTGGAGAAAGCAAGGACACTGTCTCCTCTGTGACCCATCTCAGCTCAGGTGCCCACCCATCCAATGACTTGGATCTCATTCCTCTGGGGAAGGGAAAGAGATAGCAACTCCCATTTGTCAAGGCTAGAGGTCCCAGTGGTGGGATCCAGGCTCTTCTTTTCAAGCCACCATGACAATGGAACTAGAAACTGAAAAGCCTGTGATGTGTGTCAGGAAAAAATTAGCAGCTCTGGGGAGGAATGAGTGCTGTACAAACAGTTCATTCCAATGGACCCCGAGCCCAATCACTGGGAAGGCTGCTGGGACCTCACTCCATCACCCAAGGATTGTCACCTATACACCATTCCACCCCTTCCCAATCCCCAGCTTCCACACCTCCAAGATTATTAGAAAGCAACTTGCTTAAGGTCATTTTTTTTCTAGAAATGGAGATGATAGGATTGTTAGAACCTCCAGGGGGTTTCAAGGGAATGGTTTTCTTTTTGTAGTTTTAATTTTTATTTTTATTACTATCTTTAATTTTTATAGCACCTTCATTTCCAAGTATATAGGAATGGTTTTCCTTTTTTTAAAAAAAAGTTTTTTTTAATAGGGGTGACTAGGTGATGCAGTGAGGAGAGCACCTGCCCTGGAGTCAGGGGCACCTGAGTTCAAATCTGGCCTCAGACACTTAACACTTTACTAGCCATGTGACCTTGGGCAAGTCACTTAACCCCAATTTCTCTGCCTTCTCCCCCCTCCAAAAAGCAATAACAATAATAATAATAGCTTTGGGTTTTATGTGATCGACCTTTCCCCAGGGGCAGCTAGGTGGAGCAGTGGATAGAGTGCTGGACCTGGAGTCAGGAAGACTCTAAGAACTCAAGATCTGAGTTCAGATCTGGTCTTACTAGCTACATGACCCTGGGGAAGTCATTTAACCCTATTTGCCTCAGTTTTCTCATCTGTAAAATGAGCTGGAGAAGGAAATGTGAAACCATTACAGTATCTTTGCCAAGAAAATCCCAAAAGGGGTCACAAAGAGTTGGGCACAACTGAAAAATGACTAGACCACAAGAACATTTACCAATATCTGTTTCTCTTCTCCCCCTCCCAGAGTGGTATGGGATGGTTTCCTTAACAGAGAATGTACCTGTCCTGGGTAGGATGGAGTTAGACCTAAGACTTGGGCAGGGGTGGGGGGAAGGGGGAGAGGAATGCATTGAAAGACCATCAGAGCAGATCTACTGGGAAGAAACTGTGTTCTCCTCTTGGAAACAGAAGGCCTTGATGAAATAGAAGCTGTAAGATGCTTGGTCTTAGAGTATTGGAATCAAAGACATGGGCTCAAGCCACCAACTCTGCCATCTGATACCTATGTCAGGGCAAGTCACTTAACCCCACTCAGTCTCAGTTTCCTCAACTACAAAATTCCTGTTGGAATAGATGCCCCTTCCAGCTCTTAATCTAACATCCCGTGACCTTAATGTTTCATTCATTTCTAAACCTGTGATAGGAGACTCTCCTGGGGCCATAGATTTAGAGCTGAAAAGAACCTTAGAGGCCACTGAGTCCAACCCCTCCTTTTACAGATGAGGAAACTGAGGCTGAGGGAGGTTATATGACACTATAAAAGTCTTCCTTCCCTTAGGAAATGGAGAGATTTCATCCCCAACCTGCCTCTCATGTGGATGACACAGCTCAAAGCATCAAAATAAATCGGGAACTCAGCCCATGGGCCGAGTGTCTGGCTGGACAGTGTTCTGGGGAGATCAGTTGTGAAACTGACTTCCAACCCCAAACCACAAAAACGGCCGGCACTCCCAGCCCCATGTTGTCTCAGAGAAGCCTGAGGAGTCTTTATTCTCCTCACCCAGGGAATCAAGGCAAGTCACTGGCACCAAGGGCCACAAGGATACTATAAACAACCTCCTACAAAACTCAGTTTCAAAATTCTTCTGTGCCCATGCATTTCAAAATATAGGGTCTGGAAAGGGGGTCTGTACCTTTGAGCAAATCTAGAAAGTATGCTTGGAGTGGACTGCAGGCTCGATACACTCACCTCTAAAACAACATCAGTGAGTATGCTTACCTAGTTATCTGCTATGTAATATCATCCACTGTTCTGGACTCTCTCGAGTATTATTCTCTGTTAGAGCTCCTAGGACCAAGGTCCTTCCCTGCCTAGCCCTCAGAGAAGACAACAGCAGTGAAGAGGCTGAGGGTGCTGGGGAGACCTGGGATGAGTGGGGAAGGCTGGTTGCCAGGGAAACCCCCTGGCTGGAAAAAAAGGCCTTCAAGAGGAGTCAACATGGCCATGTGCACAAAGGAAGGGTGCAGCGCTCTTGGCGCTCTAGTGCTCTCTCTGTCTGTCTCTCTCTCTGTCTCTGTCTGTCTCTCTCCATTTCTGTCTTTCTCTCTGTCTCTCTTTTTCTGTGTCTCTGTCTCTTCCTTTCTCTCTCTCTGTCTCTCTCCATTTCTGTCTTTCTCTCTCTCTGTCTCTCTTTCTCTCTGTCTCTTCCTTTATCTCTCTCTGCCTCTCTCTCTCTCTCTCTCTCTCTCTCTCTCTCTCTCTGTCTCTCTCTCACACACACACACACACACACACACACACACACACACACACGACTTCTGGGGTCAAAAGCCATCTCTTATCCAGAGACAACCTAATAGAGGTGTCACATGAGGTACTGACAATGCCTTGTCTCTGATCACTTGGAAATTTTCTTCATAAAGGCTAGATGAAAAAGCTCTTGTTAAAAAAAAAAAACACCAAACTTTGTTTTGTTTTGTTTTACCAAAAGCTATTTTTAAGCCTGAAAGTTCTAGAGATTTTATGTATGCATGTATGTGTATGTATATACCCATATATAAACATATGTATGTACACACACATATATACACCTGTTTATATATACACACAGCTTAGAAGTTTTTAGCTCTAAGAAAAGGTTTAGAGGTGAATCTGGTTTACTACCAGCCTATGTATCATATGTCTCCCACTTATGTCCAACAGTAAATCCCAGATTAGCCAAGTTTGGAAATCGATTTCTGCCTTCAATATGATTCGATTCAGCAAATATTTACAAAGCGTCTACCTTATACAAGGCACTATGCTAAGCCTTGGGGATATGAAGTCACAAAAAAGCATATTCATTGCCTCAGGCAACTCATATACTAATCTATGGGAGCAACATATACACAATACCACATATTGAAAAGAAAATGTCATTGATATGGCACTTTAAGGTTTACAATTCTAAATATATGTATATATTATATATGTGATACATTATGCACACATACATACATATATACATGGGCATACATACACAGTGAACAGAGCACCAGGCCTGGAGTCAGGAAGACCTGAATTCAAATCTGGCCTCAGACACTTACTAGTATGTGACACTGGGCAAGTCACTTAACCCTATTTACCTCAGTTTCCTCATCTGTAAAATGAACTGTAGAAGTAAATGGCAAACCACTTCAGTATCTTTGCAAAAAAAAAACCACCTAAATTGGGTCACATTTATATATGTATATGTACATGCATACATACACCATCTCATTTAATATTTACACCTATCTCTGGGTTAGAAACTACAGATATCATTAACCCCATTTTACAGGAAATTGAGGCTAAATGGCCTGCGCATTGTCACAAAGTTAAGTATAGAATGCTATTGACACTTAAAACTTCACTAAAGCTTTTGGGACATGCTGTATCAGTCAGGACTCAAAAAGAGGGTTGGTTGTGTTCTTACCATGTCTAGGATCTTTCCCACTATACCACACTGCCTTTCAAGCCAAAGAAAACTTTAAAGAGGGTGAAAATGGCCACAATGAGCTCCAAATAGATACATAGACTAAATACAAAAGAGCATATCATAGTGAAAAAATTAGAGGGAAATAGAAAAAGGAATCTTTTAGATCTATGGTTGTAGAAAAATTCTTAACTAAGAGCTAGAATTAAGTGATTATAACAGAAAAAAATAGATCATTTTGATCCATAAATTTTAAAAGCTTTTATATGAACAAAATTGACACAATTAGAATAAGAACAGAAACTTGTATCAAATAATCTGCAGTAAATATCTGATATCCAAAATCTATAGGAAATTGACTCAAATGTATTAGACTAAGAGCCATCCCCCAGCTGAAAGGTTGTCAAAGGACATGAGCCAACAGTTTAAAATAAGAAAAGGCAAACTGTCAACCACCATATTAAAAAAAAAAATAAAAACTAGGGGCGGCTAGGAGATACAGTGAATAGAGCACTGGCCCTGGAGTCAGGAGGACCTGAGTTCCAATACAGCCTCAAATACTTAACACTTATGAGCTGTGTGACCTTGGGCAAGTCACTTAACCCTAATTGCCCTGCCTTCCCCCCCTCCAAAAAAAAATAACAACTACACATCTCTAATAATAAGAGAAATGCAAATTCAAATAACCCTAAGGTTTCCATGTAAACTCCTTGAAGGCGTATAACCTTTCACTTTTGTCTTTGTGTTTCCACAGTATAGTACAGTTCATAGTATAGTGCCTGACATATAGAAAGTGCCTAATAAATAGATTGATTGATTGACACCCATTAAAATCAGAAATGATAAATGATATAAATAATGTTGGAGGAACTCATAGAAAGACAAGCACACTAATGCACTTGGTGGAGGTATGACAGTTCTGAAAAACAATTTCGAATTATGTAAGAAAAGCTACTAAATGTGTATAACCTTTGACCCAGAGACTTCTCTACTAGGCATATGCCCCAAGGATGTCAAAAGCAGAAAGCCTTCATATGAACCAAAATATTTATACAGCAACTTTTTGTGATAGCCAAAGATGGGAAACAATGTGTGTGAGTGTGAGTGTGAGCCAGTCAATAAGCTTTTGTTAAGTGCCTACTATGTGCTGGCCCTGTTCTAAGCACTGGGAATACAATGAAAGGTAGAAAACATGCCTTACTCTCAAGGAACTCACAATCTAGTGAGGGAGACAACATGCAAACAGTTATGTCAAACAAGATATATATATAGAGAGAGAGAATAAAAATTGGAGGTAGTCTCCGAGGGATTACCAATGATTAAGATGAAGGAGGTCTAGAAAAGGCCGGGTTGTAAAGGTAGGACCAAAAAAACTTGTTAACTGATTTAATGGAGGTAAGGGGGAGGGCTGGTTGAGGGAGAAGAAACTGTCCCAGATGACTCTGAGATTATAAAAACGAGTGAATTAGAAAACGGTGGTACTCTCAACAGAAATAGGAAAGTTTGTAATGGAACGTGTTTAGGCAGGGAGTTGAACAGCGCCATTGAGCTGAGTTTAAGATGTTGTTGGGACATTCATCAGGAAGTTTAAGATGAAGAACTAGAGTCAGGATAGACATTAAGCCTAGATATGTAGATTTAGAAGTCATCTGAGAAAAAATGAGTATTAAACCCAATGGGAACTTGTGAAATCACCAAGGCAGAGAAGTGAGGGCAAGAAATGAGTGATGGCGATGACTGAGAAGGAACTTAGTGAGTTAAGTAAAAGGAGAATCAAGAAAAATATCATGAAAATCAAAGGAGGAGAATTTGGTTAATCATATAAAAAAATTATATGGGGGTCAAAGATCCTAGGGACCAAGAAAATCCCATCAGACTCAGAGTTATAAAATATCATTGGTAATTTTTGAGAGAATTATTTTAGTAGAGTAGTGGAATAGGAAATTAGATTACATGAGGTTGAAAATAAAACAATAGATAAGGAAATAGAAGTAAATGCTAATGCAAAAGTTTTTCTCAGTATTAAAGTCCTTGCTGCCGTTAATTTGACTCCATTATCTGGATTCTGCCTAGGTTCTGATCCTATACTAATCTAGAATACTTTGCCATTGCTAAGGCCTATGACCTGATCCCTCATGCGCAACCCTGACAGCCTGAATTTTGAAACTTTCTGACCTTTGAAGCCTAAACAATCCCTCAAGCCTTACATCAACTCTCCTGACCACAACCCTGTGCTTACAATCCACTACAACCCTTACCTTGGTCCAATGCCTACTCAAACTTGGAAGCAAAACCAGAATTAGACTAATTAGTGTAGTCAACAGTTAGAATTTAGTGCAAAAAGTGCCACATCGTAGGTAGATGTTTATGCTTCTTTAAGTCTTGTTCTGAGTCAAATCTTCCCTTAATAATAATAGCTAGCATTTAGATAGCATTTTTGTTAGATTTTGCGAAGCACTTTACATATATTACCTTATTTAATTCAGACAACAGTATGGGCAAACATTGTGCAATTCGTGGAGGAAACTAAACAAGAAGCCTAAGTATGAACTAAAGTCTTCCTCCTATGTCTCACCATGGTATAAAAGGCTAGTCCAGGGGTGGGGAACCTGCAGCCTGGAGGTCACATGTGGCCCTCTAGGCCCTCAAGTGTGGCCCTTTGATCAAAACCAAACTTCACAGAACTAATCACCTTAATAAAAGGATTTGTTCTATAAAACTTGGACTCAGGCAAAAAGCTGCACCCAAGGGACCTAGAAGGCTGCATGTGGCCTTGAGGCCACAGGTTCCCCACCCCTGGCTGGTTCAATGTGCTGCAAGCTTTGTAAGACCAAGTTAGAAAGGCTCTGAATGCAGGTTCAGTGGTATACTATGGGTCTAACTTCCAATGACCCAGTCTTTGCTAGTTAAGTTCATAGAAATTTTTCCCCAGAAGACACTGGTCACCAAGAAATAAATTAGGCCAGCAGAAAGAGCAACTCATGAAGTCTCTCTCCTGAGTCACTGAGAAGTTGGGATCTACATCAGTAAAGAGCACCCACATTAACAAAAACACTTGAGTAGTTTAAGAAAAAAGCATACCAGATGGGATAGAGCATTTTTCTCTACCTTTCTGAAGGAATTGCAGAGGTTGGTGGGATGGGGACTGCACCAAGTGAAATTTCCTCCCTATAACTCTGGTCTTTGGAACAGGTGGGGGACACTCACTCAGTGTTCATCCTGTCTTTCTGAACATCAGATGGACAGCTCTTCAGGTCCCCTGCCCCAGTTCTTGGGGGGTTTAGGAAAGTAAAACTCATCCTGAATTCCTCATCACCTCCCAGAACCCAGAGGTTCCCACTATCCAGAAACTACCAGTAAAATGAGGAGGACCCCAAGCTAACCACATCCCACAAAGTCAAAGAGACATAGAGATTATGAGAGTGACTATCATGACTGAACTAAGCAAATCCAGTGCTGTTTAGGATCCATGGGATTCCTTGGTACAGGAGATGGGAAACTAGAAAGCAAGTGGGGAAATAATTTTCGGCAGAGGGAGTTAGACAAATGCACATATATTTCACTACCCAGGGTGTCTTTCTTAGGTGTATGCTATTTTGTAAATGATTTAAGTTACTCCACGTTATTTCTGTCAACCTGCTACCTTGGTGAAGAGACCCAGAAAAAATAACTTTCTTGCCCTGTGATGCATAGCCAATGAGGACTGGACAGGGCGAAACCTTTGAAACCATTGAGATTTGTTTCCTTCCAGCCCAAGCAAGGCTGAGATCCTCTGGTTGAAGGACCATGAGGGCCAAGAAGGGATAGATGCCAGATTTCTGGGTGAGGACCTCCCCAGGCCTTAATGAGGGTGTGCCTGGAACAGCAGCTGTGCAGGGAAGGAAGGTGCCAGAGACATTATAACCCAGCATGAGATTTATATCTCATCCTTAACCTTGAAGGATGTTACTTTAAATAATCTGGGATTGGGAATATAGGAGAGAGGTGTCCATTCAATTAAACAAACAGGCCTTATTGGAAAGCCCTAAAATTTTCTTTCCTCATATCCAAGGTGGGAGTCATACTCTGTGTTTGGGTCCCTGAAAGCCTAAGCCCATCCCTCCCAGCCCTAGTCAAGCAATTAGGGAAGTGAACAGAGGGAGACTATGCATAAAGCGAGAAATTTAGATCACAAAGGTCAGCAGAGTGCCTTCCCCATGTCAGCTTCCAATGAAAGAGAAAGCTAGGAAGCTGAGGAATTCCTTGCACTCCTCTGTGTTTTTCTCCACAGGTATCTGTGTCTAGGTCTCTCTGCGTGTATGCTTGTGTCCGTGTGTGCCTGTCTCCCTCAGGAGCCTGACCCATAGCTGTCCTTTCTGGGGGAGTAGCCTTTGCACACAGCAGTCACTGCTGGATCTGCCCAGCCTCTTCCCAGACAGACCCTCTGCTGAAACCTGGGTGGGTCTCAGGGGGGGAGCATCTCCTCTAGAGCCAGGTTCTCCTCATCTTAAGCCCCATGCACATACTCCCCCCTCCTGTTCTCATCTCTCCTGTCGGGATTATCTGAAGGGCCTCGGTGATGGAGATAATGACGGTAAGAGGAGCTCTGTGTTGCAACAGCATTTCCTCCGTCCTAGCAGGGAAGCTAAAGATTAACTGAGAGTCCAGCAGGCCAGAGCTTGATAACCTCCTGGGTTTCCTAATCTCTGATTCACTTCCAACTGATAATCTAATGATCGCAAAGTAGGCTGAACAGAGCCAGAACTGAGCAAGCATTTCTCATTCCCAAACAGAGTGTGATGAACACAGACTCACTCAGCACTCTCAGATGTTCTCTCCGACAGCTCCAAAGTTCTCAGAGAAAGACAGAGATACCAGCCTGGCACGTTGGGGGACAGCTAGCGAGTTTAACAAAGCATTTGACAAAGTCTCTTATTCGATCTTGGGGTGGGGGAGAGACAAGACAGAGACAGAAGGGAGAAGATAGAGACAGAGATAGAAGGGGAGAGACAGAGATAGAAACAGAGACAGAGAGACAAAGACAGAGAGACAGAAGGAAAGAAGACAGAGACAGAAGGGGAGAGACAGAGACAGAGAGAAGGGGAGAGAGACAGAGAGGAGAGGGAGGGAGGGAGGGAAAGAGGGAGGGGGAGAGGGAGGGAGAATTGTGGACAAGATAATAGTACAAGTAAGTGGAATTGGAACCGATTGAATGACAAGACCCAAAAAATAGACACAAATGGTTCCATGTCATTTTAGAAGGAGATCACCAGTGGAGAGCCCTAGGGATCGATGCTTGACTCTGGACTATTTAACATTTTTATCAAAGACTTGAATTAAGGCAGAAATGGCATGTTTATCAAATGTGCAAATGACACAAATCTAGAAGAAATATCTATCATAAAGGATAACAAAATCTGACTTGAAAAAGTTGCTGACAGGCTAGAAAACTGGGCTGAATCGAAGATGAAATTTAATATGTATAAATATAATGTCTTGAGTGGGGTATCATTGACAGAGAGATGGTCTCAGAGTCAAGAAGTCTTGGGTTCAAGTCCCACCTCTGACACCCACTGCTGTAGGACCCTGAACAAGTCACTTAACTTCTCAGTAGCCTCAGATAACTCTGTAAGACTATAAATTGCCCAAAAGGTATAAATCTGTATTGGCAGAGCAAGAACCATGGCCAAAGCACTCTTCCTGGATGCAATCACAGGTCTAGCTAAAAAATAAAAGTAAAATCTGACACAGGTTCAAGAAATCAACTTCACAAATACAAGATGAGGGAAGGTATAGCTGTGTAGCAGTTCTTTTGAAAAATAGAAGTTTCAGTGGACTACAAGATCAATGAATCAAACATTTATTGAGCACCTACTGTGTGCTAGGCTCCAAGCTAAGCGCTAGGGTTGCAAAAAGAGGCAGAAGAAGGTCCCTGCCCTCAAAGAGCTCACAATCAGTTTAGCAGTCATTGTGTGATGGCAGGCAAAAACAAAGAACAATGAAATCCTAGGTTCATTAATACACAGTGACTTCTGCCCTACTGGGCAGGAGCACGTCTGGAATATTGTATTCAGCCCTGGATACCACATTTTAGGAAAAACAATAATAAGTTGGTGAGTGTCCAGAGGATGCCAACCAGGATGGAGAAGGTTCTCCAGTTAGGATTGATTGAGGCATCTAAGACATTTAGCCTGCAGAAGAGAAAATATAATAGGGTATATAGATGTCTTCCAGTATTTGAAGGTCAAGGGATTAGACTTGTTTTTCTTGGCCCCAGAAGGCAGAGCTAGGAACCTTAGAGGTAGAAGCGGGAAAGGGGAGAAAAAAAGCAGATTTAATCTTGATATAAAGGGAAAATTCCTAACACTCAGTCTACCCCAAAGTGACTGTCTCAGGAGGTGGTGAATTCTCCCTTACCTGGGGCTCCAGGCACAGCCTGGGTGACTTCTGCTGGAGACGCTGAAGTGAGGATACAGAGTGTTTATTAAAGCATAAAGAAGACTAGGTGGTCTCTGAGATCCTTTGAGGTCAGAGATCCTGAAACAAAAACACAAAGAGACACTGTTTTATCCCCCACCCTCCTTCTCCTGGCCCCTTCATTCCCACTAGGCTTGTTGCCACCTGAGAGCCTTCGCCAGGATTATTCTGCCCCCCTAAAGTGTTTCCACATGCCCCTCAACTCAAATGCCCCCCCTTCTCCTCATTTTCTTATTATCTCCTCACTCCAGACATTAGCCATCCTTCAAGGCTCAGATTATATCCAAACTACCCCCAAGCCTAAGTTCCCAGAGGGCAGGGCTGCGGGGCTGTCCTATTCCTCATTCCCTTAGGCAGGAAGCCCTCCCTGTACCTTCTCAGTCTCTCCTATAGCACCAAGAACCAAGGGTTGGATGAGCAATAAAGTTATTGACTGGCAACAAAAGGGCTGGAAAAGAAGAAAGTGGGGCTTTGAGAAGCCTTATGGAGTCTGCCTTCCCCTGCTCCTCCTTTGTCTTTCAGACAATGAGATGTGGTTGGTAAACAGGGACCTCCTGGCCCCTTCTAGAAGCCCCGGGGCAGACTGTGCCTCCTGCAGTCACCACCACCACCACTAGCCCTCCCTTCCCCCCCAAAAAAAATCCACCTCCACTCCCAAGCTCTCTTGGTCAGAAATTATATAGGCCTCCTGCAGGGAATTTTTTTCAACTCCAACCAGACCTCGCTCCACCCTTTTCCTTTCCTTGACCCCTTTCCTTTTCTTCTCCATCTTTCTAAAGTCACTGAAGGCAGGTGAACCTTCCCTAAGTGCAATATAGGCAGAAGGCAAAATACCGTGTTTCCCCGATAATAAGGCCTATCCCGAAAATAAGCCCTCCCCTTACTGTGTAAGATTCCTCTAAAATAAGCCCTCCCCCGAAAATAAGCCCTATTGAGATTGCTACTGTAGTGAAGGTGATCCCCTGAGCTACACACTACATTACGGTACCCTCTGTATGCACCGTTCCCCCCCCC
>NW_027185754.1:19165089-19174773 GCF_028583685.1 Petaurus breviceps papuanus | reverse complement strand
GTGAAACGCCGCGCTCCAAGCTGCATCCAATCAGAGCTGCAGCAGTAAGCATGTCATCCTGTTCTTTATTGAATTCATTATTGAATAAAGGTACATTTTTTTGTTCACATTTACCTGTTTATTAAAATTGCTGTCAATGTTCATTAAAATAAGCCCTCCCCTGAAAATAAGCCCTCTGGTGTTTTTCTGTCTAAAAATTAATAAGACAGTGTCTTATCGGGGAAACACGGGTAGTACCATGGAAAGATCATTAGAAAAACTCAGAAGACCTAGGGTAAAATCATAACTCTATTACTTTGTCCAAGCTGTGTGGACTTAGGAGACACATTTAACTTCTCTGGGCCTCAGTTTCCTCATTTATTCACTTTCAGTTCTAAATCCAATGATCCTATAAGATTCTGGGAGACTTTTTTCTAGCCAATGGTCTACACAGAACTTTCTGGCTAAGGGGCAAAAGCAGGAACAAGGAAAGACGGCAGGCAGGGGAGGGTGGAGAGAAGAGGGAGTCAGATACTGTGGACTCATCAGCTCCAACAAGTTGTTAAATTGGGAAAGGACATGAGGGGAAGGCTTACATGGAAACAAGGGCCTCAATTCTCCTGAACATTAGATTGTCAGCTTGTAAAAGGCAGGGACTCTCTTTTGTCATTCTTTGTAGCACAGTGCCTGGAACATTTTGTTCAGTTCAGTCATTTCCAGTCATTTCTGACTTTTTGTGACCCCATTTGGGTCTTTCTTGACAAAGATACTGGAGAGGTTTGCCATTTCCTTTTCCAGTTTATTTTACAGAAGAGGAAACTGAGGCAAACAGGGTGAAGTGACTTGCTCAGGGTCACACAGCTAGCAAGTGTCTGAGGCCAGAATTGAGCTCAGGAAGAGGAATCGTCCTGACTCCAGGCCCAGCACTCTATCCACTATGCCACCTAGCTGCTCAAATAGGCCTGGCACATAGGAGACTCAACAAATATTTGTTGACTGACTGATCCTCTGAGTTAATCCATTGTCATCGCCCAGAGACCAGGTCAGCTTTAGGAGGGAAGGGGGGGGTTTCCCAGGCAGATAGAAAGCTTTGGCTAAAGGGGAGCCTAGACAGGGAGGGTCTAAGCACATAGACAGACACTCAGCCCTAGTCTGGTTTAGGCAGATTTCCATCCTTCCAGTGTGATTGACAGTGGTATGAGATGATCAGGGATGTTCTCTGGAATCATCCCTGAGACTTCCTAACCTTGTTCCTGTCTCTAAAAGGGGAAGAGGAGGAGCAGTAGAGTCATTCTCCAGAGCTTCACCTAACAAGGAAGGGACACACGCCCCCAAACACCACTGACATCACAGAAATTTCCCTCTCACAGATGGCTCATCAAGCCCAGCTCCCATTTCCACATGGGACCACTGTTTGGGGTAACCGTTCTGTCCTCTCAATTCCCTCTGCCATGGGTAACATTGTGTGGACTGGGATTGACCCTAATCTCCAGGGGGCTCTTCATCCTTTTGTCCAGGATTGAGCCCACTATGGGTGGGAGAGAGGGAATTTTGTTCTCTGTGGTCTCTAGTTCTCATTTCCTGATCTTGCCATTCCTGGCTCAATATTTTACCATAAACTTTGGGGGTACTTCCCTGGGATCTCCTCCAGCAAGGAGCTATAACCACTGCATCTTCCTCCCCTGATGTTAGAGAGGGAATTTTAAAAAATACCTCTTTCATCCTTTTCCAGTCATAATGCCACCCAAAGCTGGCCATAGCCAGAAGCCAGAAGACTAAGTCACCAGCCTAAGACTGACCTCTAGACCCCCCAATTCCCCTCATCTTTCATCAGGTTCCCCGTTCCCTTTCATACTCTTGATTAGACATTTATAAGAGACTACTTATCTGATAATCACTAACCTGCCCTCCTCTCCCTCCCCCTACTAACCCCAGGAAAGGAACCAGCATGAGGCAGCCCTGGCCTTACCCCTATGGCTAATTTTCCATGCTGAGAGAGCAGAAGGGGCAGGCCCAGTGGAGGGCCATAAATTGCCCTTGTCTCCCATAGAGATACCCTGAGCCACCCCTCGACCACAGGAATGGCCGTCCCTTTGATTTTGCTGTCCTGGCCCACAGGAAGCGCTGCACGGGGCCTCGCCTGCCCTCGCCAGGAGCACGGCTTCCCGTTTCTGAAATCACCTCTCAGCAGCCCGGCCGCCAGGAAGGCAGCCTTCCCCTTACATCACCCACAGGCTGGCCGGGCGGTCAGAAGTGGTTTTCTCCCATGCTTTTTCTGGGGAGAGATGACCTCTGTGTCCCAACCACAGATCAGTTATTTATCAGAACAGGAAAGATGCCCCCAAAGATATTTCCTAACCTTCCCCAGGAGGGCCAGCACAGCTCCAACGTCCTCAGCCAACTGACACTCGCCTACCAGCCCCAGAAAGCCAACTCCCCATGTCTGGACTGACAACACTTTAGGCCTAGGCCTGGGCTCTGCTAGGCTAGGAAAAGGAGCCAGGGATAGATAAAGTTCTGCCCCTTAGGAGCTCAAGCTGAGTGGCTAGTATAGAATTGAGGTCTAAATTATGTGGGAGTGGTTAAGATGTTACAAAAAGCTCAGGGAAGAAAGAGAATAGTATGGGCCCGAGTAGTCAGAAAAGGCTTTCTAAGGAGGTAGTGGATATCCCTCTTGTTTCTGTAACACTTTGGTTTTTGCTTTATTTTTTTCAATTAAAAAGCGAGTATTTTCTCTCTCTCCCACGTCCTCCCCATTAGGAAAAAAAAAAACCTATTAAACCCTGTAACAAATATATATACAGAGAGAGAGAGAGAGTAAAGTAAAACAAATTCTTATATTGGCCATAGTCAAAAACATGTATTTCATTCTGCATCCTGAGTCCATCGCCTTTCAGGCAAGAGGTGGGCAGGACACTTCATCATCAGTTCTCTGAATTCATTGCTGGCTATCGAGTTGATCAGAAATCTTATGTCTTTTAAAGTTGTTTGTTTTTATAGAAATTGTTTTGGTTCTGCTCATTTCACTCTGCATCAGTTCATACAAGCTTTCTTGGGCAGTTAGGTGGCATAGTACTTGACCTAGAGTCAGTAGGGAGACAGCTTCAGACAGCTTCAGGCATTAGCTATGTAATGCTAGACAAATCACTTAACCTTTGTCTCTCTGCCTCAGTTTCCTCATCTGTAAAGTAAGGATAATAATAGCATTCACTTCATTTGGTTGTTGTGAGGGCCAAATGGGATAATATCTGTAAAGTGTTTTTTGAAAGAATAAAGACAAAACACTATATAAATGCTGTTATTATTCCCAGTTGTAACATCTGCTTTACGTTTCATACTTTGGTGTGATTTCCTATGTTTTTGAGTCCCCAGTCAGACTATGAGCTTCCAGAGACCAAGGACCATGTTTTCTTCTTCCATCTTTCCCCCAACACTTTAGCTGAGTGCAATGTTGCTCAGTAAAAATTGTTTTGGATGAGTGAATGAGATGGATGTAGGATAATACTCTCCAGTCCCTTTTCTGGGGCCATTTGGATCTGTTAGGGGGACTGGCCATCTTAAGGTTTTGAATGGTTACATCACAAGACATTAGTGCCATCATTTTCCTGGAGCTGCAGAAATGCCTGGAGACATCTGGGGACTAGAGAGTCATTTGACCAGTCCCCCAAGGAATGAAGGGGGTCAAAGGCAAAATGGAGGGGTATAGAGGCACAGGGCAGATGGGAATGGTGATGGGGACAGCAGAAAAGCAGATAATATTAGTTGACAAGTACAGTATGTCTCCAAAGTCTAAGACTTTGAGGATGTCTTGTATAAGGTTTTAAAATTTTCATACCTCCTATACATTTTCTCAGTCAAACCTAGGAAGAACCAGTATTATGCATAGTTTACAACAGGGAAAAGTCTAAAGTGACTTGCTCAGGTTTAATAAGTATAGGGTGGGATTTGAACTCAGATCTTTCCTGACTCAAGGCCAGAATTCTATCCACTCTACCAGGAAAGGATGTGGACCTTATAGATAGAAGATGCTGCTGCTGAGACAGCATGTGTGGTGAATAGAGCTCTGGAAGGATCTGGATTTAAATCTCACCTTGGACACTTAATAGTTGTAGCCCTGGGTAAGTCACTTAACGTCTCTGTGCCTCAGTTTCCTTATCTGTAAAATTAGGGGGTTGGATTCCATGAAGTTTTAAGGTCCCTTCCAGCTCTAAATCTGTAATCTTAAGACCCTAAAATAGGGATGGTTGAGATGGGAGTATGTTGACATTTATGATGATGATAGTAACAGCTCACATTTATAGAACACTTTAAGGTTTACAAAACCCTTTTCTCACCCAGCCCATATGAGAAACATAGTGCAAATACCATCATCTTCACTTTATAGATGAGAAAACCAAGTCTCAGAAAAGTTAAACGATTTGCCCATAGATGCCCAGCTTGTAACTGAATCTGCACTTGAACCCAAGTTCACTGTTATTTCTGTCAGTCGGTCAATAAATATTTATTAAGCACCTACTATGTGCCCGGCATTGTACTAAGTACCAGGGATAAAAAAAAAAGGAAAAAGATAGTCCCTGCCCTTAAGGATGGCAAATTTTATTAGAAAAGAGAAGAAACAAACAACAATATAGGAAGCAAGTTTGTTGTTCAGTCATTTTTCAATCGTGTCTGACTCTTTTTTATCCTGTTTGGGGTTTGGGGTCTTGGCAAAGATACTGGAGAGGTTTGTCACTTCCTTCTCCAGCTCATTTTGCAGATGGGAAAACTGAAGCAAACAGGGTTAAGTGACTTGTCCAGGGTCACACAGTTAGTAAGTGTCTGAGGCTGGATTTGAACTCAGGTGTTCCTGACTCCAGGCCTGGCCCTCTATCCAGGCACCACCTCGCTGCCTTGTATAAAGCAAACAACATATGGGACAGAGAAGAAATAATTAAAAGAAGGAAGGCACTAGAATTAAGAGGTATTGAGAAAAGCTTTCTGTAGAAGAAAAGATTTTAGTTGGGATTTGTGCTGTCACACTATGATGATAGCAGGGATGGGAATCATGTGGATGGCAAAGTATGATTTCAAGTTTAGTGCCTTGCACAGAGAGGCCTTGGCAGTACGCTACCAGGACAGCCTGGGGAGTTGAGGGACCTGATGATGGCACTGAGATATCACAAAAATTCCAAGAGACCCTTGGGGATTGAGACAGGATTAAGCAACAGGCCACTGAGCAATTCTATTCACTAGGCACCCTGCTACACCCAGAGAATACAAAAGCAAAAATGAAATTAGGCCTGCTGCCTTCAAAGAGCTAGTTTACAATCTATCAGGGAGACAATGTGTCCATAAATAAATACATACCAAATATATACATGATTGGTACAAGGTAAATCTGGTGGCGAGAGGCCTGTGTTTGGGGATAACAGGAAATCCCTCATAGAAGGAGGTATCTGAGCTGAATTTTGAGTTGAAGTGGCAGAAATGAGGAGAGTTCATTCTAGACATCACAAATGGAACAAAGACAGCTAGGATCAGGTTGGAAAGGTACACTGGAAGGACTTTTTAAAAGTAGTATTTTATTTTTTCCAGTTACATGAAAAGACTATATTTAATGTTCATTTTTAAAAATTTTGACAACTTTTCTCCCTCCTTCCCTTGCCTCTCTTCTTCTTAAAACAGTAAGCAATTTGATATAGGTTATATATGTGCAATCATGTAAAACATATTTCCATATCAGTCATGTTGTAAAAGAAGAAACAGACCAAACACACACACACCCCTAAAAATAGTATGCTTTAATTTGTATTCAGACTCCATCGGTTCTGTCTCTGGATGTGGACAGCATTTTCCATCACGAGTCCTTTGGAATTGTCTTGGATCATTGTATTGATGAGAAGAGCTAAGTCAGACATAGCTGATCATCACACAATGTTGCTGTTACTGCATACAATGTTCTCCTGGTCCTGCTCACTTCACATCAGTTCATGTGAGTCTTTCTTGGTTTCATGAAGGACTTTAAAAGTCAAATAGAGAAGATTATATTTGATCTTAGAAGTGGGAGAAGGAAATAATATTTATATAAGGACTTACTATGTGTCAAGCACTTCTACAAATATTATTTGATTTGATTCTCATAACAGCCCTGTGACATAGATGCTGTTATTATTCCCCCCTTTTTTTTGTTTTTGCTTTTTAAAGGGGGGGAAGGTAGGGCAATTGGGATTAAGTGACTTGCCCAAAGTCACACAGCTAGTTTGTGTGTGTGTGTTAAGTGTCTGAGGCCGGATTTGAACTCAGGTCCTCCTAACTCCAGAGCTGGTGCTCTATTCACTGCACCACTTAGCCACCCCTATTATTCCCATTTTTACAGCTGAGGAAATGGAGACAAATAAATGTTAAGTGATTTGCCCAGGCTCACTCAGCTAGGAAGTATCTGAGGTCAGATTTGAATGGGAAGTCATGAGAATTTATTGAATAAGGATGTGACACAGTCAGACAAGCACTTGAAAAGAATCACCTTTGAAGCTGTATGTAGGATGGATCAGAAAGTAAGGGAACCCAATTAGGAGGATATTGCAATAAATCAGGTGAGAAGTCATGAGGAACTAAACTAGGGTGGTGACATGAACAAAGAAAAGGAAACAAATGAGTTTGATGTTGCAGAGGTAGAAACAATAAGATTTGGCAACTGGTTAAATATAAAGGGTAAGGGAAAGTGAAGCGTCTAAAATGATTTCATGTCTAGGAACCCAGGTGACTGGAAGGATGCTGGTACCCCTAATAGTAATAGGAAAGTTTGGAAAAGGGGTGCAATCTTGGAGAAAGAGAATGAATTCCAGTTTGGACACGTTGACTTTGAAATACTTATGGGACATCCAGTTTGAAATATCCACTAAGCAATTGGAGATGTGTAACTGGAGTTCCAGACAGCTAAATTTATTGGTTTGAGAATCATCTGCAAAGAGATGATAACTTAACCTAAAGGAGGTGATTAGGTCACCTAATGAGAGAGAGTGTAGAGACACAACAGAAAGTGACCCAGGACAGAACCTCCAAAAAATGCAGAGTTCAAGGCTTGATATGGATGAGGAACCAGCAAAGGAGGTGAGGGGTGGTCAGACAGAGAGGAAGGAAACCAAGAGAGGGCAGTCACAAAAACCTAGTAAGAAGAGCATTAAGTGTCCAGGGGGAGAAAGTGGCTAACAGTGTCAAATGTTGAAATGAGGTCGGGAAGGATGAAAATTGAGAAAAGGTCATTTTCTCAATGACTAAAGATATTTGTACACTGAAGAACCCTGAGAGCAAGGTAAACAGAATGACAAAAGTGTGTGCTGTGTGAGGATTCGCCAAAGGAGTTTCTGGCATAGCCTGGAGAAGAATAGACTTGGGGAAACATGATAGTTACCTTCAACTATATGAAAGACTGTTAGGTGGAAGACTTGCTCTGTTCAGCCCCAGAATATAGAAAGAAGAGGAACGGAAGACGCTAGATGCATCCAAAGAAAGAACCGATAAATAAAAAAGTATGTATGTATAGACTGATTTTACATATATATGTATGTATACACACATATTTGTGTCTAATGGTGGCCATATCTTGGGGGGGTAAGAAAAGAAAGAAAAAATTTGCATGATAACTTTATTATATATTAAAAGGAACAGCAAATTGTACCTAGCAGATTTACAGTTTGATGTACAATCTTTTTATTATACTATGTTATGGAAAATGCTTGTTTTATTCCATAAATTAATAAAATAAATAAATAAAATTTTTAAAAGAGGAATGAGTAGATGTTACAGGAACTCAAATCTAGGCTTGATGTTGGTGGGGGGGACCTTCCTGGTAATTAAAGTGGAATAGGCTGCCTGGTGAGGTGGTAGGTTTATCCTTGCTGGAGGTCTTTGTGCAAAGGTTAGATGACCTCTTGGTGGATGTTTTAGAGTGGATTTTTTTTTTCTGGAAACCAGTTGGACTAGACAGTACCTGAGGTCCCTTACAACTCTGAATTTCTGAGAGTCTATATTTCTCCCAATTCTAAGTCCAAAGATCTTTCCCCTCTAGGAATATGCTGACAAATATTTAACAACTGGCTCCCCCCAAATTTTTTTTTAAATGTATGCATGACACACTCAAGTTTAATATGCATTATTAACATTTTCTCCATCATTTTTTAAGTCTAGACAATCAACAAAACAATAAATCAAGTCCTGATTTGTAGCATTGGCTGATTTCCAAGCTGTAAATCCTCATACTAAAAATTTAACAATTAGTTCTCCATGATTCAAGCTGGCTCTGGGGCAGCTCTGTACCACAGACCTTCCACGCCCAGTTAGCCTGCACAGTTGGTCAGGAGGAGGGGGAGCAGCAGTCTCAGTTCTACTACAGTGAAAGGATAAGGAGAAAGACAGATAAACCCAACCAATCCCCAGCCTCCAAGATTTTATATTGTGAAACAGATAGGGCAGACCGACAAGGGACAGATGTTCTATTCAAGCACAGATACGGAGAGGTAATATAACATAGCAGAAGACGCACTGGACTTAGAATTAAGGGAAATTAATTTGAGTTCTGGCTCCAACACCAGCTGGCTGTATGACCTTGGATAAATCACCAGCTTTCTGGGCTTCAGTTTATTCATCTGTAAAATGGGAATTGCAATACTTTCACTATCTATCTTACTGGAAAGTTGTAAGGAAATAGATCAATGAGGATAAATATTAGAGTTCATGGAGAATAATGTGAGAAGACTGGGAAGATTAAAAGAGAACAGGTTATAAGGAGTTTTAAATGGTATATAAAGGACTCTCTATTTTATTCTGGAGGTAATTGGGAGGCATGACCCACGTCAGACCTTGGTAATAGATGGCAAAGCACTTTGGAGAGGGCGGAGCAATGACAGAGATGCCAGGTCTGTCCTGTCTTGGTCTGTCAGTCACCATGCATGGCAGGAGCAGCTGGGGGCCTAAAGGGCTCTGGCCCGAGCCACAGTGTCCTCAGTTCTATCCTGCCCCAGTAACCTGAGTCTGGGCTCAGGACAGTATTACCCTGAGCAATGGGGAGGGAAGAAACCTGAGCACCCAGCCTAGTTCTTTGCTCCAGACTTTGATTCCCTCTGTCCCCTAGCAGCAGCCTAGATCATTGAGACCCATCAGTCTAAACCAACTCCCCCAAGCACTTGCAAATTCCACCCTGAAGTTTCCCGGGAAGCAATGGGGCCTTATCACATTTTCACCGGAGTCTGAAGGGTCCAATGGCCTTTCCTACAGATCCATACTTTAAATGTTCCTCCCCTACCAGTCCTGGGGCTCATCAAACAAAAATAAGTTCTCTCCCTTTCACTTCTGTTGAGAAGTCTGGGGGTTCAATGGCTGCTTTCTTGTCAGCCTATTCTACCTCTTAGCTCATGATCCTTCTCAATTTTTGTTAGGGTTCCGGAGGTATCTGCTCCCTCCTCTGACCAAGTCTCCACCTAGTCAGAGGTAACAATGACAATAACAGCTCACAATTCTACAACCTTTTCAAGTGCCCTTCAACCCCCTTTTCCTATATCCTTCCAGTGTGAAAGTATGGGGTGGCTCTATCTCTCCTGAGACCCCTCTATTAATGGATGTCCAAGTGCTTCCCTCCTAACTCTGGGAGCTAAGTAGTGCATCACCATCATTGCTATCATCATCATTCCCATTTTACAAAGGAAACCAAGGTCCAGAGAAAGTTGCTCA
>NW_027185754.1:19102693-19165079 GCF_028583685.1 Petaurus breviceps papuanus | reverse complement strand
TCCCTTCTGCCCCCCCCCCCGCCCCAGTCAGGGAAAAGGTCATGTTTATTCCCAAAGGAATTCTAATCTGATGGTGGAATTCCAGGTTGTGTGTGTGTGTGTGTGTGTGTGTGTGGAAAGCAGAGAGGCCTTTTCTGGCCCCACCGAGGCTACAGTCCATGTTTTCAAGCCCTGAGCCAACAGTCAAATCTTTGTGTGTCCATCTCTCACTGCTGGGCCCCACTCCTTCCCCAAGGATGGAATTCCCCTTTCTGGAGAAGCAGTAATGCTGCCATATAGTCTCTTTCCCCTGCCAGTGGCCAGGATGGATAGTTCTAAGGAGAGAGCCCAGAAACACTTTAGCCTCACCCTGGATGGCCTGGCCTGGTCTGAATGACAGAAGCAGTGGAGAGGCCATGGGAAAAGGTCTTTCTAGCCTCTGGTACCTAGCACTTGCTGTAGGAGAAGTCTCCAACCCCCATGAGGTAAGATGTGGAAATGCTGCTGACATTTAGGGGAGTTCTTGCCTGGGCAGAAAGCTCTCCAGGGTGCCAGGACTTCAAATAAACCATTCTCTATCTATAGTGAAAACATGCAGTACTCCCTCAGATCAGCACCCCCAGCCCTGATAAAAGCTGAGCCCACATTTGTGTCTAGGGAGGCAATAGCTGCTCTCCTGGAAACCCTGAAAGTACTTGTTGATCAGGGGCCTGAATGGGGGCAGCCCAGGACAGTGGGGGTGGGATCCTCATGAGTATAAGCTTTTCCCTTGGCCTTAGTCCTGGGACACAAGTCAGATGGTAGAGCTATCCAAATCGAATACAAGCAAAATCCAATTCAATGGGCATTTATTAAACACCTACCATGTATATTGTGCTAGAGTATATGGCAGGAAGGCTGGAGAGTGAGGAGACAACCCAAACTCTGTCCTCAGGGGTTCACAATGGCTCAATAAGAGAACACAACACTGTGAACAATGGGTACAATGAGAGCACAGCCCAGACCAGGGTGACCAGGAATGGGCCTGAAGATACTGGACAGGATGTAAGAAGGTACTCTCACATGAGGCCAGTCAAAAGGGTTTGTTTGCTGTTGGGGTTTGTATGTGGTACTGAGCTGGGGAGTGACTAAGGACTGAGTTTTATAAGCCTGGAAACATTTTCAGATGAATGAGTGGGGGTAAAGCAAAGACTTCTGAAATTGTAATCAGAGGCCCTAGTCACAAATCCTGACCCTGCCACTTACTGTGTGTGTGTGACCTTGGACAAATCCTTTTACTTCTCTGGGCCCCAGTTTCCTTACCTTTAAAATGAGGTTAGGAGTGGGGAGGCTAGGTGGTATACCGGCCTGGGAGTCAGGAGGACCTGAGTTCAAATCTGGCCTCAGACACTTAACACTTACTAGCTGTGTGACCTTGGGCAAGTCACTTAACCCCAATTTCCCTGCCTTTCCCCCTCCAAAAAGAAAAAAAAAAATGAGGCTAAGCTAGTTGGTCCCTTCCAACTCTGAATCTATGATGTTATGATCCATGTGGAGATATTTGAGAACTGACTAAGGTAGGAGAAAGAGGAAGGAAACAGGCATTTATTAAATACCTGCTGTATGCCAAGTGATTTACAAATCATTTGATCCTGATAATAACCCTCTGAAGTAAGTGCTACTGTTATTCCCATATTATAGAAGAGGAAACAGGCATAGAGCAGCTAAGTGACTTACCCAGGGTCACATAGCTAGAAAGTGTCTGAGGCTGGATTTTAACCCAGATATTCTTAGGTCCACATTCAGAATTCTAGCCACAGTACCACCTAGATGCTATTAGGGCATAGGTTGCCTGGGGCCAGAACCAGGGTTCTCTAGCCTGCTAGTGGGACTTTAAGGAGTTGGGTAGGTGGGAGAGAGGAGGGAAAGAGTGAAGACACCAAGTTTACCCCCCAGCAAGCTGGCAGAGAAGGACCCTGCCTTGCCATAGAGGGTGGGGGTAGGCTGATATCCCTGGCTGGCAAGGAGCCCAATGGAGTTTTGCAAATCCTGGCCTCGGTGTCTGGTGAGCAGACCTGTTTGTATTTATGCTTGGTAACCAGGCTCAGGCCAAGTTGAGTCTGGGGCCAGTCTGGGGCCCCAGCTGATGATACTTATGCAATGCCACGTGCAGTAACTGTGTGTACACACACATCTCATCTGATATTTGTTCCTCTGCCCCCATCCTGAGGCCCTGCTGGAATGAGCCATGGGACTGAGCAAGTTCTAAGGTAAGTCACAGAGAGTCAAGGCTCTTCTCCCAGAAGTCACCAAGGCCACCAGCCTCTCCCAGGATCCCATCAGGGAAGCAGAGACTCATCACAGTCCCTGGGGTCCTCTAGCACAGGCCCAGTAATGGGCCGCCTCCTCTTGGGACACTATATTTTCTGAAGAGAATAGGCAGACAAATTTGGAGGAGGTGGCCACCTGCCTGGTGTGAGGGGAGTGGCTACCAGACGACCTCCGTTCCTGGCAGTATCTCCCTTCATACATCAGTCCTAATGCCTCAAATCCTGGAAGACCTCCCAGAATGCTCTGTAAAAATGCAGATTCCTCTAGGAGGGGGACGGGAGCTGGCGTCAAGCATCATCAATAGTAAATAATAATAACATAATAGCTAACCATAAAGAGCTTCAACATTTACAACACACTTTACACATATTATCTCATCTGACCCTCAAAACAACCTGTAAAGTGCTGTTATTATACCCACTTTACAGATGAGAAAACTGAGGCCCAGAGAGGTTACCCAGGATCACACAGCTGATAAGTATCTAAGGTAGAATTTGAACTCAGGTCTTCCTAGGCCATTGAAAAAAGGGCCAGGGTCTCCCATTGCATCCTGGGTCATCTCCAATCATCCCGATGGATATCAGGTCACTGGATCCAGATGGCTCTGGAGGAGAAAATGAGGCTGGTGACCTTGCACAGCCCTCCCCCCCTCAAATCAAAGCCATTTCCTTGATGCCATGGTCCTCTTCAAAAAAAGAAAGGACAAACATCGCCTCCTGGACCATTACCATTTCAGTGTTGATCAGATTCTTGTCCCAGGTACCAATGAAAGAAGCTTCTGGAGAGTTCTGTGTTAGAAGTGGAAGCCTTGGAGGGAAGAGAAAATGTGGAACTGTGAGGGCCAACACAGCCCCACAAACTTCCTGGGACTGCACAGTCAGTCTATGTCCAGGCTTTGCTAGTATACGTCGCTGTGCTCAGGAAGGAGCCCTGACCTGAGAGCTGTGTGATTTGAACTTCAGTATTGACCTTGCCTCTCAGTCTCTGTGCTACCTTGGGAGGTAGCAGGGGAAAATCACTTCTGTAAACCTCAGTTTCTTCATCTATAAAATGGGAATCCCCATTATAGGTGTTCTTGCTCCCTCTGCTGGAATGTTATGGGAAATGTAAGCTCTGCATAAACATTTGATGCCCTTTCTGGGCCCAACTGTGTGCTCCCGTCCCTATTCCTGAAGCCAAGAAAACATTCCAGTCCTGGTCCTCAGAAAGCATTCCCTTGCCCTACATCCTCCACCCCACCCTCCATCCCCAATAGAACACCGGATTGTAGGGTTTGGAAAAAAGAGAAATTGGTGTGGAGCAAATGGAAAGAGACTAGAATTTGGAGTCAAAGGACCTGGGTTTGAATCCCAACCCAGCTATTTGTTGAGAATCCCTCCCCCTTCCCCCAATCTTACCTTTAGAGGATTCCTTTTGGAAGAGTCTGAGGGCTTCCAGAATCCCTTGACTAAATTCAAATTCGAGAGAGACTCTTGAACTGTTCTCAGCCATTAGTACCTCCAGTGTGAATTAACATGATTTTGGCAAGAACTTGGCTCCTTCTAGGCCTCAGTTTCTTCATCTGTAAAATGAAGGGGTTGAGTATATAATTTCTACTTAGCCCAAGGCAGGGAGGACCTACATACTCTTCTAGTCAAGGGGGAAGGGGTGGGCAACCTTCAGAACTTGCCCTTGGTACCCTGAATATCATAGGTGAAAGGACAAAGGTCAAGCAGCCGGTCACTGCCGTGGGCACTGCCATTCATTCCTGGAAGCTCAGGGTCTTGAGGTTTCCCGTCAACTCCATCAGCTCGTGACTCAGCCACCATTCCGGGAGCTGTTCCCACCCCCTGGTCCCCAACCCCCACCAGACTCAGGGCTCAGGGCTTGAAGTTCATTGCTCCATGCTCTGTCCAAGGGCAGAGCAGGAAAAGAGGAAGCAAGAATGGCTGATGGCCGGTTGGACCATTTGGGGCCACTTCCTATTTTCTACCAAAATAGAGGCGTTGTGTCCCCAGCAACAACTGTAGAGATCTGGTCACTGGAAGGCCTCAAAACTCTCTGACCCTTCACTCCAAAGTCATTCTCAGTTTAGGACCTGACCGGGCCATGATGTTCTCCAGAAATTTGTAGGGAGCTGGGGGAGAAGACAGGTAACTGCCAACATGGCCCCAAAGGGTGGGAGTTTGGATAATTCCTCCCTTGACCTGAAGGGAGGAGTTTCTTGCTGTGGTCCTGGGGTGGAGGGGGTTGTTTCCAGTGCGGCTTTAGGGGTTACTGTAGTTCTATGCTGCTAAACCATCTGTGGCCATGTCTAGGGTGGAGCCTGCTGACCCTGAGCAGCCCTTTGTGTGGGTGGATACCTAAGGTCACTGTTACTCTTCTAGTTCAAAGACCCAACCTTTTAGAAACCATAGTTGGGCATCATTGTAAGGCAAATTTTACTTTAACTGCTCTGCTTCCAATGGTAGGTACCAATGCCACAGCACAGCCCCTAATCCCTCATTAGACTAGCTAATATCCCCCTGCATACCCCAAGGGGTCTTTGCTCAAGCTATGCCCTCTGACCTTTGCCATCTTTTGAGTCTTCTTTAATTTTGTCCATCCTTCAAGGCCTACCTCAAATACTGTCTCCTCCAGAGAGTTTTCCTAGACTCCCCAGTTCCTGTCCAAAGTGATCTCTCTCACCTTCAGACCTCTTACAACACTTACTTTCTATACACAATACCTGCTGCACTCAGTTCTTCCTGTGTCCCCACAAAGGTAAGGATCAGATCCCTCCTGTTCCTTCTGTCTCCCCTAGACACCTAATGTTCATCAGGAAGCCCCTGGGTGACGAGCTGATTTCTAGGCTGGGTCATGCCGAGCCCTAGGCTCAGGGGGCTGATCCAGGAAGCGCTGCTTGCTGGAGCTGGCCTGTGACTACTCCCAGTTTTGCAATCAGGGGCCGATCCCTGATCACTGGTTGGATTGGAGGAAGGGTTTGCTGTCCCCCTCCTAGACATGGTCCAAGGAAAGCCCTTTATAACCTGGTCTCAACCTACTTTTCTTGTCTTAGTGTTCATTACCCTTCACATTCTCTAAGGTCTGGTTGAATTAGACTTATTGCTGTTTCTTATATATGACATTTTAACTCCTACACTCCCTCTGGCTCAATGTTAATAGCAAACATTTACAAAGTACCTTAAGGCTTGCAAAGTACAAATACACACACATACAAGGATCAAATGAGATTCTATACACACACACACATATCTGTGGTAGATAATATTATTTTTACCTCCATTTGGCAGATGAAGAAACTGGAGTCTTAGAGAAAAATTAATGATTTGGTCAGCCAGAGTAACTCAGCTAGTATCAGAGTGAACATTCAGACTCAGATATTACTGACTACAAGTCCATTATAGCACCCGACTCTCCCAACTAGAAGTCTTCATTTCCTTCAAACATCAGTTCAAGGATTACTTTCTACATGAGATCTGTCCTGTTCCTTCTGTGACTAGTGCTTTCTCTCCCCCAAATTATCTTGCATTTAAGTATTTACTTTGTGCATATTTGTATGTGTTTTCTCTAAAGTCCTCTAGGACAGGGCCACTTTCCTTTTGTGTTTGTATCTCTGGCACTTAGCACACAGTCTGACACATAGGAGGTGTTGGATTTAATATAATATTTGTGGATTTGTGTGACCACTGGTATTGGAAGCAGTACCGGGAAAGGAAACTCGGAGAAGCTACAAGTCAGATGCTTCCTCCTTCCCTTCTGGACCCTAGAACTGTGTTCTCCAGGGTTCCATATTTCAAAGAATTGCATAGGAGGCTTCACAAGGTCCAGTACAGTCATCCTGGTTGGGCTGTGGATGCAATGAGGGCAAGACCTCCCATCAAGAGGAGAATGACCTCTCTGGGATGCTGAGAGTCAGGAAAACGGAAGAGGCTTACAGGGTTTCCTGTCACCTCCTCCTCTCAGCCCCAGGACCGGACCATTTTAGCTGCCCCTGCCTGATTCTTTTCCTAAAGCCTTCTTCCTAGCTTCTCTGGAGGGACATCCTTCCCTAGGACCACCATGATACACCTTACAAACATTCATATAGCACATCAAGGCTTACAAAACACATTTCCTCATAGAAAGGGGAAATAGGCCAACCGTCTCAATTTTCAGATAAAGAAACTGAGGGCTAGAGAGATTATATGACTTGCCCAAAGTCATTTGGTGTTGTTTGATCATTTCAATCATATTCAGCTCTTCAGGATCCCATTTTGGTATTTTCTTGGCAGATGCTGGAGTGGTTTGCAATTTCCTTCTCCATCTCATTTTACAGATGAAGAACTGAAGTAAATAGGATTAATTGACTTGGCCAGGGTTAAACAGCTAGTAAGTGTCTGAGACCAGATTTGAATTCATGATTACAAACCCCAGCTCTCTAACCACTGTGCCATCCAGCTGCCTCAGTCCAAAGTCATATTGGGAGAAAAGCAATGGAAATGGAACTTGAACCCAGTTCTGACTTCACATCTATATATCTCTTCACTACAAGTTCAACTACAACTACACTTCACAACACTACAACTACAACTACCTTCTGGGGGCGGTAACAGAGGAAGAGGGAACCGAGGGAGAGGGAACAGGAGAAAGGGAAACACCCAGGGGAAATGGCAAACTGAAGAAAGTTTTCAAGTTAGCAATATCCCCTTGTTTTAGAATTTCCTTCTCCAGACTGCATAGCCCTCAGCCTATTCTCCATTTTCTGATGGCAGCCTGAGGTGTTCTTCTTTGTAGATAACATTTCATTTCAACAGGGACCTTGAGTGCCTTCTCAGGACCTATGGTAAGAGAGGAGGAAGACCTGGCAGAAGTCAGCCACATACATAGTCACTGATTCTGCCTTCACTGAGCAACAGCCCTGATGCCAGTGACTGAAGGGAGAGGGAGTGGGGAGAGATAGATGGAAAAACAATCATCATAAAGTCATTGAACATTTGAGCTGGATGAGTCCTTAGAAATCACCTGGTCATTCTGCCCCTCATATTACAGAGGGGAATATTTAGGCTTAGAGATGGGAAAGGACTTGCCCAAGGTCACTCAGCAAGTCAGGTCTCCTGGATCCTAGACCGAGTTTCCATCTACTACCCTGAACCACCCCACCTCTTATAGAACAAGGGAGATTTGAAGTCAGAGGACATGAGTTCAAATTCCGGGTCTACGCTTTGCTACCTGTAGGAACTTAGGTAAGTAATGCAACCTCCCTGACCCTCAGTTTTCTAGATAGAGTGTTGGACTTGGAGTCAGGAATACCAGAGTTCAAATCCTCCCTCAAACACTGACTATCTATGTCACTTTAGGCAACTCATTTCACTTCTCCCAGCTTCTATTTCCTCATCCATAAAATGGGGATCATAATAGCACTTACTTCACAGGGTTTAATGTAAATGAATAGGATATGCAAAAGTGCTTTGCAATCCTACAAGACCTATATAAATATTATCTATTATCTGTAGTCAAGTGCTAGGCACTATATTAAGAGGGAGAATACAAATATAAACAGAAAGAAAGACAGTCCGTGCCTCATGGAGTCTACATTCTAATGGGACTGTGGGGCGGGCCACACATCAAAGGAAATGGAAAAGGGCAGCAACAAGGGAAAGGAGAGGATGAAGATACCTGTGAATGGGGCGTTGGTAGAGTTCAGAGTGCAGCCTGGAAAGAAATGAAAACCCCGCTGGCCCAGTGTCCTCCTTGAAAAGGAGTTGGTGAGAGGAACCAATGAATCGAAAGGAAGGGCTGCAAGAGAAGAGGGTACTTCCAATGTGAGAAGTCCCTGAGTTAAATGACCTTCTCCAGGGAAGACATCTCTGTGGCATGGTAGAGAAAGTCTAGAGAAGGATGAGCAGGAGACTGAACAAGATTACTTCTAAGATCCCTCCCAGCTTTCCAACCTAGGTAGACATGGGCATTTTTATCCTTAGTAAGGCCAGATCCTTCCAGCCTAGCCAGAAAGCCCACAGAACTGGCCTTCTCCTAGCCTTAGAGTCTGACTCAGACTCAGCTCCCTGCAAGGGAGGCTAGGAGGTGCCATCTCCCCATGGAACCATTCCCTTTTTCCTAGAGGGACCTGCCCAGAGATTCACTTTATCATGGAAAATCCCATTGGCCACTCTCCATATCCGACCCTTCCAGTCCCAGGAACCTGAATCTGTCCTCATCCCCCACAGATAGAAGAAAAGCTAAGAAAGGCCCTCAGCTGGGGATACACAGAACTGTGGGTGGAAATGTTTCCTTTCCCTCTGCTCCCTTTGCTATGTGAAATCATCAGGATTCCTAACACCCCTAACAGCTTCTACCTCCAAAGGGCAAAGAAAGGACAACCAGCTCTCCAGGCATCTGAGCAGTGGCTGGATAACACCTCCTTTCTCCTCATCATCGAGATGCATGTGAAAGGAGGGATCACTATTAGCCAGGCCCAGAGAGTTCAACTTCTACTGGGGTTTCATTTGCCTCCTATACTCTTTCCCAGGAGGAGCCTCTGATAGGGCACATATCATGGTCATTGGGGTCTCAAGGGTCACAGGTCACTAGGGCCATGGCAGTCATTGGGGTCACTCTGCTCATTATAGTCATTCAGGTCACTCTAGTGAATAAGGCTATTAAGGTCACTGAAGATACTAGGGTCATTGCAGTTGCTGTGGGTCATTCAGGTCACTACAGTCGCTGAGTCCCAGGCCTTTGGTTTCTACCAGGAGCTAACAATGTATACTGTTCCCTTCCCAGGGGTATTTGTAGTTAAAAAAGAGATGACTGTTTTTGCTGGATCTGGGATTATGTCCACATAAATGCCAAAGAGGCTTGAGGATGGGCTGACCCCATAATTACCAACTTTAAAAGGGGAGGGCTCTTTATTGGGCATATCCGAGTGACCTTTGTCTACTGACGTCAGGGCCTAAGCAGTACTTTTCTGCCCCCCTTCTGGCCATTCTGTAAATTTAGAGCTGGCATACACCTGAGAAATCATCTAGTTTAAAGACATTCATTGACAGGGGAAGAAAATTTTAGCCCAGAGGCCTGGGTACTGTTCCTCTGTAAGCCTTACTGATGAGTGACTGAACTGGGATTAGAACTCAGGTTTTCTGACCCCAGATCTAGCCTTCTTTCCAACCCACTCTGTTTCCCCTTTCAGTTTCTCTTTTATTCATTTTTTTTACACTCACATAAGTTTGAGAACCCAATATTTGGGTCATCTCGCCTAGTCATGCCACATAGAAGCTGAGGTAGTTGTGTTAGGGTGTTTGGAGAGTAGGGGGAAAGAAGAATAGCAGCTAATTAACCCTGACCCAGAGCCCAGAGGAGTCTAGGACTTGAGGGTGCAGGTGAGGAAGATGAATCTGAAAAGGAAAAGAGGAACAAGGGGTGGGGAGAGGAAGGGGAAGGGCCTGGATAGAGATTGATAACATCTAGGACCACACCAAGAGCTAGCTTCCCAGCAGACCAAGAGCTTCATAAGGCAGAAATCATCTTCTATGTGAACTGTGTACCTACCCCGGCATCCAGCCTGCCTACAGGGTTTAACAAATGCTTGTTAAATTGAATGGAAATGAATTGGAGCTAGAGAGATTCCTTCTTCTCCAGAGGGAACTGAGGGGAGGAAGAGGCTGGTCACCATAATACTCTAGTCCAAAAGTTCTTAACCTGGGGTCCGTGAACTTGTATACACACACACACACACACACGTGTGTGTGTGTACATGTGTGTATGTGTGTATGTGTATTTGTATATAATGTGTGTTACCCAAGTTCCAAAGCCCATTGTTATGGGACTCTCTCCTCATTGGTAGAGAGATCAATGTCCAGCACTTTCATGAGGGGTGGGATGGATTTGTCAAGAGTAGGAGAGAAGAGAGCTTTGGTCTCTTCAGTTTCTGGAGGACTTCTTCAGTTTCCTTGAGTTCTACATTTACTTTTGGCCCTTCAGCTTGAGAGAGAAGATGGAATATGTCAACCCCAATTCAGGAAGCTGAAGGAGTCGACTTGAGAGGAGCTGGGCATCTCCATCATTTCCCTGTCCTCAGCTTCTGAGCTAGAGATGTCAGAGGACTTCCCCATGGGTGAGATCTAAGACTGTCTCTTTCTGTCTCTGTCTCTCTCTGTCTGTCTCTTTTTGTCTCTGTCTCTCTCTGTCTGTCTCTTTTTGTCTCTGTCTCTGTCACTTTCTGTCTCTCTCTTTGTCTCTCTGTATCTTTCTGTCTCTTTCTATTTCTGTCTCTCTCTTTCTCTCTGTCTCTTTTTGTCTTTGTCTCTGTCACTTTCTGTCTCTCTGTCTCTTTCTGTCTCTCTGTCTCTGTCTGTCTCTGTCACTTTCTGTCTCTATTTCTGTCTCTCTCTTTCTCTCTGTCTCTGTCTCTCTCTGTCTGTCTCTTCTTGACTCTGTCTCTCTCTGTATCTTTCTGTCTCTCTGTCTCTCTCTTTCTCTCTGTCTCTGTCTCTTCTCTCTCAGATAAATTAGTTTCTTTGCTTCTTCCTCATTGTGAAACTTGTATTTGGTGGGAAAGGGAGCCAAACCTTGAATATAAAGCTTGGGTCCTCCTTTTCCAAGTTCAGGAAGAGATCAGAAGTGTAGCTTGAATCTAAAATCCACATCCCCTAAACTAACAATATTTAATGAAGCAAATACATATCATCCTAGCCCCGTACCTGCTCCCTCTGAGGAGAGCAGAGTGGCCAAGCTTCTGGCCTCAACCTCTTGCTTCCCCTCTTAGTAAGAATTAAAGTGTCTCTTAGAGAAGAGTGGGGGAAGAAGAGACTAGAGGGATGCCTATTATGAGTCATACAATGATATACCACATACCTCCCTACATGGGAGGACAGCCTTCAACACACATGTGCATATGCACATATATGTATAATATATAGAGAAACTATTTCAATATAATTGGTTTCTTTTGTCTTCTTATATATTTTATTTCATGAATTTAAAAGCATCATTCTGAGAAGGGATTTACAGGCTTTAGCAACAAAAATAGTTAAGAATTCTTGCTCTGAGCCCTTTGCATCCATTCTGTTCTAACCTAAGTGTATCAGAGACTCCAAATATAGCCAAGACCTGGCTTGAGGGGAGCCCCTAGTCTGAGAGGAACACAAGGCCACTGCTGTCCCAGTGAGGAGAAGTTCAAAGGCTTCCATCCCTCCCTTTCCATCCACTATTGTAGGTAGTCAGGGCCATAGAGGCTAGGGACTGGGAAGAAAAAGAATAAAGTCTGAAAGTCCAGGAGCCCAGGTATATAATAAGCCAAGGCTTATTCCCAGCGTGGGAGAAGGCCTGTTCTCATAGGGCTCTTCTGTGTCCTGCCCCTTACAGGTAACCAGACCTGGAGAAACTGCAGTCTGACACTGACAGAAGGGGGAGGGGAAGTTAGTTACCCTGAAACAATGCCCCTCCCCCCACCAGTTTTGGCCTACCACCCAAATTGATTCGGAACCAAGGAAGGTGACTTCTGTATTTGCATAGACACCCCACCCCCACCTCCATCCCAGATTCAGACTCAGCCCAGCTAGGACCTTGACATCTGTCACACCATCAGTTACACAGAGGGGCAGTCCTTGATGGTTCTAAGGTCCCTCCCAGCTCTGACTTTCTATAGTGCCATGAATTTATTAGCAGTTCCTGTAGAGCTTGATAGAGACTGGCCCCATCACACCCCATCCCTGCCTGCCCAACCTCCTAGTCCCCCTAGGCTGGGCGAGGGGGGTAAGGAACACAGCCCATCCATGGGGCCCTCCATGGGGCTGGATGGCCAGTCCTAACTTGCTGTGAAAAGCCAATTAGCTAGGAATGATAATGAGAACCAGGGGCCTGGGAACCACAACCCTCCCTGGAGAAGGGGTGGGATCTGGGGCTGGGATCTGTAGGACACAATCTGCATTTTCCACCCTTTCCCTTCCCGTCCTGTCTTGCTCGCCAGGCCCACAGCCCAGACATTCTCATGGGGACTATGCTGGCGGAGGGACAGGGGGGCGTGGAGGGGCGGGAGCAGGGACACCCACAGACTGGAGAAGCTGAGGGAAAGGGGAAAGAAAAATTATTTGGTGTCTCCACCTGCTCCTCCCCTCCCTGCCCTGCCCCTCTGCGGCTTTTCCATATTTCCTCTGAAACAGCTGGAAGTCGGGACATATTAAGTGAGTCACTTAAACCAGAGGCCGTGTGTTACAATGCAAAGAGCCTTAGGCAGGGGACAGGAGGTCTGAGTCTCCAACATTTACTAGCTATGTGACCTTGATGAAATCTCATCACTCCTTGAGTCTTGGTTTCCTTCTCTGTAAAATGGTACCAAGAATGGTCACGTTATCTCCATCACAGAATTGTTGTGAGGGAAAAAAGGCTTTGGGGATTGCCAAACACTAAAGACACTAGAAATAGTACAATCACAAATAGCCTTCCAGGTCCTTAGTTTCCCCATTTGTAAAATAGGAAACTGCATGGTTTTGCACCCCCAGAACTTAGCCACAGTACCTGGCCCATTGTAATGACTTAGTAAATGCTTTGTTGACTGTCTGACTAGTATGAAAATGCTTCTGCCAAAGAATAAGATGTAAAGCTTTGAGTCCTCATGCTCTGCTGAATTTATTCATTCTGGGGGCCTTTACCTGCTCTTAGGTTTCCTCCTGTCTCTCTTTATCCTCCTTGCGCTGTATACCATTGCAGGTATTAAAGATCTCCTCCTCACATGGGGCTTTGGCTGCTAGTTTTATATGCAAGAACTTGGAGCTCTGCTTCTCCTTAGGCCTCAGCTCACTCCCACCTTTCCAAATCCCAAGTTGGACTGGCCAAGCTTCATCTTCATCCTTGCAGCAAAGAAAGGGTACTGCCTCAGTCTCCCCATCAGGCATGCAAGGACTGCAGCAGGGAAGCCTTGCTTGGAGCCCTGGAGCCATAGCCCAGCTCAGAGCCTAGAGAGCATCTGGCAAGCAACTCACTGTATCCGGCCACTGACTGCTACTGGTAGTAACAGTAGACCTCCACTACTGAGACCAGATCTCTGGCTGTGGTCATTCAATGGGCAGCCAAATGGCAAAGTGGCATTTTGGAAAGCCTGTGGCTTAGCCAGCCCTAAGACACACATCACTAACCCTAACTCCATAGCCCAAGTAAGCTCCCGGCTTAGAAGAATATTTCCAATTTTGACTTATCCATTCAGTAGGGTGGCCCTTCCCAAGGGCAGGAGAAAAAGCACTTGGCTTGTTGTGTGAGAGTGGAACCTCCTGAGAAGGCCTTCCCTTTCTGAGCCTCAGTTTCCTCATCTGCAGAATGAGCAGGTTATACAGGTAACTCTGACATTTAATGATTACCAATTTGTTCCCCAGCCTGGTATATTCAGATATAACATAGAAGTATGGGGCTCCCTCACCCTTTTGGGACATAATATCTCCCTGTGCCTGAGTGACCCTTTGAGAGAAGTCTCAGATGGGCTCCAGGAAGGAGGAAGAAGGGAGGACAGGATCGAGGCTAGCAGAACTGACAGGCCAGGAGATTTGGGCAGGCATCCAGGGCCTGTCCAAGCCTAAAGTGTAGAATGAAAAGGAAGCTGCTGATTGCCCTGGGCATCCAAGAGGATGGGCCCAGCCAGGCCACATCAAAGGCAATGTTTCTTTCTGGCCCTTATCCACACCCCTGACACATACCCCCACCCCCACCCCACCCCTCACCTCCTTGTGCACAGCTGTTGAGCTCTGGGGGGATGAAGTGTGGATACTGTGCTTCACACCCCTTATTCAGTCACAAGCAAATGAACTTTCCTTGGATAAAGGGGACACTCCCAGGCTGCTCAGCAGGATGGGGGCTCTTAGCTGTGTCCAAGACATCGACATCCACCAGGACTCCTTGTGACCAATGACCCAGTTTGTCAAACAGCCTGTGGGGTTAGGGATCAGTCTGTGATCAGCGTTGAGCTTAGCTGAGCATGGGGTGAGCGTTCTCAAGACAGTGTCAGAGATCAGTTTGTGGCTAGGGATAACATTAATTTACACTCCCCTTTCTCTAACTCTCCTCTGCCTCCTTCTGGGACATCTAGGTTCCCCTTTCTTTATGGTGAAAGAACAGCTTGCCCCAGGTGCCTCTCTGGCTCACCTATTAACTCAACAATTATCTCTAATTGTTAGCACTGAAAATCATGACCACTTTTAATCAACAAACATTTAGTGGTACAACATGAAGGCATATCTGATAGGGAAAATACTACATTTCCCAGAATGCCTGTTTTCAAAGTCTACCTACAATGTACCACATTCTGCACTGGGTACTACTTGAATACTCAGAAAATCTGAGACTTCATAGGTATGAGAAACTCACAAACAATCTCTGACTTAGTAAATTCTAGGGAGTTGAGTGAGTGAAAAAGAAATTACGGTATTCTGGAGAGCAATTTGGAACCATGCCCAAAGAGCAACCAAACTGTGCACACCCTTTGATCCAGCAATACCACTAGGGCTGTATCTGCATTCAAAGAAATTATAAAAAGGGGAAAGGGCCCACATGTGAAAAAATATTTATAGCAGCCCTTTTTGTGGTGGCAAAATATTGGAAATTGAGGGGATGCTCATCAATTGGGGAATGGCTGAGCAAGTTGTGGTATATGAAAGTAATGGAATACTATTGTGCAATAAAAAAATGATGAACAGGCAGACTTTGGAAAAACCTGCAAAGACTTGTATAAACTGACACAAAGTGAAATGAGCAGAACCAGGAAAACATTGTACACAGTATCAGCAATGTTGTGTGATGATCAACTATGAATGATTCAGCTCTTCTCAGTAACACAATGACCCATTAAGGAAAATGCTGTCCATATCCAGATAAAGAACTGATGGACTCTGAATGCAGATCAAAGCATACTTTTTTCACTTCCTTTATCCTTTTTCATGTTTCCTCCCTTTTGATCTGTTTCTTCTTTCACAACTGTGACAAATATGGAAATACATTTTACATGATAGCACATGTATAACCTATGTCAAATTGCCTACCATTTTCAGAAGAGGGGAGGGAGGAGCGAGAGAGAAAAATTGGAACTCAAAATCTTGTAAAAATGAATGCTAAAAATTGTCTTGACATGTAATCATGGAAAAATAAAATACTATCAAGAAAGTGGGAGAATAAAAGAAATTAAGTAAGGTGTCCATGGTCACACAACTACTGCCAAAGGTGAGGTTTGAATACAGTTTTTTCTGATACCCAATTCTGCTTTCTGTCCACTAAACTATACTGCCTGATCTCTGCTAGGAAATACAGAAGGAAGGATCTCCATGACCTTCCTAAGAGAAACAGGGCAAACAAGTTCAATAATTCAGAAGACCTCCTAGGCTGTATATACAGAGTGCCAAACATTAGTGGGAGGAAGGGAGGGTAATAGCAGCTAGCATTTATGTAGTGCTTTGAGGTTTACAAAGAGCTTTACAAATATTATCTCATTTTGTTCTTACAATGATCCTGGAAGGTAGTTACTGTTATCCCTAGCCAGGAGCTGTAAACATTGGACCTTAAAAAGGATCAGGCCAGGTATCAGAGAGCACTGGGAGAATGAAGAAGCCTCCTTCCTTTTCTCTTTCTCTCCTGTCCGATTTCACTATGAATTCAACAGAACAGGAGTGGTGGACAGAAGCTGAAGAAATCAGGAAGGCAGGGGGCAAGAGGCAGGCTGAGACTGGAGAGCAGGCTACCATTACTATCAGCTCCAGCTCCCACCCACTGCAAAACTTCTCAGTCAGAAAAGTATGTTTATGGATCCCACTCAGGGGAAGGAGGAGATACTAGGAGAGCACTAGAAAACCCAAGGTACGGTCTCCTCTGGACAGCATGGAGAAGGAAGGATAATAGCTCACATTTTTAGAGCAAGCACCATGAAGTTTACAAAACCCTTTCCTCATAAGAATCTGGTGACATAGATAGAGCGAATGGTATTATCTCATTTTCCAGGTTAAGCAATTGAGCCACAGAAAGGATAAATGGTTTACCCATGGCCACATGGGATGAGAGGAAAGAGGCCTGTGTCTCTGTGGGTGAACTGGGGCTGGGCCTGAGTAGGTCTGAGGCAGGAGGCTCCTCTCTCTTCTCTGTCTTGTTTGGAAACCAGCTTAGGACACAAGGGTGTGCCTGGCCTTCCCAGAGGGTGCCCAGATGATGAGAGAGCAGGCACCAGAAAGGAAGCCTTATTTATCTGAAGGGACCAGGAAAGCCTGCTCACCTTGTCAGTCTTTCTCTAGCTCCCAGATCCCAGGAATGCTCCTCCTCCTCCCCACCTCTGTAATTCTCAGTCTATAGGGTGGACACTGTGGTCTGGATATATCCCCTCAGTGAGGCTCAGGGGAGGCAGTCTCTGCTCAGAAAGGCACCTCAACCCTCAAGTCAGAAGCTGCAGGCATCTTTAAGGTGTCTGATGATGTACCATTATGCCTAGAGACAGTCATATGGGTGAAATGACAAGCCCTGCAAGGTCCCACGTGCCTCACATAAAACCCACCTTGGACAAGGTCCCGGGCTCTAATCCAGGCAGGACTTGATGCCTCCTGTGTTTCCACTGTGCTCTTGATTAAGGAGAAACTCTGCTGGGGGGCCTCAGGATTAAAGGTGCCTCCCAGGCACAGAACTGACCCACGGAACTGCAGATGCAGGCAGTATAGGTTAATCCTCTAAAAACATTCCCTAGTGCCAGCCCGGGCCCCCATTCCCTCCAGCTGTCCTGGGACTGACTGACTGATTCTCCTCAGCAGGGCGGGTAGAATAGAGACACCTCAGGGAGTGAGGCTGCCTTATCTGGGCTACTTCTCTCTCCCCTTTCCTTCACAGCCCTCAAAACCAGAATGGAGTTACCCAGCAGCAGAGTGACCCTCCCCAAAGACCAAGGTGAAAACAGGGTCCCCAGATCCCTAGCCAGGGGAGCCCCCAGGGGCAAAGCCCTTCATTTTGTAGTTGAAAAACTGAAGTCCCCAGAGAGGAAGGAACTTCCTGAAGGTCATTCAGAATCTAGGAGAAGACTTTGGTGCTAACTTGGGGGGCGAGGGGGGGAAATAAAGGTGATCATGATTGGCTACCTTGTGCTATTTTGCAAGCTATTACTGTGGAAGTCCAAGGTGGAGGCCGGGTCAGAACTGGTTGATTAGAGATTGAAGGGAATGGGGGTGTCATTTGGATACGTGAATGGATGTGTGTTCAGGCAACTGTATGCTCATGCAACTGTGTGTGTGTCCATTTTTACAGCATGTGTATATTTGTGTGCGTGCTTGAGTGTGTATGTGTGTGTGTTCCCCACTGATGAGCTGTTGGGCAAGGCTGTCCTCTAGGCTGAGGATTCCTTTGGGTCATGTGTGTGCAGGAGTCAGGCCAGAGGCTGAGCTGAAAGGCTCCATCAACGTCCCCTCTAAAGACTTGGCCTGGACATGGCCCCAATAAAAGCTAAATCATAACAAGTCCCCTGGTCCCAGGCTTGGCAGGCAGTGCCTCATGAAAGCTCGTGATTGGGCCCTGAGGTAGGCAACCTGAGGTATCCCTCACAGGGAGCAGGGGAGGAAGGGGGATGGGAAAGGAGGACAGAGAGCTTGGTGGGGGTCAGGGTACTGGGGAGCCTAGGGACCAAGACACGTAGAGGAGGCCAGGGGACGAGGAAGCCAGGCAGAGATGGGAATGATTATCGAGAGACAGAGAGGTTTGGAGGGCTGGGGAGGCAGAGCCAAGAGAGTAAGGGTGACTGGCAAATTAAGGCAAAGATAGAAGCCAGGATTTTATAAAGTCAGATGGTCAAGGAATGGGGTGGGGGAAGCAGGGCACAGAGTCAGAGGTTGAGGGATTAGGGGACTCAGTGCAGAAAAGCAAGGAAGCTGTGAAGGCGGGATGAGGGCTGGGAACCAGAGGGCCAGCTGGGATGAGGGACTGGTGAGCCAGGGATCTGGGAGAACCAGTTGGGGATTATGCAATCTGAGGGCTGGGGTACCTGGGAGCAGAGGAGAACCACTCATCTAAGTCTTCTGACTCAAACTCCAGGCTCCTCACATCACACTATTTCTATTTCCAGCCCTGATCCTTGGTGTAGTAGATAGTCAGGAAGACCCAAGTTCAAATCCAGCCTCAGATACTAGCTGTGTGACCTTGGGAAGGTCACTTAATCTCTCTCTTTTTCATCTGTAAAATGGGGATAATAATAGTACTCACCCCACCAGGGTGGTAGTGAGGATAAAATGAGACAATGTTTGTGAAGGGCTTTTGCAAACCTAAAATATAAATGCTAACTACTACTATTATTTTATTATTATCCTGATCATTAACTAGAAGGGTTGGAATTTAAGAATATCTTCAAGGACCAAAATCAATTGACAATGCTTTTTTTTTATCCATAAAGCAAAAAAAAATTTAGTCAGATATTTTTTTCTTTCAGAGTATAAGCTGTTTATTTGTATTAACTTCTATTTAAAATGCATCTGCACAGATAGGAGAAATTATAGTAAGTTATAGGAAAATGATTTTTAAAATGTTTTTGCAGCCTTTCCTCAAACTTGAAAGACAGTTTGTGTCATATAGGGATGCTGCCACCTTCTGGAGGAATGGGCTATCATAGCCCAACTCCATTAGTTATTGAACTTCTGCTAACAAAAGGAAAGCTCAGTACTGGAACCGTGAATTGTTGACACACTCCCTGTCTACCCCACCCCAACTACCATCCCCAGTATAATGGAAATTCTTACAGTCTTACCACCGGGAAAGAGTGCCTAACAGCTGATGGGAGATCCTGGAGTCAGCACTGTGTTTTTCCCTTCAGGGTGTTCATTTCTTGGGGTCAGGGTCTTTCTTTCAAGGTAATGTAGATTAGTAAGAAGAATTTGGGCCGGCTGCAAGCAGGGGCAGGCCAGGAAGCTACGGCACAGGGCAGGTCGTGGGGAGGCCTGACCAACGAGGGGGGCAAGTCATCCCACCAACCACAAGGGCCACTACCAGGCCTTTTACCAAAGGGCTGGGACTGGAAAGAGCAAGGTAAGAACCAAATGCAGGGCCCCTGTCCAGGACAGCAAATATTCCTGGGACTACCACTCCATAGCCCAGAAATTAAAAAAAAAAAAAACCCTATCAGGACCTCCAAGCACCAGGATGGCAGAGTGAACCCCGCCTTCTCCAACCCTCTCCCCCCTCCCCCGTCTGACCATGAAAACACAGTAACCATTGCCCCAGGGCAAGACCCTCAACAGTAAAGGCTTGGGATCCCTAGAGGAAGGACGTGGCTAGGGCCCTGCCTCAAAATGGATAGAAAGCAGACTACAAAGACTTTGGAGTCCTACTATCCTCAGAGGAAAGAACCAAACTCAGAGGGAGACAATGTGGAATCCACACCCACAGCTGAAACACCAACAGGGAATGGGTCCCAAGCACAGAAAGCTCTCCTAGATGAGTTCAAAAGGAACTTTGTAAACCAAATGAAAGAGATAGAACACAAAATGAATAATTCTTTTAAAATCAAAATTGCAGAATTAGAAAAACATTATAATGAAGAAAACATCTCCTTAAAAAGAAAAGTGTATGATATGGAAAAGGAGCTCCAAAAACTAACCAAAGAAAATGATATGCTAAAAACCAGAATCAACCAAATTGAAACAAATAACTCTATGAGGAACCAAGAATCAGTCAAACAAAACAACAAGAATGAAAAACTAGAAAAAGAGGTAAAATATCTCAATGGAAAAATAACTGACCTAGAAAACAGATCCAGGAGAGATAATCTGAGAATCATAGACCTACCAGAAAATCATGATGAAAAAATGAACCTGGACAACATTCTCCAAGAGCTTGTTAAGGAAAACTGCCCTGAAATACTGGAACCTGAGAGTAAAATAGAAATCGAGAGAATCCAATGGACACCTGCTGAAAAAGATCCCAAATTGAAAAGTCCTCGAAATGTTGTGGCCAAACTCAAGAACTACCAGGTAAAAGAGAAAATACTTCAAGTGGCCAGAAAGAAACAATTCAAATATCAAGGAAACACAGTGAGGATCACACAAGATTTGGCAGCCTCTACACTGAAAGATTGGAGGCAGTGGAATTCAATTTTCTGCAAGGCAAAAGAGCTCGGGTTACAACCAATGATCACCTACCCAGGGAGACTGAGCATATTCTTCCAGGAAAAGAGATGATCATTCAATGATATAACAGATTTCTAGACCTTCCTGATGAAAAAGCCAGAGCTCAATAGAAAATTCAACCTCCAATTACGAGATGCAAGAGTGATATAAAAGGTAAACAAGGAAAACACACACACACACACACACACACACACACACCCTGTTATTTAATAAGAGCAAACTGTTTATAGACAAGTAGAGGGTATGAGTACAAATTACACAAAATGACAATTTAAAAAAATCTTATTAAGGGCTACAAAGGAACTGCAATGGAAGAAAAGGGATGAAGTGGAAAAGGGTAAATTATGCCACACAAAGAGGCATAAAAGCAATATAGCAGAGGAAAAGAAGGGAGGGAGATGAGTATTATATGAGCTTTTCCCTCATTGGGTCTGGTGCAAGGAGGGAATAACAACCAGTTAAGCATAGGACTCTGTAGAGAAGAGACACAGGTAAAGAGGGGAGGGAGAGGAGCTTCGCATAAGATTTGTTCCTGTCACTCTTGGTGTGAAGAAGAAATAGCATACTTCATTAAGTATAAAAATATCCTACAGGCAGTAGGAGGAGGAAAGGGCTACAAAAGGGGGAGGGGTGGTTAGTAGGGAGGGAAGAAGGGGAAAGGGGAGGAAAAGGGAGGGGGTCTGATAAAGGAATACTGAGGGAAATGGTGGTCAAAAGGAAAACTATTAAGGAGGGGAAAGGAGAAGGGGAGAAAAAATATAAGCATTAACAAGGGAGGGAATAGGATGGAGGGAAAGAAACAGATAATAATCATAGCTGTGAATGTGAATGGAATGAACTCTCCCATAAAACGGAGGCAGATAGCAGAATGGATTAAAAATCATAATCCTACAATACACTGTTTACAAGAAACACATCTGAAACAGAGGGATACACACAGGGTAAAGGTAAAAAGGCTGGAGTAAAATATATCATGCCTCAGCTAAAGTAAAAAAAGCAGGTGTAGCAATCCTTATCTCAGATAAAGCAAAAGCAAAAATTGATCTAATTAAAAGAGATATGGAAGGAAACTATATCCTGCTAAAAGGCACCATTGAGAATGAAGCAATATCATTATTTAACATATATGCAGCAAGTGGTATAGCATCCAAATTCCTAGAGGAGAAGGTAAGGAAATTAGAGGAAGAAATAGATAGCAAAACTATACTAGTGGGAGACCTTAATCTCCCCCTCTCTGAGCTTGATAAATCCAACCTCAAAATAAACAAGAAAGAAGTTAAGGAGGTCAACAGAATTTTAGAGAGGGTAGGTATGATACATCTCTGGAGAAAACTGAATGGGGATAAAAAGGAATATACCTTCTTCTCAGCAGTACATGGCACATACACAAAAATTGACCATGTACTAGGACATAAAAACCTCACAATTCAGTGCAGAAAGGCAGAAATAATAAATGCATCATTCTCAGATCATGATGCAATAAAGGGCCATGGAAAGACAGGCTAAAAACTAATTGGAAACTAAATAATTTAATCCTAAAGAATGAGACGGTCAAACAAGAAATCATAGAAACAATCAGTAACTTTATTCAAGAGAATGACAATACTGAGACAACATACCAAAATTTGCAGGATGCAGCAAAGGCAGTTCTTAGGGGAAGTTTTATGTCCCTGAGTGCATACATGAATAAATTAGAGAAAAGAGAGGTAAATGAATTGGGCATAAAAAAAAACCAAATTGAAAATCCCCAATTAAATACTAAATTAGAAATACTGAAAACCAAAGGAGAGATTAATAAAATTGAAATTAAGAAAACTATTGAATTAATAAATAAATAAAAGCTGGTTTTATGAAAAAAAAAAACAATAAAATTGATAGACCCTTAGTCAATATGATAAAAAAAGAAAGAAGAAAACCAAATTATGAGTATCAAAAATGAAAAGGGTGAACCTAACACCAATGAAGAGGAAATTAAAACAATAATTAGGAATTATTTTGCCCAGTTGTATGCACATAAATTTGACAATCTTAGTGAAATAGATGAATATTGCCCAAATTAACTGAAGAGGAATTAAATTACTTAAATAATCCCATCTCAGAAAAAGAAATCAAATAAGTCATCAGTGAACTTCCTAGGAAAAAAATCTCCAGGGCCAGATGGATTTACTAGTGAATTCTATCAAACATTTAAAAAACAATTGATTCCAATACTCTACAAACTATTTGGGAAAATTAGTGAAGAAGGAGTCCTACTAAATTCTTTTTATGACACAAATATGGTACTGATACCTAAATCAGGAAGAGATAAAACAGAGAAATTAAATTATAGACCAATCTCCCTCATGAATATAGATGCAAAAATTTTAAATAAAATATTAGCAAAAAGACTACAGCAACTTATCACAAGAATAATACACTTTGATCAGGTAGGATTTATTCCAGGAATGCAAGGATGGTTTAATATTAAGAAAACCATCAGGATAATTGATCATATCAACAATAAAACTAGCAAAAAAAAACACATGATTAGCTCAATAGATGCAGAAAAAGGCTTTTGACAAAATACAACATCCATTCCTATTAAAAACACTAGAGAGAATAGGAATAAATGGAGCTTTCCTTAAAATAATAGGTAGCACCTATTTAAAGCCATCAGCAAGTATTATATGTAATGGGGAGAAACTAGAAGCATTTCCAATAAGATCAGGGGTGAAACAAGGATGTCCATTATCACCCCTCTTATTCAATCTGGTACTAGAAATGTTAGCAGTAGCAATAAGAGAAGAAAAAGAAATCAAAGGAATCAAATTAGGCAAAGAAGAGACCAAGCTATCACTCTTTGCAGATGATATGATGATATGCTTAGAGAATCCTAGAGAATCAAGTAAAAAACTACTTGAGACAATAAATAAATTTGGCAAAGTTGCAGGATATAAAATAAACCCACATAAATCCTCAGCATTTCAGTATATTTCTAATGAAATTCAACAGCAAAGGATAGAAAGAGAAAACCCATTTAAAGTTACTGTAAACATTATAAAATATTTGGGCATCTACCTGCCAAAACAAACCCAAGACCTATATGAACACAACTACGAAACACTTTTCACACAAATAAAGTCAGATTTAACTAATTGGAAAGACATCAATTGCTCATGGCTGAGTTAAGTTAATATAATAAAAATGACCATTTTACCTAAATTAAGTTATATATGTAGTGCCATACCAATCACTTTACCAAAAAACTGCCTTACAGAGCTAGAAAAAAATATTAACAAAATTCATTTGGAAGAACAAAAGGTCCAAGATATCAAGGGAATTAATGAAAAGAAATCCTAGGGATGGTGGACTAGCTATACCAGATTTTAATCTGTATTATAAAGCAGCAGTCCTCAAAACTACTTGGTACTGGCTGAGGAATATAGTGGTGGATCAATGGAATAGATTGGGTACACGAGACTCAGCAGTCAATGACTATAGTAATCTACTGTTTGATAAACCCAAAGACCCCAGTTTTTGGGATAAGAACTCACTATTTGACAAAAACTTCTGGGAAAACTGGAATATAGTATGGCAGAAACTGGGCATAGACCATTATCTAACATCATATACCAAAATCAAGTCTAAATGGATGCATGATCTAGGTATAAAGGCTGATACTCTAAGCAATCTGGGAAAGCAAGGAATAGTTTACCTGTCAGATTTGTGGAGAGGGGAAGACTTTATGACCAAACAAGAATTAGAGGGCATTATAAAATGCAATATGGATAATTTTGATTACATTAAATTGAAAAGCTTCTGTACAAACAAAGCCAATGTAACTAGGATTAAGAGGGAAGTGGAAAATTGGGAAAGAATTTTTACAACCTATGTCACTGATAAAGGACTCATTTCTAAAATATACAGAGAACTGAGTCAAATCTATAAGAATACAAGTCATTCCCCAATTGATAAATGGTCAAAGGATATGAACAGGCAGTTTACAGAGGAAGAAATGAAAGATATTTATAAGCATATGAAAAAATGCTCTAAATCACTATTGATTAGAGAAATGCAAATCAAAACAACAAATTGGAACACTAATGCATTGCTGGTGGAGTTGTGAACTGATCCAACCATTCTGAAAAGCAATCTGGAATTATGCCCAAAGGGCCATAAATAATTTCATACCCTTTGACACAGCATTACCACTTCTAGGGTTGTATCCCAAAGAGATCATAGAAGTGGGGAAAAGACCCATACGTACAAAAATATTTATAGCAGCTCTTTTTGTGGTAGCAAAGAATTGGAAATTAAGGGGGTGCCCATCAATTGGGGAATGGCTGAACAAGTTGTGGTATATGCATGTTATGAAATACTATTGTGCAATAAGAAAGGAGGAGCAAATGGACTTCATATTTACCTGGAGAGGCTTATATGAACTGATGCTGAGTGAGAAGAGTAGAGCCAGGAGGAATTTGTACACAATTACAGACACAACGTATGTGTGATGATCAACTTTGATAAACTGGACTCTTCTCAGCAATCTAGTCACAAGTAAACCCCAAAAGACTCATGATGGAGAGAGATGTTTACATTCAGAGAAAGAACTGAGATTGAACCCAGATTGAAGCAAACTACCTGCCCTTTTTCGTTTTCTTGTTTGGTTTTGTTTCCTCTTTCCCATTCTTCATTCCATCTGTTACAATCCTTCTTTATAACCTGACTAATGCCTAATGTGAAAGTATTTGCAGATACTATACTTGATTGTATGCTGGTGGGGTGGGAGGAGAGGTGCGGGAGGGGGGGAGGGAGAGAAAATTTGAAACTCAAGGAATTGTGGTAATGAATCTTGTAAACTAAAAGTAAACAAATTAATAAAGACAAAAAAATTTTTAATACAAAAAAAAAGAAGAATTTGGGCCTTAGAATACCTGACATTTAATATCTGTGTGACCTGATGAGCAAAACCATGGGGTGGGGGGCAAAGAGGCAGTCGGGGTTAAGTGACTTGCCCAGGGTCACACAGCTAGGCAGTATCTGAGGCCACATGAACTCAGGTCCTCCAGACTCCAGGGCAGGTGCTCTATCCACTAGGCCACCTAGCTGTCCCTCATAAGCAAATTATTTAACCTCTCTCAGCTTCAGTTTCTTTGTTTGTAAAGTGGGGATAATATTTGCCACATGAGGTTGCTATGAGAAAAAGGATTTATAAGCCTTAAAACGTTATATAAACATGAGCTATTGCTATTGCCATTATTTTATGCTGCATAGTATGTAGCACAATTCTGGGCACATGGTACGTTTTCAAGAAATACATGCAATGGTGGTGGCTAGATGGCGCATTGGATTAGAGCATTGGCCCTGGAGTCAGGAGGATTTGAGTTTAAATCCCACCTCAGATACTTACTAGCTGGATGACCCTGGGCAAATCACTTAACCCTGATTGCCTCAAAAAAGGGGGAAAAAATACACGTTATGATTGCACATGTATAACCTATATCAAATTGCTTACCCTATCCCAGAGCAGGGTGACAGGGAGGAAGGGAGAGAATTTGGAACTCAAAATATTTTTTTAAATAAATGTTAAAATTGTCTTTATATGTAATTGGGAAAAATAAAATATTATTTTTTTTAAAAGAAATACATGTTAACAGACTGAGTCAAGAAATCACTTCAAATCATTGATTTGATTGATTGATTGATTGATTGATTGAACTCTGAAGGAAAAATGAGTTAGGGTGTCAGAGGAGGGTGATCCCCTGTGAAGATAGTTCTAGTTTGCTTATCTCTGAGCACTTGTCCTAGAATTATGAAAACTCTGTTTCTTTTTAGCATCATGACCTTGGGGAAGTAATTTACCCTCTGCCTCAGTTTCCTTATCTGTAATAGATGATCTGCAAACTTCTAGCACATCCTTCTAGAAACCCCTAAAGATATTCTATGAACCCCAGAGTGACTATCCATAGCTACAACTCCCAGCTGGCAAAGAAGCCCTACTCTTCCCTGACATCTGCCCCTGACTGTGGCCTTTTTAATTCTGCTCTTTAGGAAGTTTCCAGCTTGGTCTACAGAGAAATTTTTCCCCTTGGATACTCATTTTCAGTTTATAATATACGTCAACAGAAGAATCAGATTCCTTTTGCAGCCAACTTTGTTGGAACTCAACTATTCAACACAACCAAAGAAGCCTGCTTGAGTGTGGCTTTATTTTATTTAATTTTTTTTTGTAAAAACATTGAACATATTTATTTCTTTTACTGGCCATATGAGTTTATCAGTTTTGGGAGATCCCTATTCCTTACCGATCAAATCTTAGAGAATTGCCTAGGGCGCTGAAAAACTAGTTGATCAAGGTTCACACTTGTAGCCAGGGCTGAACTTGAACCCTGGCCTTCTTGCTCAAAAGCCAACTCTCTATCCACTACAAACTAATCTTTACTATATTAAAAATTACAATTCCCCTCCTGAATTACACACACCTAAGCAAACACCTTTCTTTCTTTCTTTCCTTCTTTCTTTCTTTCTTTCTTTCTTTCTTTCTTTCTTTCTTTCTTTCTTTCTTTCTTTCTTTCTTTCTTCCTTCCTTTCTTTTTCTTGCTTCTTGGAGGGGGGAGGGCAGAGCAATTGGGGTTAAGTGACTTGCCCAAGGTCACGAGGCCAGTAACTGTCGGAGGCTGGTTTTGAATTCAGGTCCTCCTGACTCCAAGGCTAGAGCTCTATTCACTGCACCACGTAGCCACCCCTAACAAACACATTTCTAAGCATAAGAGGGTGCAGCTTATAAGAATATACGAGAGAATGTAAGCTCCCTGAAGGGCAAGTATTGTTTCTTCTTGTTTCTAGCTTTGTAACCCTGATGCCTAGTACAGTACCTTGTGCATATCAAAAGCTTGATAAAATGTCAGATCGATGAAGGAATGAAAATGCAAATTCATGGCAATAGAGAAAGAAATGGAGATGTTTCATCATCCTTCAACAATGTAAGCACTTGAATGTTCCAGTCATAAGCAGAAGGTCCCTGCACCTGTGACCAAGGGCTTAAAACACAACTGAACACCCAGGGTTTTCAAAAGACTACTTGAAATCTCCATTGTGGTGCTCAGGGAAAAGTCCTGCTGTATTTGAAGTCAGACAAACTGGATTCAAATACTACCTGTCTACCACTTACTAGCTCTGTGACCTTGGACAAGTCACTTTGCCTAGGCTAGACCAGTGAGTCCTCATTTTCTGATCTGTAAAATGAGGAAGCTGGACTATCTGACCTTTAATGTCCATTTCAGCTTCAAATATATGATCAGATGACCTGAATCACTATCCCCAAGGTCTTGGGGAAGCTGCAAATGAAAGCAAAGGAGCTGGTCAGAAAGACACTAGGTGAGAAGCTGGAGAAGCCAGAAGTTGTCCTTGCTGTCCCTTTTCTAAGGTCTGGATGCTGGGCTTCCAACTCCCCTGTCCCCCTGAGTCTTCTTAATGGTGTCTCTCAGGGGTTTATCCATTCCCTACAGGAAGCAGTGAGCACCTGTGGCTTTCAAAACATGGGGTACAAGTGCATAAAAAATCAACACAGAGGAAAGGGCCTGAGACCAATAATCACCTCTGCTCCCTGCTGTGATCACATTACGTTATATTATTTGTTGAATGACATAGCTGTGTAACTATCATTTATAGGGCACATTAAGGCTTGCAAAACATTTTGCAAATATTATCTATTTTAATCCTCACAAAAAATCCTGTTAAGAAGGTGCTGTTGTGGGATGGCTAGGTGGTGCAGTGAATAGATCATTGGTCCTGGAGTCAGGAGGACCCAAGTTCAAAACTGGCCTCAGACACATAACACTAACTGTGTGACCTTGGCCAAGTCACTTAACCACAATTGCCCTGCCCTCCCCCCTCCAAAAAGAGAAGAAGAAGAAGAAGAAGAAGAAGGAGATGCTGTTATTATCTACATTTTACAGATGAAGAAACTAAGGCTTGTGACTTGCCCAGGGTCACACAGCTAATAAGTATTCAAGGTGGGATTTGAATTTGGGTCTTTCTCACTCTGTCTACTGCACTCTACTAATAGTAGGACTGATCGAGTTGGGATTTTTTTTTTTGAGGGGGAGACAGGTATTGCATGTGTGTGTGTCCCCTGATGCTAAACATAGGTATAGCCTTCTATCTCTGTATGCTTTGTTTCCTCCTCTGGCAAGGTGAACAAGCCTTGCCCTGCCTCCCTCACAGGGCTGTTTCTATGTTTCCAATGAGATCATGGATGTGAAAGTACTTTGACAAAGTATGAGTATGATACAAGTATAAGTGATTGAAATTATTACTGGTTGTTCTCCAATATACCCCACCATCACCAGCACCACCTTACCACACACACACCCCTGGCATAGACAAACAGGAAGAGCCTGTTTCTGTCATCAAGATGTGTGATGGGAAGTCTTGCAATGTCTGTGTGCCCATGAATCTCTACATGTGTCTGTATGTGGAGATAAGGAGCTTTGTTGTGATTGTAGGAATCCTTGTTGGAATCCAGCAAGTACTCATTAAAGCACCTACAATGTTTGAGTCACTGTGAGGCACTGGTGATAGATATAGGCAGATGGATAGGTAAACAGATGATGGATAGATAGACAGACAGACAGACAGACAGAGAGATGATAGATAGATAGATAGATAGATAGATAGATAGATAGATAGATAGATAGATAGATAGATTTTGTTGTTGTTCAATCTTGTCTGACTCTTTACGACCTCATCTGGGATTTTCTTGGCAAAGATACTGTTATGGTTTGCCATTTCCTTCTTGTGCTCATTTTACAGATGAGGAAACTGAGGAAAACAGAGTTAAGTGACTTGCTCAGGGTCCTACAGCTAGTAAATGTCTGCAGCCAGATTTAAACTCAAGAGGATGAGTCTTCCTGACTCCAGGCAAAGCATGCTACCCACTGTGCCACCTAGCTGCCTTACCAGATAGTCAATAAACTTTTACTGAGGACCTACTATGTGCCAGGCTCTGTGCTAAGTGGTAGAAATAAAAACAAAAAAAAGACAAAAGACAATCCCAGCCCTAGAGGGGCTCACAATCTGATGGGGAAGACAATATGCAAATAACCAGGAACAAGGAAGTCTTATACAAGATAAGTAAGAATCTTTAGAGAGGAAGCACTGGAATGAAGAAGGATCAGGAAAAGCTTCCCTAGAACTTGGGATTTTACCAGGGACTTAAAAAAAAAATTGGGAAAGCAGGTGAAGGCGGGGAGACAGAGCATTCTAGGTGTGGGGACAGCCAGTGAAAATTCCGGTAGTCAGGAGCCAGAAGACTTTGCTGAGGAATAAGAGGAGGCCAGTGTCACAGGATTAGTGTGCTGTATCTGGGGACAGGGACAGGGTATAAGAGGCCAGGAAAGACGGGAATGGGGAGATGGATCACCAAACAGAGCATGTTCTATTTGACTGTTAAGGCAATAGGGAGCCATTGGAGTTTATTGAGTAGATAGATATTTGATAGGTGATTTACTGATGGATGATTGATAGATAGATGATAGATAAATACATGATAAATAGAGAAAAAGGCACATAAAACATTTATTATGTATTTAATATGTGCCAACTCCTATGCCAGGTGCTGGGGATACAAAATACAAACAAGCAAGATAGTCCCTGCCCTTACATTCTTTTTCTTCATTTGTTTAAAAATTTTTTTTGTTACATTTTGAGTTCCAAATTGTTTCCCTCCCTTCTTCTCAACCCCACTTTAGAGAAGGACAACATTTTACATCAGTATATATGTGTAACCATACAAAACATACTTTCATGTATTAGTTATTTTGTCTGGAGGTAGATAGCATTTTCCTTCATCTGTCCTTCATAATTGATTTGAATATTCCTATTACTCAGAATAGCTTAGTCATTCACAGTTACACTTTGAACAATATTGCTGTTACTATATACAATGTTCTCTTGGTTCTGCTTGTTTCCCTCTACATTATTTAATGCAAGTCTTTCTATATTATTTTTCTAAAATCAACCTGCTTGTTATTTCTTTAAGTACAGTAGTATTCCATCACAGTCATATACCATAACTTGTTCAGCCATTCCCCAATTGATGGGCATCCCCTCAATTTCCGCTTCTTTGCCATCCCAAAGGGAGCTGCTATAAATATTCCAGAACTTATAGGTCCTTTCTTTTCCCTTTCCCCCCCAATCACCTTTGGAAACAGACCTAATCTTAGTATTGCTAAATTAAAGGGTATACACAGTTTTATAACTCTTTTGCCTCTTTAAAATGGTTGGATTAGTTCACAATTCCACTAGCAGTGAAATAGTGTCCCAATTTTTCCACATTCTTTTCAACATTTGTTATTTTCCTATTCTATCATTTCAGTCAATCTGATAGATATAAGATACCTCAAGTTGTTTTGATTTTTACTTCTCTGATCAATAATGCTTTAGAGCATTTTTTCATGTGATTACATATAACTTTGATTTCTTCTTCCAAAAACTGTTTGTTCATATCCTATGACCATTTATCACTTGGGGAATGATTCATATTTTTATAACTTTGACTCCATTCTATATATTTGAGATATGAGGTCTTTATCTGAGAAACTGTCTATACAATTTTCCCCCCAATTTTCTGCTTTCCTTCTAATCTTGGCTACAGTCATTTTATTTGCACGAAAACTTTTTTGGTTTGATGAGATCAAAATTATCTGTTTCACATCCTTTAATGCTAACTCTTAGTTATTTATAAATTAGTTAGTAAGTGTTTGAGGCAACATTTGAACTCAGGTCCTCCTAATCCTAGTCCTCTATCTACTATACTACCTAGCTGCCCCTGCCTATGGCTATTTTAAATGAAATATCTTTTACCATCTCTTCTTGCAAGGCTATATTGATGATATATAGAAATGCTGATTATTTATGTGGGAATTAGACTCAGTGGGCTCCCAATGACCTCTATGAGCCCTCAGTGACACCTCTCTGACTGATAGAATATGAGTAAAAAATCCCAGCTCAGGAGATTCTGCCAGAGACTGACAAAGCACCCTAGGCCCAATATGAGGTAGGGCCAGCCCCAGTCAGGTACACTGACATGGGTCTAAGCAGGGGCCCTGTCCATATGTCCTTTCTCAAGAAGGAACTTGGCTAACATTTGATTCAGGAGTCAAGGAAAGCTACTGGAGGCTGATGCCTATGGAGAATCATAAAGATTTCAGAAACCTAAGGAGACCCTTTCTCAGGGAAAATAATAATAATAACAATAATAACAACGTACTTTAAGGATTACAAAGTGTTTAGATATAATATCTCATTTGATCCTCACAACAGCGCAGTTAGGCAGGTACTATTATTATTCCCATTTTACAAATGAGGAAACTGAGGCAAACTGAGGTTAAATGACTTGCCCAGAATCATATAGCTGGTAAGTTTGTGAGGCAAGACGCAAACAGATCTTGATTCCAAATCTAATACTCTACCCACAAAGTCTCAGTCCTGCAGCTAGAAGTACTGTGTGTAAAAACTAGAGGGACCAGCTAGTCTGATGGCAGAGACAGCTGGAGAAGCCAGACAAAGACCAGAGCCAGGGGTAGGGAACCTGAAGCCTTGAGACCACAAATGGCCCTCTAGGTCCTTAAGTGAGGTCCTTTGAATCCAAACTTCACAGAACAATCCCCTTAATAAAAGGATTTCTTCTGTAAAATTTGGACTCAATCTAAAGGCCGCACCCAAGGACCTAGATTGCCACATGTGGCCTCAAGGTCACAGATTCCTTGTCCCTAGCACTAGACTCTGTGGAGTATGGGATCCCCTCAGGCCTGAGGGTATTGCCCCAATACCTCTTATGCTCTCCGGGTCAGCTCTTTGGAAGAGCTACCATCTAGCACCCTTACTCCAGCTTGGAATTACTATTCCCATTTTACAGATGAGGAAACAGCAAACTAAGTGGCTTGCTTAGAGCCACATAATTTCTGAGGCAGAATTCAAACTCAGATCTTCCTCATTCTCATTTAATACTGCCTTTACAATCTTACAATGGGACAATACCAAGACTAAGCCAAAAAATAATTGTTCTCCTTGTAACACTGAATTCAACCATCAGATAAGTATCTCCATCTATACCATACTAAGTATTTCCATGATAATTTAAGTAGAAAGAAGACAGAGAAACTGACTAGAAGGATCAAGAAATGCTTCTCATAAGAGGAGGCACCAAAACAGAATTTGGACCCAAAATTTAGGAATTCTAAGAGGCAGAGGAAAGGAGAGAGTATATTCCAGGAGTAGCCAATGGCCTACACAAAAGCATAGTGGTAAGAGATGGGGTACTACATCATACAATGACAAGTTGGGATCCATCCAACCTGTCCACTTGTCCCATATCCTAGTAAGGCTGAAACAACTCAGGTCTGGGGTCTACCTGATATCAGGTGCCTAGTTGGCATTTCTGCATTCCCTAATTTTGCCTCCTTGTAGACACAGAAGCAAAGACAGATGAAGCTATACAGAGCCAGTTCTGGCTCTCATGGGCCTCCCAGAGGCCTCTCCAGGCCTGCACCCCTATCAAGTAGACATAGAAGGGCTGACAATGCAGATTTGCCTTTTCAGGGTCGAGGTCAGGGGCACTAAAAGTGATTTGTTGGATATAAGATGCTGTTTATTACAGCCCAAAGACCCGGCCAGCTTGGAATTATAAATTAGGACCAGATGAGCAGCAGCCAAGACTCTCTGCTCCACATGCATCATCTTGGCCTCAGGCCCAGGCCCAGCCTCGGTGGGCCCCCATGTCACTCTCTTTGGTCCCTATAGGCCTTCAGTGACGCCTCTCTGACTGATAGAATATGAGTAAGACATCCCAGCTTAGGAGATTCTGCCAGAGACTGACAAAGCACCCTACCCCATCCTCCAGACACTTACAAGGGTCCCCACCCCGGCCCCAACATGAGGTGAGACCAGCCCCAGTCAGGTACACTGACATAAATCTAGGCAGGGGCTCTGTCTATACATCCTTTCTCAAGAAATGTGGCTAACATTTGATTCAGGAATCAAGGAAAGCTACTGGGGGCTGATGCCTATGGAGAATCATAAAAATTTCAGAAACTTAAGGAGACCCTTTCTCAGGGAAAATAATAATAATAATAATAAACAATGTACTTTAAGAATTACAAAGTGCTTAGACATAATATCTCATTTGATCCTTACAACAGCCCAGACACTATTATTATTCCCATTTCATAGATGAGAAAACTGAGGTTAAGTAACTTAGCTAGTAAGTTTGTGAGGCAAGAAGAAAAATCATATCTTCTTGATTCCGAATCTAATACTCTATCCACAAAGTCTCAGTCCTGCAGCTAGTACTGTGTGTAAAAATTAGAGGGACCAGCTAGTCTGATGGCAGGGACAGCTGAAGAGGCCAGACAAAGACTGGAGTGTGGGGGGTTGTGGGATCCCCCTCAGGCTTGAGGGTGTTGGACCCTGTGCCCCTTTCTGGGTCAGCTCCTTAGAAGAGTCACTTTCCAAGACCCTTATGCTTGCTTGGTCCAAGAACTGGGTGGGAGGGGTTGGGGAGAGGCTCTTGTGCATCCTCCCCTCTTCCCCGAAAGGGCTGCAAGCCAGACCACACATCATCCACTGTGTCTCTCTCAGTGGGGCCCAGGATTAGCTGAAGTTCTCTATAGGTCACACTGTTCTGGGACATGAAACTACTAGAGTTTTCCAAGAAACCCAGAATCCTCATTTCCATCCTGTTCTGCATACATTTGCATAGGAACACTTGGAAAGGTAGCTAACAAGCCAGACCCCAGCAGGGTTCTCCAAATGAGCTCATTAGAATGGAGCTGGAAGTCTGAGGGACAAGGGATGGAGAGCCCAAAGAAACCCAGGACTAAGGGAAAGGGAGTTAGGAACCATGGGCACACACTGGGTATAGAAGGGCCCCAGGGCTTCCAAGAAGGGTCAGAAGGACCCAGAGGCCAAAGATTGAGACCAAGGGAAACCCAAGACTCTGGGAGCCCAGAACAGAAAGTGGTAGGGGCTGGGAAGTTGACAGTGTAGTGAAAAACACGCTGGATTTGGAGTCAGAGGACCCAGGTGCAAACCCTGCCTCTGCTGCCTTTATGACTTTGGACAAGTCACTTCACCTCTGGATCTCAGTTTCCTCATCTGTAAAATGTGGAGTTTGGCCTAGATGTCTCTGAGGTCCCTTCCAGCTCTGAGGAGCAGAGGAACTGGTACCAAAGAAGTCTAGGGGCCAGAGGAACCCAGGGGCACCAGATGTGGGGATGGAAATAAAAGAACCAAGACCTTGCCCTGTCACGGACAGAAGTCTCAGGTGAGAGGCAACTGGGGCCTCTTCTCGGTCTCGTATGGTTGAAGTGCCATCTCCTGGCCATCCTGGGAATTTCTGCCTGAATCCTTTTCAAGGTCATGTTCAGTCAAGTCAGTCAAGACCAACTCTTGTTGACCCCATTTGGGATTTTCTTGGCAGAGATACTGGAGTGGTTTGCCATTTCCTTTTCCATCTCATTTACAGATAAGGAAACTGAGGCAAACATTTGATCTTTTGTGATGAGGAAAGTCAGGCACAGAGAAGTTAAATAACTTGCCTGAGACCACTTAAGTACCAAATAACAGGCAGGATTTGAACCTGGATCTTCTGATTCCAAATTCAAGTACTCTTTTTTTTCAGTCCCATCTGACCCTGAGCCCCCCCTGTCCTGTGATAAAGGCAGGGTGCAGATGAATTCCTTTTTACAACGGGGGAAGTAGAGCTTCAGACAAGGAAAGAGAATCTCAGGCTCTTTTTGAGAATCTTTCCACAAAGTGAGGTCCTAACAGGAGAACAGACAGGAACAAGGAGTCCTTGTTCCCAGAGGTCAGGCACATTACAGGACATGGGACCACAAGTCTGGGGGCCCTGGCCAGGCCCTGCAGGGGCCAGCGCAGAACAGGCATGTCCAAATTAGTCAAGAAGAAGGGGATTAGCTGGGAAACCACCAGGGCCATCTGCAGCAGCTCCAGGTCCATGCAGGAAACTGGGGGAAAGATGCTGGCATTGAAATTGTTCCTGGGGTTACAGCCAATGGGGAAGGGCATCCAGCATCAGGGAAGCTACAAGAGAGGGTGTCCTGGAAACAGCATAGGTGTGAAGACCTGCCTTGCCCTGCCCTACCCTACCCTACCCTGCCCTGCCCTGCCCTACCCTACTCTGCCCTGCCCTGCCCTGCCCTGCCCTACCCTACCCTACCCTACCCTGCCCTGCCCTGCCCTCCCCTACCCTGCCCTGCCTTCCTTTCCTCTCCCTGGCTCTTTAGTATTAGACCTTGCAAATTAGAAGACATTTTATAGATCATCCAGTCCAACACCTACATTTTACAAAAAAGGAAACTAAGGTCAAGAAAGGGGAAATAACTTGCCCTAGGTCATAGAGCTATTAAGTACTAAAAGCCCCTAAAATGCTCCTAGAACTGGGTTTCTAGTTATAGACCTTCACTCCCTGCAAAGTCCCACCTGCCCCTCCATTCATCTCCCTGTGCCACTGAGAGCTCACAGTGGGCCTGTAACTGAATCAGAGCCTTTCTTAGCCCCTGCATGCTAGGACCTTGCTGGGTCAAATTGGGAAATTGGGAGTGAGTGGATGGAAGGGAGGCAGGTCTTATTTTTCAAGGACCAGAGTATAGCTGGAACCATAGAGACAATCATAGAATCTGACCCCAGAATGGAAAATCAAAGTGAGATTCAAAAGTTAGAAGCCAGGAGAATTCCAAGGAGTGGGGTGGAATCAATGACAGTTGATATGGTCAGGGGAAAGCTTGCTAGAGGAGGTGGGGTCTGGAAGGGTGGATAGAAAATGAATGGGCAAAGATGAGGGTAGACACCTAGATAGGAGACAGGAGATATAAGCACAGGTGAGTAGTAGAAGCTAGCATAGTACAGGAGAGGGGACAACTGGGCAGAAGAAAGAAGCTACCCTCCCCCACTCCAACCCCCAGGTCTCTGTGACAATCTTAGCTGGTGCTCTGCCTTCCATTTCTCAGGCAATGCCCCAGGGCCCACCAGAGTTACCTCCCTGCTAGTCTTAAAATCAGCTTCCTAGAAGATGCCTTCCTTCCCCTGGGAGCCTGGGCCTTACTGCCACCTCAGATCCTCACTTCTCCAGCTCTTTTAGGCAATAGTGGCTGCGGGGGGTGGAGGGCGGGGGATTTCATCTCGCACCCCTAGGACCAGGAAGGGGAAAGGAGGATGAGGTAAGGTAGCACCAGGCAAGCTGAGGCAGGGCAGGATTGGGAAGGGAAGAGAAGATCCGGGTAGGACTAGGCAGAACAAGATAGGATAAAGCAGAACATAGCAAGATAGAGGGGACAGGGTAGGGCAGGGCAGGGCAAGACAAGGTTGGGCAGAGAGGACAAGATAAATCGGGACAGGGGAGTGGAGGGCAAGACAGGGCACATCAGGATAGGACAGGGCAGAGGAGGGGAGGGTAGAGCAGGGCAAGGCAGGGCAGGGCAGGACTGAGCAGGGGAGAGCAAGGCAAAACAAGACAAGAGTAGGGCACATCAGGATAAAGCAGGACAGGATAGAGCAGGAAAGAGAAGGCAGGACTGGGCAGGACAAGGGCAAGGACAGGAGAGAGGAGGACAGGGCACAGCGGAGCAGAGCACTCTGCCTTTTCCCTATGTCTCTCTTTATATCTCCCCCTTGTCTCTGCTACCCTGTCTCTGCCTTTATAACTTTGGATTTTTTTTTAATTCAATTCACTTTCAGACCCTGTACAATGGAAGTGGGTGGCCAGAGAAAGTCTTACGGCTCCCCCTGCCCCACTCCCACACCCACCTTGGCTCCCTTTTCTTTTGCTTCTTGGACTAGTTCCCAATCTCCAACAATTCTTCCCTCAACACAGAGCTTCTTATTTCCTAGATGCCAGGGTTGCCCCATGGGCAACCCAAAATTCAGGTCTTTCTGAGGTGAACTACCATCAGTGCTTTGTATATTTTCTATATCTCCTTATGGATTTCTGTTACTCCTTTGTTCCACCTGTATTTTCCCACAGGGTGAAATCAGGGATGTCCTTTATCTGATATACATTTGTTATTCTGAGTGCTTATATGGGAGTTGAGTGTCACTGTTAGCTATATTTATGGAAACACGAGCATATTTGGATATTTCTCAGACAAGGTTGAAGTTAGTAAGCCAAAGAGAAAAAAATATCTTTTGGTATTTGACTTTTTGGTCAGCTGTCAAGATCAGACCCCTAAATAGGGGATATAGGAGGGGGGGGTCCCTGAGTTCATTGTGATATTACCTTATCCATATCACCCTAATCATAAACTTTGTCTTTTGCTCCTGACCTCCAGTACCAGGCTTTACGTATTGAGACATTTTCCAGTCTTAGGGTCCTTTCTGTAGTATTTATAGCCATCTATCTGCCAATATGTGGGGGTTGTCTTCTCCTTTTCTTGACCTGTTTCTTGCTGAATTGTCCACAAACGTTTATTGAGTGACTACCCAGTGAAAGGAAGACTTGATGCTAAATGAAAGCCTCAATACTTCCTCTCAGGGTCTATACTTTGAAAGAGACATCTTGACATACATGAGACCAGGAAGAACAAAGAATGGGGTGGTGGAAAGAGAACTCCCGATGGTCTAAATAGGAAGAAGGACACGTACATTTTTGGACATGACCATTAGAGCAGTTCGTTTCACTTGACTACGTACATTTGTCACAAGGTATGTGCTTTGTTTTATTTGGGGAATTTTTTTTGGGGGGGAGGAAGCAAATATAAAGGTTTGGTCATTTTTTTAATTAAATTAATTTTTTTTTAAGTCCTTTGCATTTGCAATAGTTTCCTAATCAAATTCCAGACTTCCAATTCCTCTCTTCTCCAATGTAGCCTCCACACAGCTGTCCAAATAATCTTTCTAAAGCACATATCTGATCTCATCATTCACCTCCTCAAGACTCTTTTGTGCTTCCTGTCACTTTTAGGATAAAATACAAACACCCCATAGAGTGGCTAGATCCCCTCAAAGCTTGACTCAGGTATCACCTCCTCCTGTAATCTCTTCCTGATCCCCTGAGATGTGAATGCTTTGTCCCTCTTCAAATAATTACTTATTTATGTATTTATATATTATGTAATATTTTATATGTTTTGTAATATATTAGATTGTGTATATATATATATATATGATATATATGTAAGAAGTACATGTTATGTCCCCCTTGAGAACAATGTAACCTCCTTGAGGACAGCAACTATTTCATTTGTATCTTTGCACTCCCAACAGCTAGTGCAAGGTCATGCACATATTAGGTCCTTAATAAATACTTATTGGATTGGTTGGAATGGGATGGGATGGGATGGGATGGGATGGGATGGGATGGGATGGGATGGGACTGGACGGGATGGGATGGGATGGGATGGGATGGGATGGGATGGGATAGGATGGGATGGGACGGGATGGGATGGGACAGGACGGGATTTGCCTCCAACCAGAGTTAGGATTAAGTTTTGGATTGGAACAAAAGTAGCATCCCCAGGACCTCTCAGTTCAGAAACAGGGGTAAGGACCTGAGAGGTATAAGAGCATAAAGCCTGTTCAGCACTGAGGGGGTCTTATATGCTGCCATCTGAGCTTCAAAGTCCAACCTGGGGGTGGGGAAGATTCTTATCTGCAAACTAGGTATTCCCCCAGACAATCTGGCACAATATATACACACTCCCAGGCTTCTGGGGAGGGGGTAGGAAAGCTCTCCATGAAGTCATAGAGTCAGAATATGAGAGCTAGAAGGAACCAGAGAGGCTACATCTGGTCCACATCCTAACTGAAAAGGATTCCCTATCCCAATATTCCTGGCAAGCGGTCTTCTACCCTCAGCTTGAAGACCTTCAGTGAGAGAAAACTCACGTCCATCTGAAGCATGTCATTCTATATGGGGGCAGCTCTAAGTGTCAAGGAGTCTTCCTTCCTATGGCGGGAAGGGGTGAGGAGAGAGAGGGGGGAAAATTTGGAACTCAAGGGATTGTGGAATTGAATGTTGTAAACTAAAGTAAATAAATAATTTTTTAAAGAGGTCTTCCTTCCTGTCAAGCCTTTGTCTCTCTAGATCAATAAGGACTGGTATTAATTCTGCCCTCTGGGACCAAGCAAAAGAAATCTGATCTCCCCTCCACATACCAGTTTTTCAAATATTCAAAAAAAGTATCATTACTGCTCCCCGCTCCCCATCTCTTTCCTTCTTCTGGCTAACTAGTCTCAAAGTCAACTAGATGGTGCAGTGGATAGACCCTCAGACACTAGCTGTGTGACCCTGGGCTACTTATGTAACCTCTGTTTGCCCCAGTTTCCTCATCTATAAAATGGGGGTTAAAAATAGCACCTACTTTCCAGGGCTCTTACGAGAATCAAATGAGACATTAATTGTAAAGCACTTAGCACAGATGTTAGCTCTCATACTTATGTAGCATGGGCTCTAGTCCTCTCCTCATCCTGGTCACACTCCACAATTTCCTTTCAAAAATATGGCACCCAGAGAGAAGCATCTCTTTCTAAATTGATCATAAAACCCCTGAGCCTTGCAAGCAATCCATCCTTCTGCACCTTAGTCTCCCCACCTGCCTCTCCACAAACCTTGAAAGGATCTGATGGGAGTTGCTAGTTATTGCCATTGAAAAGATGCTAGAAAGGCACAAAAAGGCACCTGTTCCTCGGCACTTTGAGATCTAGCAGTGACAGGGGCTCCCAGCCCAGACAATATGATTCATTTCACAATCTGCAGCCCCCGTGGGGTTTCAGTTTTGTCTGCATTGAGAAAAGCCAGGGAGGAGATGGTAGGAGGGGAAAGGAGAGGAGTGGGGCTGAAGTCCCACAGAGAATGAGATCAAGGATAAGCTGAACTGAGCACTCAGCAGTCTCCCCCCAGGGGATCTCTGGGCCCAAAGGGCCAAGACTAAGCATGAGAAAGATGTGGGCCTCCATGGCAGAGATCTGTGGGCAGAAAGATGGGCAAGGAGACCGGCTGCCCTCCTGATAAAGATCGCCTGATGGGGCCAAGGTATGGGGCGCATGCCACTTGGCAACCCAGAAGGGAAGAGCCACTGATAACTGCTGGTCTGTCTCTATTTCCAGGGAAGGAAGAGAACTGATGGTCCAGGTGCCTGTGAGGTCAGAGATTGTGGGAGCTCCATGTCATTGAGGGAACATCTAGAGAAGGACCCCTTCTGAACTCACCTGTCTTCCATGTACTTCCATGAACTTCCTGTCTTCTCAGAGCTCCTAAATGAACAGGTTGGGGGAGGAGGGAGAGATGGACTAGAGTAGTGGGGTTCCCCCAAAGAACAGTGGGAGAGAATTTGGGGAGACCCTGCTGCTGAGAAGGGGTAGCCATGCATCAAATACCAAAGGTGTGCTATTAACTGTTTAACAAGAGATGGGGGGGGGGAAGCAGGCAGGTAGGCAGGGAGAAAATGTACACCCACACTTTTTAAATTTCATCTGCATTATTAACACTTTAAGTCTAAATAATCATCAAACAACAAATCGATCCCTGATGTGCGATACTGATGATTTTTGAGGTGTAAACACTCATACTGAAAATTTAACAATGGGCTCTGGTCAAACCACTGCTTGAGACCCAAACTTTTGCCTCCATTGGTGGTAGGGGACACTCCATAAGAGAGGATTTCTTGAGGGACGATTGAAAGAGCAATGGATTTAAAGTCAGGAACACAGTGTTTGAGTCCTGGCTTTGCCTCTTGCTACCAATGTGACCCGGGGCAACTTACTCAATCTCTGCCCTCAGCTTCCTTTATCTGCATAAGTGGGGCAGAAGGAAGCCAGATCATCCCTGCCTTTTGGACCCATCTCAGCATTTCATAAACCAGAGTGAAATTTAGAGCCTGCTTCACACTCCAGTTTCTTTCCTGAGCTCAGAACTGGAGCCCACCTCCCTGAGAAAGCATCTATTCACTTTCACACACATTCTCAGCCCCTTGAGCGAGACAGGCAGGGATTATTCTCCCCAGTTATGCACATGGGACGTGATATGGCCATGGTTGCCTGGTGTTAGTAGCTGAAAAGGGACTAGAACCCCAGGCTTCTGATTCTTGGGCCTTTGTGTCACCCTAGGTTCCCTTACCCAATCATTCCATTTGGGGGATATTTCTGGTTGAGCATGGAGTTTCAGTTCCTATGCTCAGACTTGGCCTTAGCAGAATGTAAGCTCCTTGAGGATTCCCAACACTTGGTACATTAGAAGTGACTTTTAAAATGCTGTTAACTAAGTGAATGAGTCCCAAGACCAGACCCTAGAGACAGAAGTGGGAATCTACTCTAGTCCTGCCTTTTTTCCCCAGCCCTCTCTGCCCATTCCTTAGCCACTGTCCCTTATTCTGTTCCTCTAAAAAGTTTTCAAATGATGAGCAGGCAGACTTCAGAAAACCTGGAAAAACTTACATGAACTGATGCTGAGTGAAGTGAACAGAACCAGGAGAACATTGTACACAGTAACAGTAATATTGTATAATGACTAACTTTGATAGACTTAGCTCCTCTCAGTAATACAAGGATCTAAGAAAACTCCAAAAGACTCATGATAGAGAAATTGCTATCCATGTCCAGAAAAAGAACTATGGAGTCTGAATGCAGATTGAAGCATACTATTTGCTATCTCTCTCTCTCTCTCTCTCTCTGTTTTTTTTTTTTAAGCAATTGGGGTTAAGTAACTTGCTCAAGGTTACACGGCCAGGTGTTTCTGGGTGGGTGCTAAGTGTCTGAGCCCGGGATTCAATCTCCAGGTCTTCTCAACACTGGAGCCAGTGCTCTTACTTGCTGTGCTACCTGGCCGCCCCTCTCTCTCTGTTCTTTCTTGTGGTTTCTCCCATTGGTTCTAATTCTTCTTTAAAACATGACTAATATGAAAATATGTTTAATATGAATGTATATGTAGAGCCTATATCAGATTGCATACCATCTTGGGGAGGGGGGAGAAGGGGAAGGGAAGAAAATTTAGAACTCAAAATCTTATGGAAGTGGATGTTGGAAACTAAAAATAAATAAATAATTTAAAAAAAAAAAGTTTTCTGGCCAAGTTGGGATTTGGGATCTCTAAGGTCTCCTGATCAGATAAGATTCAGGCTGACATTCTATGCAGCCTTCTCTCCTGTCCTCTTTCTCTCTCTCTTTTCTCCTAGTGAACATAGGGCCCTGAGGTTCTTCTCAAGGAACTGGGCCCAATCAAAGCACCAGGAATCTACAGAGGCCCCCCTCCTCTATCTGATTATGCCACACATTCACTTCAGGGGTTTCATTCTGAGTCAAAAGCTGATCTCCTTGGCCCTGGCTGGGCTATTGGCGTAAATTTTTGAAGTTCATGCCCCACCCCTCCACCCAGTACACACACATACACACACCCACACCACATACGCAAGCCAAACTGAAAAAGGACTAGCAATCTTCTCTGCTATGAAAAATCTAGACATTCAGTTATTCATTCAACAAACATTCGTTAATTATCTATTATATGTGTGTGTGATCATGAGGAGAAGGTCCTTTCCCCTCTCTGGGCCTGTTGCCCATATATCTGACTCTAACTGGATTAGTTCCTAGGGAATGGAAAGTTTTGGGGTTTTTTTTTTTTTCAAATTACATAGTCCCTCTCTTCAATGAGCTTAACATTGTACAAGAGAGGATATAACAGGAATGTAGAAAATACAGTATGTGGTAGTTTATGAGGGAGACCAAGGAAAGATCCAATGTGTACTAGGAAATTTTGAGGAGGGAAAGGATACTTCCTCCAAAAAAATAGTCTTGCTGATGTCTTTTGTTCTTATTTTACAGTCATTCTTGGACATATCCTACAACCTATTCCACCCCAGAATTGAATCTTTCTTCCTAACAAAGAAAAATAGTTAAGCAGAAACAGCCAAGGCAGTGAATGAATATCCACAGAACTGGTGCAAAGTGGGCCAAAAGCCTGTGGGGCAAGGGCTGGTGAGAAGAGGTGATCCAGAGGCCAGGTACTTCCCCGCCACACACACTTTCCTCCTCATCAGCATCTGTAGCTTTCTGTCCTCCTAATCTCTCATTTCTCTATCCACAAGAGGGAGCATGTTTCATGATCTGTTCTCTGAGTCTGATACTGTTATATCTGTTTTTTACAGTTACTCAGAGTTCAACTCCCTTTTAGTGTTCTGAGAGGCAGTGTGGAATAGAAATAGGAGAGGGAATCTCAGAGTCAGAAAGATGTGAGTTCAAACTCTGCTTCTGACACATACTGGCTGTGTGAATCTGGACAAGTCACTTAACTTTTTAATGTAGTCAAGCAATTTTTGAAGACTCTAAATTACAGAGAAAGTGCTGATCTGTACTGGGAGAGGAAGTTCCTTACCAAGAGTTCCCTACAGAATGGAAATCAAAGGTTCATTATGAAATGGGGGACTGAAACATTCCCAGAATGCATCATCATACTTGACTGGTGCAAATTCCCCAAGTAGGCAGAGGCTACCTATAATACCTGCTTCCAAAAGAGTGAAGATAACTTGTATTGAAAGCACCTTGCAGGAGTAGAAGCAGGACCTCCCCACTGCTCTAGCTTCCACCTTCCTCAATCCATGTAAAAAGGGGACTCTAAACAAACTTTGGGGCTGCAGAACCCACAAAATGACACAGAGAAGCTAACCTCCTGCTGAGGACAGCTCAGCAAGCTGGCAGGAATCAGCCAGGACAGCGCTCTGGGAGCCAAGCCCAGCCCCACACCTGACCAGCCGCCGGCTGGAGGGACTCCAGATCAGCAGCAACTGTAGGCAGTTTCCAAATTTATCAACACATAGATTTGAAGGACAAAGTGAGAGTTCAGTGCAGTCTGGACTTTAGGACTCAGTAAGTGGGAGTGCATGGCTTTTGCCTCCAGAGCGAGAAGCCGCTGAGACACCAGCACAGCCAGCCAGTGCCATGTGGCGGCTTCAGCTCCTGGCCTGCAGAGTGTAGGGGGACCAAGCACCATTCTGAGGGGTAATCACTCTTGCTTTAACCTTCTTGGATCTGGATTGCAGTCTAGGGTGGAGGTCCTGTGTGTGTCCAGCTTGCCAGAGTGTGTGGAAACCTCAGAGAGGGCACCCATCTAATCCCTCTGGCAGCTGAGAAAACCCCAGCGTTTGGGACGAAAGCTCCCCTGTCTGGTGGCAGAGTCCTACTATGGCAAAAAGCCCAGGGATCAAGTGAATGAGGGGAGACATGACCAGGCAAAGGAAACAAAGCAGACAGAAGATTCCAACATTAGACTCCTATTTTGGGGACAAAAAGGAACAAAGCATGGAACAGGAGGAAGACAGTGGAGTCAGAACTCCTGCACCAAAAGCTTCAAAGGAAAATATGAGCTGGTTACAGGCAATAGGAGACCTTAAGAAGCAGATAAGAGAAGTGGAGGAAAAATTGGGAAGAGAAATGAGAATAATGCAAGAAAATTACGAAATGAGAGTCAACAGCCGGAAAATAACACCTTAAAAAATAGACTTACTCAAATGGCAAAAGAGGCTCAAAAAGGCAATGCGGAGAAGAAAGCCTTAAAAAGCTGAATTTGCCAGATGGAAAAAGAATCTCAAAAGCTCAATGAGGAGAATTATGGCTTCAGAATTAGACTGGAGAAAATGGAAGCTAATGACTTTTTGAGAAATCAAGATTCTGTTAAACAGATCCAAACAAATGAAAGAATAGAAGGCAATGTGAAATATCTCATGGGAAAAACCACTGACCTGGAAAATAGATGCAGGAGAGATAATTTAAAAATTATTGGACTACCTGAAAGCCATGATCAAAGTAAGAACCTAGAAATCATCCTCCAGGAAGTTCTCAAAGAAAATTGCCCTGATGTTTTAGAACCAGAGGGCAAAATAGAGGTTGAAAGAATCCACCGATCACCTCCTGAAAAAGATCCCAAAAAGAAAACTCCTAGGAATGTTATAGCCAGGTTCCAGAATTCCAAGATCAAGGAGAGAATATTACAAGCAGCCAGGAAGAAACAATTTGAATATTGTAGAAACACAATCAGGATAATCCAGGATCTGGCAGCTTCTACACTAAGGGATTGAAGGGGTTGGCATATGATATTCTGGAAGTCAAAGGAGCTGACATTAAAACCAAGTCACCTACCCAGCAAAACTGAGTATCATGTTTCAGGGGAAAATATGGTCATTCAGTGGAATAGAGGACTTTCAAGTATTCTTGCTGAAAAAAACAGAGTTGAATAGAAAATTTGACATTCAGATACAAGAAGCAAGAGAAGCATGAGAAGGTAAACAGAGAAAAGAAATCATAAGGAACTTATCAAAGTTGAACTATTAACATTCCTACATGGAAAAACAATAATTGTAACTGATGAAACTTTTCTCAGTAGTTGAAGGGATTAGAAATATATATGTATATATGTCTATATATGAGGGTATATGGGCATATGAATACATATGTGAATGTGTGTATATATATTTACAGGTATACATAGATAGAGGGCACAGGACCAATTTAACAGGAAGGGATGATACTTAAAAGGTGAAATTAAGAGATGAAAGAGGAATATAATGAGAGGAGATGGGGAAAGACAGAATGGGGTAAACTATCTCATATAGAAGAGGCAAGGGAAAATGGTTACAATGGAGGGGAATAATAGGAAGGCAAAAGGGAAAGGGTCAACCTTATTCCCATTGAATTTGGCTTGAGGAGGGAATGAAATACACACTAAATAGAGTATCTCACCCTCCAGGAGAGTAGGGGGGAAGGGGATGGGAGGGGGGTGATGGAAGGGAGGACAGGCTGGGGGGAGGGAAGTTGGAAGCACCCACTTTTGAAAAGGGATGGGATCAAAGTAGAGATTAGAACAAGTGGGAGGTGGGATAGGAGGGAGGGAAATATAGTCAGTCTTTTACAATATATCTACTATGTTATTGTTTTGCATTAGCCACACATGTACAACCTATACTGAACTGCTTATCTTCCCAGTAAGGGTGGGTGACAAGGGAGGAAGGGAATTAATCTGGAATTCAAAGTTTTAAAATCAAATATTTAAATATATACTATTTAATATACTATATATACTATTATTAATACTGTTTTACATGTAATTGGGAAATAATATATACAGGCACTGGGGCATAGAGATCCACTGGAAAAGTCGAAAGGGGTATGGGAGAAACTATGGGAGAGAGCAGATTGAAGGAGGAGATATCCTGTGGGACTACTATTCTGGGATGGTGGGTAGGGGAAAAGGGGGGAGAAAATTTGTAACTCAAAATCTGGCGGAAATGAATGATGTAAATCAGAAGTTAATAAATCATTTGAAAAATAAAAAAAAAAGAAAGCACCTTGCAGAGACATTGGAGAGTAGGTATACCTTCTGTGAGTGGTTCCAGTCTGCAAACAATGCGTTGAATAGCATACTCTTTGATTGGCTGCAAAGTTGGAAAGGGGGATGACTTTGAAAAGAATTAGGACCAAAGCCTTTGCGTTTGTTCTCTTACTCTTTCTATTGGTCTGACTCCTTTGTTGATGGTATCCAAGGAGAGATGATACTGTACGGAAGAGGCTTTGGGCCATGAAAATGATTTGGGTTCTTTGCCTGCCTCAGTGTTTTCTCTTTTATTCTAGGAGAAGATTCATCTGAAGATTCTGACCCTGAGAGTTTCAAAAAGTCAGGAGAATGATTGATGTGTTCTAGCAGAGCAAAGGTTTTGTAGCCAATTTAGCACCAAAGCCCCTGAGGAACAAGGAGTGACCTTTGTGAATAACACTGGAGAAAAGGACTCTCCAGCAGTCATGACACATCTGGACATGAACTTGGTGGGATCAATACTATGTAGAAACCGTGGTAAGTTTTAGCCTACTAGCCAAGAAAGCTAAAGTGATACAGAAGAATATGTGCCCCCACCATTTTGAAGGAAATGTTGTGCCTTTGATATTGCTAAATAGCTTCAAAGCAAAAATCTCTTTCTAGAAGGTAACAGATGTTAAGTACTTAAATTGGAACAAGGGCATGAGTTGATGGCATTAGAGGAAACACCCCCAAGTCCCTAGAGATATCCCTAGATTCCTAAGGAGCAGATGTAGCATGTCTGGTCCTGGGAAAAGGTTTAGTCCTGGGAGAGAAAGGAAAAGAGGGAAGGAAGGAAGGAAGGAAGGAAGGAAGGAAGGAAGGAAGGAAGGAAGTGGCTGAAGCCTGGAGACTAGAAAAAGAAGTTCCAGAGGCCACTCCTTCCAGTACCCTTTTCTGACTCACATTTGGAATCCATGCTCACCAGTCCCAGAGAAAACCCTACAATTCCAGGCTCCCTGGTCTCCTCCACAACTTCAGCTGATCCAGGAATAGCATCTGGGAAATATGGACCTTCCCTGCCATGGGAGGGAGGTGGATCTTAGGGCCTTCTCCCAGAGCAGACATGGTTCTGGTTCAATGAAAATGGAGCCTGTTTCCAAGAAGAATCAGGACATAAATTGTAGCAGCATATTGTGTAAGCAAGAAGCTATTGACAGATGTGAGGGGTAGAAATGCCTCCCCTTCCCACTACCTGCTATACTTCCTGAAATCTCACCATTTCAAAGCCTTACCCATTTCACATGTCCCCTGACTAAGAATCAACCCAAACACACATACCATATGAAGGTCCCCTCCACCCCATAGCAACACAGTGAGCTCTTATCAGCACCATGTCAAAATGAAAAGAATCCTGGAGTAAGAGACATGACCTAGATCTGGGTTCCAGTACAACTATGTTATCTTGAGCAATTTGCCTCAGTTTCCTCCTCTACAAAAAGAGGAGGAAGGGGAGAGGTCAGATTTCTACCAGGTCTGACAGTCTATGATTCAATTCAGTTCTATAAACATTTATTAATCCTCCCAGCCCCGCATCCCAGTCACTCTACTCCCAAGAGTCTGGAGCAAAGTCATCAGGTGCCTGGGGGGATGAGGGGAGATGAAGATGTTCACCTGGAAATATGAACATGCCTCTGGACTTCACCTGGAGAAGGACAGGACTAGGTCCTAGGGCGGCCGTAATGAGTTCCAGTAACCAACCAAACAACAGTTCAGGGCACTGAAAGAACTGGTAAGTGTCATAACTGAGTCACTATCACTGCTCTTTGAAAAATCATGGAGAAAAAAAAATGAATAAAAGACATGCCCCAGGACTTATTCTTGTTCAGTCGTGTTCAGGCATTTCTGACTCTTTATGACCCAGTTTTGGGTTTTCTTGGCAAAGACATTGAAGTGGTTTGCCATTTTCTTCTCCAGCTCGTTTTACAGTTGAGGAAACTGAGGCAAACAGGGTTAAGTTACTTGCCCAAGGTCACATAGCTAGTGAGTGTTCAAGGGCAGATTTGAACTCAGGTACATGAGTCGTCCTGATGCCAGGTTCAGGCTCTATCCACCTACTAGGCAAACATGGAAGATTTTCAAAAATGGGGAAAGAGTAAAGTATGAAAACTATAGCCTGTTGTTCTTGACTTCAAATCCTGGGGGGGGTGGGAGGTATCTAAAATGTATTAGTAACTATCTGAACTAGAAGACAGCACAGTTAGGTGATTCTGAACTAGTCAAAACCAAAGACTCAGTCTTTAATGAGCCAATGTAATCTTGGAAGGAAGTCTATAATAGAGTGCTCCAGGGATCAGTGAGTATTTAGAAAGGGAAACTGGGGTCACTAAGGACCAGCAAGGCTTCTTCAAGAACAGGTCAAGAAGAATGAAAAAGGCAGAACCAGGAGAATAGATGCAATGATTACAATGATGTAAACAAAAACAACCTGGAAAGGCAGCTGAACTCTCATTGGATGACTAATCCTGACCCCAAAGAAAGGTTGATGTAACATGCTTCCCTCTTCTAAGCAGAGATAAGAGGGATGATGGATGAGAAACATTGCATATGGCATAAGGTGATAGCATGTGGAGATGAGATGTTTTAGTTGATTTTGCTTACCTGTTTTTCCTGTTATAAGGGAGGGGGGCATCTAATGGCAAGAAGAGGGAGGTATATCAGGAAGTAATGGGTATGAAAATAAAATACATCAATGAAACTTTACAAAATCAGAACAGGTAATACCAAACTAACTTCATGTTCATTTTTCATTTGTCAAAGTCACTAGACTAGCAGATCAGAGCAAGCAATAGATGTATTTTTGTTGTCCAGTTATTTTCAGTTGTGTCCAAGTCTTTGTGACTCCATTTGGGGTTTTATTGGCAAAGATAGTGGAATGGTTTGCCATTTCCTTCTCTAGTTCATTTTATAGATGAGGAAACTGAGGTGAACAGGGTTAAATGACTTGCCCAGGGTGACACAACAAGAAAGTGTCTGAGACTAGTTTTGAACTCAGGAAAATGAGTCTTCCTGACTCCAGGTCCTGTACTCTATCTACTGCACCACCTAACTACCCTAGACACCTTGACATATTTTACTGGGAAAGGTATTTGACAACATCTTTCATGTTCTTTTTATGGATAACATGGAGAGAAATGAGCTTGAAGAATGGTACAATTAGTAGAATTCTGAACTGTTCGAAAGACTTAACTAGTTTTTCATTGGTCAAGTTCAATTTGAAAGAGGTTTATATTAGTGTCCCATAGATCTGTCCTTGGTCCTGGGTTATTCAACATTTTTGTTTTTCATCAAATCTTGGATAAAGGCACAGTTGGAATATTTATCATATTTATAAATTACATGAAGCCAAAAGGAAACATTGCCACATTGGGAAAGAGTCAGGATCCTAAGAAGTCAGAATCCCTGTTGAATAACTGATTAATGAATAATATAAATAAATGATTCCTTAAATCCAGGTTACATTCATCCTAAAACTGCACCTCCCTGAATGAGTTAATCCATTCAGCTTTGGTGCTGCCACCCTGGAGCTGTGTTATCCTGATTTTTTAGTAGGCCTAAACAACATACACTAACCTAACCCCCTCTAACTAGCCCCAGCCTATGCTTCATATCCCATCCACCAAAAACATGCTGTTGATTCTTTTAATTCAATTTACATTTATCTCAACAGTAACAAATGTAACCTGACTTCAAGGAATGAAAAGGAAGAGGAGCTAAAAGTTTGAATGAAAAAGAATAGAAGGGTTTAAGTAGTCTGCAAGCATAATATTATTCAAAAGTATGAGACAGAAGAGGAAAAAAGCTAGTTGTTTTTTTTTAAGCAATTGGGGTTAAGTAACTTGCTCAAGGTTACACGGCCAGGTGCTTCTGGGTGGATGCTAAGTGTCTGAGCGCTAATTCGATCCCCAGGTCATCCCAACACTGCGGCCAGTGCTCTCACTTGCTGTGCTACCTGGCCGCCCCAAAAGCTAGTATTTATGTAGTATAAAGTAACAACAGTATTGTTTTAAGAACAACTTTAAGTGACTAAGTCATTTGATTATTATAAATACCCATGTTAACTAAAAAGTACATAAGGAGGAAGATGCTGTCTACATCCAAAGAAATAACTAATAAAATTATCTATAGAATGATTTTACCTGTATATACATGTTTGTGTTTAATGGTAGCCATCTCTAAGGCAGGGGCAAGGGGGGAGGGAAATAAAAGGAAAAAAAGAAAGAAAATTACACGCTAATTTTATTATATGTTTAAAAGAAATAGCAAGTTGTATATAATAGATTTGCAGTTTCATGTACATTTTTTTTTATTCTACAATGTTATGGAAATGCTTGTTTTATTTCATAAATAAAAGATAAAATAAATAAAATTTTAATAAATATTTTTTAAAAATTGAGAAGCACAGTATCCAGTCCTGTTCTAGGCGCCACATTTTAGAAAGGATAGTTGTGAGTCACCTGCAGGACAAAGGAGAGGCACACCTGACACTTGTAGAGGCTGTAATGTGTGAACAAGAAGGCATAAAAGACACTTGCAAAGAGATCAAAGAATGCCTAACTATTGGATGGTCTATGTATTTCACTGATATCTAGGTAGTGCTCTACTGGCAAGCACACAGTGTCAAGAGGGAAAAGTTTATAGGAAGACATGTACAAGAAGGCTTGAGTGGGTTATGAGTGGGTTCCCCTCTTGGAGGAAGGACCCACATCAGGGAGATTACAGATCCATCCAGGTATGGCGGCATTGACCAGCTGAAGCAGGTTCAGATAAGAATGACTAGGATGCTGAGAGGATTGGACACCAACATCCAAAGGTCTAGGGATGTTGAACTTGGAGAAGAAAAGATTAAAAAGACTAAGAGGTGACATATGAGGACATCTTCAAATATGTGGAAGAAAGGCTAAATTTAATGTGATTGAACCCAGGAGGCAGAAAGAGGAATAGTGGGTAGAAAATGCAGAGAAGCAGAGTTCAGCTTGATGGTTTTTTTTAATCCTAATAATTAGAACTGTCCCAGTGTGGAATGGTCTGCCTGGGGTGATGATGGCTTCTCCCTCACTTGGAGGTCACCCAGAAGCTGGACAAAGTCTTGAGGATACGTAGAGGGCTGGATTTCCTGAGTTCTAAGGAAATTCCCAGTTCTTAGATTTCTCAATTCCTTGAGATCAGGGAATCCAGTCTCACTTTCTGACTGCTCTGTGCCTTGACCCTCTGTCAACATGGGACATAGTGTGTCAGGGAGTCAATGGTATAAAGCCACTTTTCCTGTAGGGGATGGGGGAGGAGGTGAGAGTGGACAACACAGAGTAGGAAAAGAGCCACTGAGTCTCTGAAGCGAAATGCCAAAGCCCCCAAGTGCCCATGTTCCCATTGCTTCCATCAAATGCTAAGCATTCACCCTCCAGTCTGCCCTAGTCTGCCCTAAAATGACCTCTGACTTCATCCTAACACAGCAGTTTCCTGTAGAGGTCTTTCCCTAGACTAAGGTCTACAAGCCTTCAAGTTTGAGTCCTATAAATGAGCAGGCAGAGGCTGCCATCTGGTGGCACCACCTGGAATAGCTATGAAGGACAGAGAATAAGGAGAAAGAGGGGTGGCGGTTCTTATCAGTGGCCATAGGAAACACTCTTCTCTTTTACCTCTGACATTTAAGCCCTCCTGGGAAAGCCACAAGTGTCTCTGTCTTTCCCCTAGGGACACTCTCTCCTTTGGATCCAACCCAACGGAAATGTTCTTTCCTAGAAGTCTGAGGGAGGTGAGACTGAATTTCATGATGAAAAGTGTTCTTGACCCCCCAAAAAAGTGTCCCCGACTCTCCAACCCTCAGCATGAGATGACTTCAGCCTGCTGGTCATCCCTCTAGCTCACAATCTTCTGAAGCCCCACTCTGACTTTCCCCAGAACTAATCAAGAGAAAACTGGTCTCCTTGCTTCTCCTTTCTCTATTCCCCCGAATCTGTGTACAAGTGCACAAATGTCCCCCACATCTGGAACACCCTCCTACCTGCAACAGCATCCCCTAGATTTAACCACCAAAGGCCATGGAATGACCTCTGACTTCTTCTTAACACAGTGGTTTCCTGTAGAGGTCTTTCCCTAGGGGAGGTAACCTAACCCTGTCTAGCCAGCCCCAGCCCATGTTTCACGTCTCATCCAGCGCATTCACTAAGGGCAGCTTGCCATAATTCTATTCCCACTCATCCCCCATCCCCATGCCCTCTCCAGCTTCCAACTTTTGTTCTGAAAACACAAAATCAATTCTATAATTGGCTCTGGAAAGACTGTGACAATTGTCACTTATGGCTTTATTCATGAGACCTGGTCTCCATTCCCCTATGTTCCTATATGTTTTCTTTCCATATAGGGATTTTTTGGAATACAAGCTCCTCAAAGGTATGGATTGTCTTACTTTTATATTTGTATCCCCATCATTTAGGACAGCATCAGGTGCTCAATAAAAGTACTTACATTCATTCATCTTTCCAGTTGGTAGCATTCTGACCCTCCTTAAGTGGTTCTTTATTTTCTTATCTGTTGTGTTTCTTGTTGTCCTTCCTTCTTGAAGAGAACCAAACTGACATCACCATGTTAGAGTCAAGTTACGGTGTATCCAACTGGCTGATCACAACAGGAGCTCAGAACGCTCTCCCGCAGGTAGGGCACAGACACTCCATGTGAACCTTGGGAATGGGTTCTCTCGATCTGCACATCTCACATTTCTTTCGAGCTCCTTCAATTCTGCTTTGCTCAAAGAGCACAGCCCCTTCTCTGATGAGGGCTGTTGGGTGGTCCTGTCCCAGTGATTCTCATGCCACGCAATCAATTTCAAAGTTCTTAAGGGAAACCTTGAGAGTATCCTTGTACCACTTTTTTCTAACCACCATGTAAGCACTTGCCTTGAGCGAGTTCTCCATAAAACAGTCTTTTTTGACAAAGTGTTTGGCATTCAAATAATGTGACCAGCCCATCAGAGTTGTACTCTCTGCAGCAGAGTTTGAATGTTTGGCAGTTTAGTTCAAGAAAGGACCTCGGCATCTGGTATCTTATCCTGCCATGTGGTCTTCAGAATCTTCCTAAGACAATTTAAATGGAAGCCATTCAGTTTCCTGGCATAGCCCTGGTATAACGTCCAGGTTTCACAGGAATACAACAATGAGAGCAGCACAAACTCTGTAGACCTTCAGTTTGGTAGTCATTCTGATATCTCTTCTCTCTCACACTTTCCTTCAGAGCCTCCCAAACACTGAACTAGCTCTGGCAATGTGTGTTGTCAGCCTCATTGTCAATATGAACATCCCTGGAAAGTATACTGCCAAGGTAAGTGAACTTATCCACAGTATTTAAAACTTGTGCATTTGCTGCAACCAATGATTCCATATATGGATGGTGTGGTGCTGGCTGATAGAGCGCTGTTTTCTTGGTGTTCACTGTTAGGCCAAAATTAGCACAAGCAGCAGAGAATCTATCCATACTTTGTTGAATCTCAGCTTCAGAGGCTGCATTGAGTGCACAGTCAACCATCTGCAAACAAAAAATCATGCACCAGCAGTCTCTCCACTTTAGTCTTGGCTTGTAGCCTTTTCAAGTTGAAGAATTTGCCATCAGTGAGGTAGCTGACCTTGATACCATGTTCATCCTCATTGAAGGCATTTGACAAAAGGGCTGAAAACATCATGCTAAAAAGCATGGGAGCAAGTACACAGCCTTATTTCACTCCACCAGTGACTGGAAAAGTGCAAGAATATCATCCATTATCCAGAACCTGGGCAAGCATGCTGCCATGAAATTGCCATGCAATACTGATGAACTTCTCTGGGCAACCAAATTTTGACATAATTTTCCATAAACCCTTATGACAGACAGTATTAAAGGTCTTGGTCAGATCTACAAATGTTGTATACAGACCTCTGTTCTGCTCCTGGCATTTCTCCTGGAGTTGTCAGGCAACAAACACCACATCAACTATTCCTCAGCCCTGTCTGAAGCCACACTGGCTCTCAGGTAGATTCCCATCTTCCAGGTGAAGATTCAGTCTATTAAGGAGGACTCTGGCAAGAATCTTGCCAGCAATGATTAAGAGAGAGCCCTGCTCCACCCCCACCCCCACCCCATTGTCACAAGACAATCTATTTCCTTTACCTTTATAGAGATGGGAGGCATCTTCTTGCTATATAATCTGAAGAATTTCAGTCAGCTTTTACATAAGCAATGGACCCACCTTGTAAATCTCAGTTGGAATAGAATCAGCACCAGGTGCTTTGCAAACAAAAGGAGTCAAAGACATTCAAAACCTCTTCTTCAGTTGGAACTTCAGCTAGGGAGGGATTAACTTCAACTTGAGGTCAATGGTCTCAGCATTGATTGATCAAGTGTTTAACCCATCTCTCTAGGATTATGTCCTTAGCACTAATCAATGTGGCTCCATCAGCACTGAGTAGTTGAGATACACTATACGTCTCTGGCTCATAAACAGCCTTCAGGACTCCATAAAAGTGCTTTGGATTATTACTATCAGCATAAAACTGAACTTCATCTGCCTTCTTACTGAGCCAAGAATCCTGCATCTCTCTAAGCTTCACTCATACTTTACTTTTGATGAAATTAAATTCTGCCTTCTTAGAGATGGATGAACTATCCTGCAGGTAAACCCTGTGGAATTCTCATTTTTTCATTTAACAGCTTCTGAATTTCTCCATCATTTTTGTCAAACCAGTCTTGATGTTTGTGGGTGTTCTGACCCAGGTGAGCAAATGCAGCGCTGCACACCAAATCTCTGAAAGCTACCCACTTCTTTTCTGTTCCATTGTTGCCAACTGTGTGTTGGCTCAACTTTCCCTCCAAGTTAGCAACAAACAGCTCCCCACTCAGGGAAGCGCTCTAATCCGTTGACATTAATTCTTCTGGTAGTCATTTTGCTTTGGGGCCCCCACTTTTGTTGAATGCAAATATTTAGCTTGGAGAGGCTAAGTCTATGATCTGCACCATACATTGCCTTCCTCACTCTCACATTACTTCTGTCTCTTCTCCTTACAATCACACAGCCTATTAAGTGCCAGTGTTTGCTTCAAGGGTGCATCCACGAAGTTTTATTGCATGTAGGTAAATGGAAGACGGTGTTAGTGATAAGAAGGTTATGAGATGCACAAGTCTTCAGTAGTAAGTGACCATTCCTGTTGCTTTTTCCAACTCCATTCCTCCCAAGGACGTCCTTCCATGTCTGGTAGTCTGAGCCCTTTCTGGCATTAAAGTCACCCAGAATTATAAGCTTGTTCTCTTTTGGCACACTGATGATAAGGATGTCCAGGTCTTTATAAAATTTTTCTTTGACCTCATCAGTGTTCATCATGGTGGGAACATAGGCACTGATGATGGCACTGTGGAGTTTTACTGCAAGTGCAATTGAATTGTCATGAGCTTGTCACTCCTTTCGGTAGGCATACAACCTTATTGACTAGATTAGCTTTGATTGAAAAATCTACACCAGCCTCACAGCGATGGCCTTCACTGTAGCCACTCCAGAAAACCATATATCCAGCTCCAACTTCAGGAAGCAGGCCTTCGCTTGCCAGCCTTATTTCACTCAGGGCAGCTATATGGATGCAATACCTGCTGAGTTCTCTTGAAACAAGAGCTATTCATCTCCCAGGTCTACTGGACTTCGTGTTGTCTCTAAGTGTGTGCACATTCTATGTACTGCTGGTGATTGGAAGCATCTTTGCAGAAGTTTTTGTACATTATTTTGTGATTCAACCATAGGGTGGGATCCCCACCTGCCACAGTAATTAGGCCAGGGTTGGGTAAGCAGACAATGTTTAGGGCACCTTTTCTAGTCTCTTCCTCATGTCAGGAGGAGAGCAGTGTGATCCTTAAAAGGCTGCTCACACTCCCAGGGTGCTGCTGAACCCCACTGCTACTTTCAGTGAGAAGATGACCCTATGGCCTGGGCTGATTAGATGCAGGGTTGTGACTATAACTCCAAGTGTATCCACACCCGCTGCTTCATCTCTTGCCTTTTTCCACAGGACTTTGAGATAGGTAAAAATGGTTTTAAAAAATGGTATGGGTGATGTCTTTTGATTTGTGTGTAAAATGGATTTAAGTGAGACAGAGTTGTACTCATTCTCTCTTCAAGAATCATCACAGTCCAATGGCAGGACAGAGTCAAGATGACTGGTGATGGCTCGAGATTCAGTGGATGACCTTGGCGTCTTTGATGTCTAACCAAGCTCCAAGTGCCCCATAGTACCTGCTTCAGCTGCCTTCATGGCCATTGGAACAAATTGTTCTCATCCACCCATTCTACCAGGGAAAGTCTTCACATGCTTGGGGTAGACACCCCCCTAACTCACCATTGGGTTTGAGACCCTTTGGTTACCCTCAGCCTGGTTTAGCCCATCTGCTCAGTTTGCTAATTGCTGTGTATGCCTTAACTTCTTGGTGCCCCAGGTGAGAGTTCAGTGGATCACGTGGACACCAAGGGTGGTGTAAAGCGGGCCTGAAAAGGGTTTGCAGACCTCACAACAGAGGTATTAGTATTCTCTGAACACACCCTACCACTCCCTTGTAGAAAATAAACTCCTTGAGAACAGAGACCATTTCAGTTTTTAGCTTCATAGCCCTAGCACTATGCCTTATACATGATTAAACTGAATTGAATTATGCTAGGGAAGTGAGGCCAGAGGAGAAAAAGGAGACCCAGGTCCTGTGCTCAAGGTGCTCCTAGTTTATGGGAGACCTCTATTAGTTCATAGTTAAAGGCAATGAGGGAGAAAGACAAAGGAGCAGTCCCTGCACCTAGACCTGATAATATGGTGCAACAGAACAAGATAAATAATACAAGCAAGTCACATCATATCTCAGTGCCTCAGTTTCCACATATTTAAAATGAAGGCATTGGAGCAAAGGACGGACATCTGAAATCCCTCCTAGCTTCAGATCTGTTTACCGGTTGCACTGTGTGGAAGGGAGCTGTCCAAGCTCAAAGGAAGGAGAAGCTGAGCTTTTGAGGGCAGGTTGGATTTTGAGCAAGAATTGTTTACCTTAGTCCCAGAGGAAGGAACCAGGAAAAATTGATAAGTGGAAATTGTCAGGAAGTAGCGCTGGGTTTCCATATAGGGAAAAACCCTCAAATACCTAGAGGAGAGCTTCTTTATCCTTTTTTCTTGTATCATGGAGACCTTTGGCAGGTTGGAAAAGCCTATGGATAGGCTTAATATTATTAAATGCATCAAATAGAATACACAAGTTTACATACAGATCCAACTATATTGAAATAGTTACCAATTTTTTAAAATGAAAAGTTCATGGACCCCAAGTTAAAAATCCCTGATAGAGCTCTCCCAAAGTGGCACAGGCTGTCTTGGGAAGTGATGGGTTCCTGGGCACTAGAAGTCTTCCAACAGAGACTAGATGACTCCTTACTGGGGATGCTATAGAGGTGGTTTTTATTTTATTTACTTATGAGTTGGACTAGATGAATTCTGACAACTCTTGAGGCTCAGATTCTCATGATTCTACCCTGAGCCAGGGAGGCTCTCACTTTGACCTCTGCCTTTATTCCCTGGGGGGTGGGGAAAGAGCTCACTCTTCTTCCTCCTTGCTGAAGGGCAATGTCCTAGTGAGGCCCTAAGAAACCTGCCAGATTGGGAATCAGGACACCTGAGTTCTAACCCTACCTCTCTCACGAATTCTCTGGATATCTGGTCAGTCATTTCCCTCTCCAGATTTTAATTTACTTACCTGAAAAATAAGGCCAATAATCCCTGCTCTGCCTTCCTCCTAAAATCCTAATGGGATCGTGACTGAAAAAGCCCTTTGAGACATTAGGAGCTCAGTTACTGGACTAGGAAAGGGTGGTTTTCCTATGAAAGTACCAGTGTCTGTCATTTTCCCCACTTTTATCCTCAGACCCAGCACTCTCTGCCTATTGAGGACTCTGACTGGCTCATTTTGAGTGCAATGCAGAAGGACTAACAGAGGAACGTAGGGGAAGATAATGTTTACCTCTGGGAGTACCAAGTTAGTGGTACAAGGAAGAAGAGAATAAGGCAAAAATAAATCTATAACTTCATGGTGTTCATGATCTCTCAATCTGGGGGTTAGGGAGGTGGGGATGGTATTCAAATCACTGAACTCAACCAATTACTATGCCTCCATAATTTCAACATTTAGAGGTTCTGGGACCCCAAAATAGTGGCATGCTGGGTCCTTCCTGAATGAATTCAACCTAAGCCTTCTTTCAATCAATGTAAAACAGTTTATTAAAGATCCATCATATTGGGTAGACTCTTAAGGAATCTGAGCATCTGATTCAATCTGAGTGGGCTAGATTGAACCTTGAGCCTTTGTGATGCTAATGTAAGCAGGCTAGATAGAATCTGAGTACTTTCATGGGAACGAGATGATCTTATATACAGAAAGATTGAGGGAGGAATCCGGGGGTGGCCAAGTAGTCTGGGGTATCTGGAGTGGGGGGGAGTCCAGGGATAGTCTTGATGGGAGTGGTCAGTAGCCTGAGGTGACTAGAGGTAGTATCTTGATGGGTATCCTGGCATGACTAGAGGTCAAATCTAGGGAGGATCTTGATGGGAGTGGCCACTAGCCTGGAGAATGGGATTAAGGTATGAAGTAGCTGAGCCGAGATTTGGGCATTGCAATAATGAAAGGTTTATAGCCTCAAGGGAAGGCCAGATGAAGTGGGGAAATCCAAGGAGATTTCAAGGTGGGGTTTTTCCAGGGCCGATTATACAAATGGGACCCAAACTCTTTTGGAGAAAGGGAAAAAAGTCTCAGCTTGGGCCTGTACCTGTCAACATGACTGTAAAGCTTACAAGCCATGCCTAGACTACTCCAGAGCAGTGATACCAAAGTGGAGGCTAGAGCCTCCCAGGAGGCCAAAGAATGACCCTAAAGGGTGTGTGATCAACCAATCATCGTGAGAAGATGACTTAATTCCACCCTCCCCTCAACAGCTAATAATGGGCTGTGTGTCCAAGCAATGCAATCTTGTAACTACGTTTGCCCTTCACCTATTGAAACCTAAAACTCCTCCATTCCACCCCAAACTTCCAACCTTCCCTGCTTCTGAGAAGGGAATCAGCCCTTCACGTTGTTAGATACTAACCCCAGCCCAGGCAATCACAACTTCACTAGTACTCTCCCCGACACCAGCACCCCCCTCGCCCCCCTCCCACACACCAGAAAACAGTTGTACATGTGTTTTATATATATATATATATATATATGTATATATATATATATACACATATACATATATACACATATATAGGAATGTGATTATATATAGGAATTATTATATATATATGTGAATATGATTTTTTAAATTGGAAATCTTTGCTCCAGAGGCACACAAAGTATTAGTGTTCTCCCCCAGGTTTATGAAGACTATAGAAAAGGTCCAAACTTTATGCATTGATGTCATGAGTTCCAAACTACCAAATAACAAATACTCCCTTCCCCTTCTTCCTTTTCCCAGTCTCTTTCCTCATCTTCCTCCCTCTCCCTCTCTCCCGAATGAAACAGCCACTTCTCTGCCCTGCCCGCAGGCTCCATGTGCAGTTTGCATATTATACATACCCTACCAACATTACCAGGAGCAGCAGCAGTAGTAGGCTGAGTTCTCTGAGGGCAGGTACTGAGTGGTACACATTTCTGTTATCTCTTGTGTCCAGCAGTGAGCCATACACATGGAAGATGCTTAACACATGTTCGATGAAAGAACCTGGTCAGCAGCTGAGACAGGGTTTGAACTTAGGTCTATCCCAACTCCATATGCAACATGATAACCACTGCACCACCTAGCTACATCAGTGCTTTCATCACACCTCAATGCTGACAGTAAGTGCCATAGGAGATCACAAGAGGGATGGATAGGATCATGGGATACAAAAACCATCTATTCCAACACCCTCATTTTACAAATGAGGTAATTGGGAACCCCAAGAATGAAAGTGACTTACCCAAGGTAATACTCACAGTTAAATGGCAAAGTTGAAGGAAGAGATACTTTACCTGGGCAGAAGTAATGGAAAGAACTTAGATAAGTGAATAGGAGGGAGAAAGTTGTCCAAATGGAGAGAAGAATGTGAGCCAAATCAGAAATTAGGAGAATATGCAGTGCTCTGGGAACAAAGACACCATTTGGATCAGAATGCAAGAGGTGATAGGGAAGAAAAGGTAGGTCTGAGGAAGACTATGGAAACCTAGATTGGGTGGCTAAGGAGTTTGTACTAATGGATTGAAGAAAACAGGAATTAAAGCCCTTCCCCTTTTTCCTACTCACACCCCTGACAGTGCTACAGGTCCTCATCACTTTCTCACCTGAACCTTTGGAATAACCTCTTAGACTATAGACTATTCCACCTCCAGTCTTCCCCACCTTCAGTCATCTCTCACACAGTTGCCAAAATCATTTTCCTAATGTATGGATGTAACTGTCTTAAAAAAAAATTCTTGCTCAATAATTTCAGTGGTTCTCTATTGCCTATAAATTGCAAAACAAATTCCTTATTCTGACATTCAAGGTTCTTCACAATCTGACTTTAACCCACCCATTCAGCCTTATTTCACAAGACTCCCCTTCACACACTCTATACTCCAGCCAAACTGCATGCCTGCTCATCCTTTCCCTGATTTCCTACGACCATCTTGCACGTAGGACATCAGTCCCCAACTAAGTTAGCCATCTTTTTCATGAAACCAGTACTGATTCCAAATTTCTCTCAAACCTTTCATCCCTCGGTTTTGTCATCTATGTATTCTGTCATAAGAGGCAGTCTGCTGTGGTGTGTAGAGATAGCTGGCTTTAGAGTCAGCAGTCCTACATTCAAATTCTATCTCTGATGTATATTAGTTGTGTGACTCAGACAAGTCACTTAACCTCTCAGTGTCCTAATTTATTTACAATTCATTTACAATTTAGTGCCCCAACCAAATTATTTTGATAAGATTATAAGTTGCAAAGCTGCATGGGTAGAGGGAGTTTCCTCACCAAGAGTGTCCTACTCCAAGGAAATCCCCAGTTGGATTTTTAAAAAAAAATTTAAAACTCAACACACTTTAACATAACATTTCCATGATTCTCTCCTGACACACTGTATTATAATTATTTCCATACATCTCAACTTCCACCAGTTGGACTATAAACTCCATGATGTCAAGAACCATTTCTTCATTCAGCTAATTATCCCCCAGGGTATAACACAATACTCTATACTAGCAGGTGTTCAATTAATGTTCAATTGAATTGAGTTGCTGATGAGTTCCGAGCAAGAAGGTTAAGTTTAAATCTCAGAGTACCCCCAAAAGTTTGTGAAATGCCCTGCCCCCAGAAATATCCTCAAGGACTCCTCCATGTCTGGACACTGGTCCTTTACAGGTCCCTTTACTCTTCCTAGGAGTTCTAGAATTGACATTGGGTCTCCACCAATGGAAGGAACTTAAATTACCTGCAAGTTTCTAGAGAAGATGGATTTTAGTCCTAAATTATTGGGCTTAACCTCCCTTTGCAGGTGTAGATAGGGCTTGAGGCTTTCTTTAAAAAAGTGGAGGCACTGACCTCTCTGTATCTGGTATCTGGGGCAGGACGGGAAGTGTACCAAGAATTCCCTGCAGACAGACACAGGGAGAGTACAGAGGAAATGTTGGCTCCCACACTCTAACCAATTCT
>NW_027185754.1:19086483-19102683 GCF_028583685.1 Petaurus breviceps papuanus | reverse complement strand
TTTCCCAGAAATATAGGAACAATTCCCTTAGCTGGGCAGGGGGGGAGGTACTTCATCCGAATTCAGGGGACACTGTGTGACCTGGGCACCGGGCCTGGAAGGGGAAAAAAGAACATTTTGTTGGCAGGCGGTGAGGGGAAGCCTCTCTCTCCACCAGCTTTGGGTTTGCTGAGCCTGGGATGTCCGTTGTCTGTCCCCCTTTGGAACTGGCCCAGGGCAAAGAGTCCAACCACCTGTGGGCTCCCACATCCTCATAAAAGGCTCAGGAATCTAGCACTCCCCTGGTCCTCCTCTTTATTAAGATGTGGTATGCCTGCCCTGACTTACTCTGAGAAGAGTAAAAGGATTAGGGAGGGGGCAGGGAAGAATAAGGAAGGGGAGCAGCAGTTGGAGGAAATAGAGGGCAGACTCACCTCATAGTTAAAGAGGACCACAGACATCTCCTAATCAAACCTGTTCCTCGGCAGGAATCCCTTCTACAACAGATCAGAGAAATAATTGCCCAGTTCCCGCTAGAAGCCTTCTACTACCCTCTGAGGCAGCCCATGACAATTCTGAATGGCTCTGTTAGGAAGTTTTTCCTTACCCTGAGCAGAGACCTGTCTCTCTTCTTCCTCTCCTTGATCCTAATTCTACCCTTTGAGTAGAACCTTCTTGAATAATAAACTTTCAAATACTTGAAGACCTGCACTTCCCCTGGGCTGCCTAATCTTTCCTTTCTAGCCTAAAATTCTCTAGTTCCTTCTGACAGCCTTCTTATGACATGATTTCCCATTGGCTCACTTCCTCTGGACAAGCATCCCTTCTAAAATGGAGTATCCATAACCAAACATGATAATCCAAATGTGATCTAATCAAAGCCAAAGTCAGTGATACCTTCCTGCTCCTGTGCATTCTACTATTCCGAATGCACTCTAAGATCACTAGATTTTTGGACACTACCTTAGCATACTTTTGATTCATATTGAATTTGTAATCCACTAACACCCCCAGATCATTTTCACAGGACTGTTGTCCAAACACTTCCTTAAACAAAATTGTACAGGGGAGGCTAGGTGGCGCAGTGAATAGAGCACCAGCCCTGGAGTCAGGAGGATCTGAGTTCAAATGCAGCCTCAGACACTTAACACAAAAAAACTACTCATGTAACCTTGGGCAAGTCACTTAACCCCAATTGCCTTACTTCCCCCCCCCCAAAAAAAAGCAAAAAAACCCCAAAAAAACAAAAATTAAAAATAAACAAAATTGTGCAGTTAGGTCTTTGAACTAGTGTGGAGTTTCATATTCATCCCTGTTAAATGGCATCTTAGAGTCAGACCATTTTAGTTTGTTGAGATCCTTGGGGCTTATCCCATATCAGTTTTCCTTTTCTCGGGGCCTGACCTCTGGGAGTTCCTAACCTGACCTAGGAGAGACACTATCACATGGCATCAGAGGGGAAAGGACTGGGTTTGAAATCAGTCCTGTTAAAGTGTCCTGCTCTTAGCTATTTACTGACCTTGGACAAGTCCCTTTCCCTTTCTGGGTCTTGGTTTCCTTTGGTGGGAGGGGTGACGGGGGCAAGAATAACTAGGACTTGATTATTTCTAAGATCCCTTTTAGTTCTAAATCATGGGATTATATGGCTGTACTTACCCCTTGGTATCTCAGGAAGAGAATTATAAAAAGAATTCTGGAAAAAAAGTTATGTCTCCATTGCAACAACTGGCTACAATTCCAGAGGACTGACAATGTGCTATCCACTCCCTGAAAGAGGGATGATGGCCTAAGGGTGCAAAATGAGACATACATTTTTTGGACATGGACAATGTGGGAATTTATTCTGATATATGCGTATTTATTACAGGATTTTTGTATCTCCTTTTTTTCCCAATGGGGTTTGTAGGAGGAACAAATTTTTGTTAGTGGACAAGAGTTAAAATTAAATAAAAACATTACATCTTTCCTGGAGAATAGAATAGACGGAAAGTTTGGAATAATTAAGGAAGACTCCAAGGAGAGACTTTGGGAAGAAAGAAAGGAAAAGGAGTTGATAAGAGCATAGACAAAGATGCAGAGGCAGGAATGAGCTCTGCCTGTTCCAAGGCTTGTGAATATATCAGTTTGTGGAACATAAGAAAGTTAGGGTGACATCATATTGTGGGGGACCTTGAATGGCATGAAAGGAATTGAGCATTTTTCCTGTGGCTGTTGTGAAAACCAAAGGTGCCAGGGCAGAGAATACTGAAGATATCTTGGAGTAGGAAGATTACATTAGAAGAATATGAAGAATGGATCTGAGGAGGGGGACAATCCATTCTACTTTGGGGCAACTGATTATTAGGCTTCCTTCTCCATAACTCACTGCTCTTAAGTCTGCCCCCCAGGTTATCAATGTTCCTCACAAAATTTGGCTTTCAGAACAGGACACAATGTTCTAGGTGTGGTCTGTCCAAGGTACAGTAAGACTTCCATCTCCCTTGTTTTGGACATTAAGTGTCTATTAATGAAGCCTAAAATGACACTTGCTTTTTAGTTGCTAGGTTAATAACTGATGACTTATAATAACCTTGCAGTCCATTAAAACCCCCAGGTCCTTTTTACTCAAATTGTTACCTAGTTAATACTTTCCCATCCTATATCTGCAGTCGATTTTTTTGAACCCAGGTAGTACTTTACACTTAAGCCTATTACTTTTATTACTTAAACACCATTGCCTCCAAAGAATCACAAATGCAGGCTACCCAAAGAGCAATGAAGAGAGACATGAAGCATGTGAGCCAGGGAAGCAGGTCAATAATGGCACTCTGTCCACTGCGCCACCTAGCTGCCCTAACAATGATGACCTGCATGCCAAATGTGTCCTGAGAGATATCAAGAACATGTGTAGTCAGACAAGAAGGTGAGCTAAACATGCAGCAAGAGTGAGATCTAACAGATGACTAGCCCAAGTGCTCTACTGGAATCCCTAAGATATTACAATTAGCAAAGGAAGGTCTTCAGGGCAATGGCTGGATCCTCAATGGAAACTGAATTAAAAAATAGACCAATATGGTACAAGATGAAAACATGTGGATGCAACATACTCCAGGTCAAGAAGTGCCCATGTCAACAAGAACTCAGACCCATTTGTAATTTTGTCACTCTCAGTACGCACTGATCACAACCCTTGTGCCCCTTGGTATATGGTCTTCATTAATTGTCATGGCCAAAATTCAGAACCAAATGGACAACCTGCTAAGCATGAACAAGATGTTCCTCAGATAAGAGATATGCATCCCACTGTCTGAGTCATATTCCTTCTTAGCTTAGTAGGGCCTTCTAATGTTTGTGCTTGTCTGAGATAACCTTCAAGAAAGTAAGGTTTCGGGGTGGCCAGGTAGCACAGGAAGTAAGAGCACCGGCTCCAGTGTCAGGAAGACCTGGATCGAATCCCGGGCTCAGATACTCAGCACCACACCCAGAAATTACTGGCTGTGTAACCTTGAGCAAGTTACTTAACCCCTACTGCTAAAAGAAAAAAGAAAGTAAGGTTGCCTCCATACCCCGAAGAGGCATTACCCAAATACCTCCACAACCCAAAGAGGACCACAGCAAAAGATCCATCCCAGATTTCAGTATAGATTGATCTAATTATCTCCAGTTCATTATTCTAGCCTTTTGAGGTCTCCTTGCATCCCAATTTTGCCATCCTTTATGTCTGTGCAGTTTTTGGCATAGTTCACCATTACCTCCTCCTGGATATTCCCTTTCCTTGGCTTCAGAGAAACTAAACTCTTCCTTCTTCCTCTTTAACCATTCCTGTGACTATTGCTTTTCATCCTCCTCCTAATCTCTATTTTGAGTGTTCTCCATAGTCTGTCTTTAGTCCTTTTCTCTTTCCAGTCAGTACTACCTACCTTGGCAATCTCATTCTCCTCCCCGCCCCCCCAGGCATCCTGCAGTTCCCAGATATGTATTGAAAACTGTGACCTCCTGCTGAGATCCAGTTTATCATCTTTAGCTATATGTCATGTCTATCTAGATAGATGTCCCCCCAGTCATCTTAAATTCAACATATCCCAAACCAAGTTTAATATCTTTTCCCTAAACCAATTCACCCTTCTGACTTCACTATTTCTGTCTGCAACGTCACTAGTAAACCTCCTTTTTATGGCAAACAAGGCCTCTGATCAATCAACCAAGAAACATTTAATAAGCACCTACTGTTTGCCAGATATGAGGGATATAGATAATAGCTAATATTTATATAGCACTTAACTATGTGCCATCCACTGCACTAAACATATTATAATTATTATCTCATTTGATCCTCACAACAACCCTGAGAGGTAGGTGCTATTATAATCTCCATTTTACAGATAAGGAAACTAAGGCAAACAGTGGTTAAATGAGTTGCCCAGTATCACATAGTAAGTGTCTGAGGATGGATTTGAACTCAGATCTTCCTGATTCAAGGTCCAACACTCTATCCTCTGAGCCTCCTAGCTTGAAAAGTGAAGCAGTTTCTGTCCTCCATAAGCTTACATGCTACTGTTCCAACCTACTTTTCCAACTCTCTCTCTCAACTCTTTCTGCACTTTGGCCAAACTTCTCTCTCTGTCTGCTAAATGCACCATATCATCTGCTTCTGTCTCTTTGCTCACTCTTCCTCCGGGCCCCCACCCCAATTATAGAAGGCCCTTCCTTTCCTTCTTCACCTTTTGCTTTACTACCTGTTCTTTATAGGTCTTTCCAAATGCCCCTTTCCTGAAGGCTTCCTTGAGTCACTGTTGGTACCAGTCTCTTCCCTCAGGCTCCTAGAGCCCTTTGAGTTCTACCTCTCTAATTCACGTGTTCCATGTGCTTTGTTATCATTATCAGCTTTTATATCTTATTGCCCTACTAAACAATGAGTTCCAAGAGGCCCAGGAGCCTGTTTTATCTAAACTATGTAAACTAAACAGATTATCTATCATGATGCCCAGTACCCTGCACATAGTAGGCTCTTATGAATGTCTGTTGAAGTGTACGTGTAATACGTGTTTTGTGACTCAATCCAACATATTGACCACCATTGTCTTCCTCAAAGCACACATCTTGACAGAAAAGGGCTTCAATTAAATACCTGCTGAATGAAGAGTTGACCTTCCTTGGAACTAATTATAAATCCCCTGACCAGACACTGACTTCAGATTGAGGCTTGACCCTGTTCGTAGCCTAATCCCTAAATCTGACTGACACCTAAATCTGACTTCAGACCCTAGACTTAGGTGAACCCTGGTACCAAACTAAATGCAGAGCATGAGTCTACCCCTTAACCCTAATCACAGACTAAGACTAAACCTCAACCTTTGGCTCACTGGTCATAGGAAATAAGAGGTGAGAAAATGCGGAATGATCAAAGTCCGCCATCATTTTGCCCTTCAGGAGACAACCTAAAGTCCCCTCTCATCTGGGGGGGGGTGAAGATTGTCAGCAATATTCCCAGGGTATTGTGCTGAGACACAACATTATGAAGTCCTGTATTGGAGGTTCGTCTGGTTGAAGGTTCGCTTATGCCCCTAATAAACTGTACCCCTCGGATCAAAATGTCATTTCCTCAGGATCTGGTACAGAGTTCTAGAGGGGTTGATTAGGTCTAACTCACTGCTTGTGGGCATCAGAACATCCAAATTCAGATCCATGAAAATGGTGCTCCAAGGGCCCTTCAAACTTTCGCCAAGACCTTGGCAGCTCGGTCTCAAAGTTTTTCCTTCTTGTCCTTTATTTTAAGGAACCACGGGGCTAAGGGATGAAGATTTCGCTTTAAGGGAGGGTCTCTCAGTCAGTGTCCGCGTTGGGGCCCCTCCCCCGTCGTCCAGCCCTCCAGGGGATAGGGCCCGGACCCCGGGCGGAGCGCCAGCGCATGCGCCTGCAGGTCTGCGCTGCCGGTGGCTGCGAGGCGCGGACCGGGCGCAGACTGAGTAGGGGACGCGGGGACAGCGACATGGCCGGACAGACGCAGCAGCTGAGCGGGGGCGGGGACCGGGGCCCTAGTCTGAGCCCAAGCCCGCCCGCGGACAGCTTGGCCGCGGCCCCAGCTCCAGCCCCAACTCGGGTAGAAGAGAGGGTGACACTGAAGAAGGAGATTGGGCTGGTGAGCGCCTGTGCCATCATCGTTGGTGAGCGGGGGCTGGTACCACGGGCCGGGACAGAGGGAGGGGGAGGAGGGAGGCTGTTGGGGTCGAGCTGAGGACCCGGGCACAGGGCAAGCTGTCTGCACTGGGCACTCCGGGAGCAGCAGCCCCCAGCAAGTTGAGCAAAGTTGGCTGCCGTCAGACCTGTTGGAGTGCCAGCTGCTCTGGGGTTCGCTCCCTCGGCACGCAGCGCCCCCGCCCGGCTCGGCCCGAGCCCGGGACACCCTCCTTTGAAGGGGAGACTGGATGGGATGGGACTGGTCCTGAGAGGTCAGGGACACGTGTCTCACCCCCACTCAGTCCCCTCAACAAACACCTTCAGGCAACCAGGAGGTTCCCCAACCACCCAGCCCGGGACTATGGCCGGGATTCAGGGCCCTCGGCATAGCGCGGGTCGGGTATGTCCCCATCTGCCCTCGTGGCACCAAGAGAGGAGCCCAGGAGCAGCCACAGCAGATGATATACTGAGCCTCAGGGCTCCGTCCCACCCAGTCGTGGCCAGAACCCTCCCGGTCCGAAAACAGTTTCCCAGTCCTGGGGGTCCCGGCTCCCGATGTATAGAATCAAACGCCGTCAGTTCCCACCTCCTAGTCTGAACGTAGCGCGCGCGCGCGCCCCTCCTCCCCGACCCCTTCCACCCTCAGTCTCTTTCCCCAATACCCGGTCTTGTCAAACCCAGAAGAGTGATCTTCCTCTTCCGGAACACCTCCTCCTTCCCAATCATAGGGGACCTGGCTCTCTCACCGAGCCAAAAGGACTTTTCTCTTAAGCGCCTAAGTAAGTGCGCAAAGTTTCCCTTGCAAAGTTAGTTGTTCCTCTCTAGAAGCTGGGAGCTAAAAGACTGGAGGACCTCGTGCTACTTTGGGAGCCGAGATGCTGTGAGGATGAGTGTCAAGGCTTCGGAAGAGGGACTAGTAGCTGCAGTGAATGTCCCAAAGGGGAGGATTTTTTAAGGGGAGGTCAGGTCTGGAATGGGATGATGCTGTCGCATCTCCCGGGAGCAGAGAACCTGTAGCAGAAAATAAGAGTAGCAACAAGATACCTTATTGTGGCGAAGAACTTTGGTAGTGGAAACTTTATAGGAAAGGAGAGAAATTTTCCCCAAAAAACTTTATAGATGGAAGAGAGGAAATTATAGCAATGAACGAAGAAGGAAAAGGAGATATAGCCAAAAGTTTCGGAAGAGAGCTGAAAACACTGTTTCGGTAGAAGGGAGAAAGAGAAGAGAGTTGTAGGCGATGGGGCTGTGAATTCGAAGCCTCACCTTACAGGAGCTCAGCACCTGGACCTGCCTTTATTTCCCCCCAGACTGAGTAGCGACTAGGGACTAGGGAGGGGGAGGCAGATAGGCAGTGGGAGAAGCCGATAGGATTTATTGCAAAGAGCCCTGGGCAGTATATTTGGGTTAGGGCTCTAGCTCTGCTACTAACTTGCTAAGTGACTTTCCAATCATTTCGAGGTCTGAATTTCCTGTTCTTTCTCTGTAAAGTGGGGATAACAATATCTGTTGGGGAGGAGGGAGCGATAATTCAAAGAATGTTGTGAGGATTAAGTGGGATTGTGACTGAGAAAGTGCTTCGAGAAGTAGCAAATCCTGGAGTTAGAGGTACTATTAGGAAGTAGGAGCTTGGTTTTAAAGGAGGGAATGAATTGAGCACACAAAGGAGGGAGTTATTTGACCTTGAGGATTCAGAGGGAAGGCTGTGTGTGGGATGGGGGTGGGGTAAATAGAGCCAGTTAGAGGGGACAGGTGAATTGAGAGAGGTTTCAAAGGGAGGACCTCCAGAGGCTGGGAATAATTCCCTGGTTCTAATCTTAGCACCATCTTTGACTGAGTGTGACCTTAAGCAGGCAGTCAGCAGCTCTGTTCCTGTTTCTCTACATGTAAAATAAATTTTCAATCCCTGTCCCTCACTAGATATTTTAATAAAATCAAGAGGTACTTACTAACATCTAATATATTCCTGACCCTGTCCTGGGTTATACAGGTGATCTCTCTGTCTCTGTCTCTCTCTTTGTCTCTATCTCTGTCTCTCTCCCTCTCTCCCTCCTCCCTTTTTCCCTCTCTCTGTCTCAATCACACACACACACACACACACACATACACACACACACACAAACACTTCTCAAGATGCTCCACTGGGGAAACAAAGTTCTCATATTCAGAGTCCCATAGCTGGAAGGGATCACAGAGGACATCTACTTTCAGTGCTGATATCTATTTAAATACTGACAAGTGATGGGAAGTTCAGTACCTATCAAGACAACCTATTCCATTGATGCACAGGCTAAATATTAGGAAGCTCAGAAACAAGACTTAATAATGTAAGACAAAATATAGCTAGTGCCAAATGAACAGTACAAGTTCTAAGTTCTTTATGTGAAAGAATGGAGAGATTGGTATGACTATAATGCTCATAGAAAGCTTCCAGGAGGAGGTAAGAGCAGGACCAAATACATGGATCCAGTTGGGCCATACCTAGATACCAGGCTGTGGGGCAGAATATTGATAAGATCACGGGACTTAGAGCCAGAGAGTATTCTAAAGATTATCTAATTCACCTCCATTTTATAAATAAGCAAATTGAGGACCAGATGGGTTAAGTAATTTACTCAGGATTTCACAAGTACAGAAGTAAAACAAGATTTGTCTTCCCATTATACCATACTGCCTCCATTTAGGGCATGAAATCACGACTGTTTCCTTCCCCTCCCCAAATGGAGAGCTAGCCATGACTTTCCTCAGGATGGTCAGTGGGCCCTGCTATGGAAACATGAGGTCAAGAAGGAGAAAAAAAGAATGCATGTATTTATGAGTCTGCTTCCTGGTGTGGGTAAGGTCAGTGTTGTGGGGAAGGGGTGTGTGTGTGTGTGTGTGTGTGTGTGTGTGTGTGTGTGTGTGTATGTGTGTGTGTGTGTGTGTGTGTGTGTGTGTGTGGACTGGAAGAGGGAAGCAAAGAGAATTCAATGAACTTTTGTCAGGGATGTGTGTACCCATCTTCTCCTATAGTCCAGGATCCTTAAGGACTTAACTCTATATCCTAATTTCTTCTAGACTGTAGAAAAGGAAGGAGACACATTCCTAAATGTAGTATTAGGTATAAATAGTAACAGCACAACTAGTGATGTCTGAGTCCAGAGGTACCCCTACTCATCCCCACACCTAAATCTCAACCTTTCAAACTATATGTGCACTCGAGCTCATGCACACTCACACTCACACACACACACACACACAAACAGGCAGAGTGATGGCTCGCCACCTCCAGTCCCACCCTCTGTTCTATGAAAACTCAGAAGAGAAAGCATTGGGAAGATGCTGGGAGAGGGATCTAATAAAGACTGGTTAGTTGTCTTAACTATTATTCCCCTGAACACACCCCATAAGACTTCCCAAATTCTCATCCTAAACCAGGCTTTGAGCATTTCTCTGCTCCCTGCCTCTGTCTGTATAGTCCTTCTCGTGGCTCCAATTGAATATGTTATTTTGGTCTCTGGTTTGCCTCCCTGGCAGTCCAGCTTTTGCACTAGTCTTGAGGGGTAAGAAAAGAACAGACTAATCTTGTATTTTTCTTCATGGGCCTCACTGTGTTCCCTGAGTTTATCTAGATGCTGCAATCACATCTGAGTTGGGAGTCCCATATTCCATAAAGTGCCTGCAAATACTCTTTACTAGTGTAAGTAGGGCCCAGAACCTGGGGGGGGGGCAGGGAACCACTGAAAGCAACTTGAAACTGATATATTAAAAATAGTAGGGATAAGGAGTGGACATGAGATTTCCCTGGTATAGGGAACTCCCAGGTAAGGAAATACCCTCTTCCAAAGTAAGAAGAGAGTGATCCATTGACACCAGAAATTACAGAAAGGTTATCCTTACGAAACACAGTAGGTGCTTAATAAATGCTTATTGACCAGAAGGAACCCAGACTTATTGATTAATTCAAATCATGCAAGGAAATGGCAGAAATTGAACCTATCATGGTAGATTGTAAAAATATAGCACCTGCTGAATGCCTAGTAAGACACAACCTAGCAGCCAGAATACATCAGAACCTCACCATTATCCATAACCTAATAGACAACACATCTCCATACTATAATACAGACCTCAAAATAATCTTAATAATTCAACAAATCAATTATACAGGAACCATAGCATTATCCCAGACAAGACTGTCACCCACAGATACCTGGAGCCAACATTGAATCATAAACATTTCAGAACAATGTGTTTAATTGGTGTCACCAAAACAAGTACTCCTTATCTCCAAACTGTACAGAAAGGCTTTCAAAATGTAAATGCCTAGGGGGGTGGCTAGGTGGCACAGTGAATAAAGCACTGGCCCTGGAGTCAGGAGGACCTGAGTTCAAATTTGACCTCAGACATGTAACACAAAAACTAGCCTGTGACCTTGGACAAGTCACTTAACCCCAATTGCCCTCCAAAAAGCAAAAAAAACTGTAAATGCCTATTGGAAGAAATGAAAACCATGTAAGACCAGGCTCAAGTACATATTATTCCTGTGATTTGATCTGCTGCTAGAGTTGTACTACAGATTCTTTTTGATCCTACAGAAGATGAGCTTATATCTCACTATTTAAATTATGAAAAGCAGTCACCGTATCCATCTCTACAACAGTCATCAGAACATTCAACATATAGAAATAATAGCAAGATAGTGACCTATCTTAAGAAAAATAGGATAATAATAATTCACATTTTCCTAGTGTTTTAAGGTTCACAAACTGCTTTCTTCATACCAATTCTGTCAAATACATCCTATTTATTGTGTACCCACTGGTGACATGGCCCTGTGCCTGATGCTCTGAAAGAGACAGATGGATGAAACCAGGGGTGTGACGGTAAATGCTTCACAACTGATTCTCTGGGAAGAAAATATATGTGTGTGACACCCATTTCTGTCTGATCTTCATTATTAGCATTTTCTCCATTACTTTTTAAAGTCTGGACAATCCACAGAACAATAAATCAAACCCTGATTGGCAGTCTTTGCCAAATTCTGAGATGTGCACGCCCTCACTGGAAAATTTAACAATCATGAAGTTGGTATGAGCTGGCTCCAGCACAGGACTGGATGAAACCCATGTCTTCCAGGAGTTTATATGCTGGGGCCTCACTCAAAGCTCCTTAGGGAGTCCTCATTTATGGCCAGCCAAGGACTTGGCTTTTGCCTGGGGGAAAGAGTAGGCTATCATTTAGCTAGTGACTTCTACTCTGTCTCCTAGGAAATGCTTGTTGTGGGCTCAGCTTTTCAGCCAGCCCTGTACCCCTACTCTTTTCTTCATCTCTGCCCAGGAGAGGAAGACTCCTATGAATCAGGGTATGTGTGACTACCAGGTACCACGGTCATTTGCATTAGCTGGGAGCAATCCCCTTTCCATCTTTCCCACCCTGACCACCTTGTGCTATCCTGTTCTGTCCTGTACTATGACCTCTCACCTGACATGGTCTTCCCTCAGGGAAATCTAGGTCAAGCTTATACTCAGAACCACCCTATCAAAGAACGTAAGACCTTGTAGGTCAGTTCTGTCATTTTACGAATGAAGAAACTGGTGCAGAGATGGGAAGGAATTTTCCAAGGACATGTAGTGCATGAATAGCAAAGGAAGGACTAGAGCCCAGACTCAGAGTCCAGACTCCCATCCCAGACAGTGGGGTCCCAGAGGTCAGCCTGGGATCTTGTACAAGGCCACTTCTGTGTGGTACCCGGATGTGATTTCAAAGGCACAACACAAAAACTTTCTGTTCTCACCCAAAACAAACAGTTCACAGAAAGGACTCACTTCTCTCTGCCTGCCTGCTTGACTGCCTGACTGCCTTCCTCAGGAGTAAGTGAAAAGCAAACAAGGGGAAATAGTCTCCTCTTTGGTAGTAGTGACAACTCTCCCTGGCAGTCCATCTTGCCTACGAGATTTAGGAATGTGCTTCTGAGTGCCTCTGTGAGGGAGCAGTGCAAGAGGCTTTTCATGCCTTCTGAATGTTCTCTGGAATTGAAAGCTGCTGCTGTGTGTCAGAGCTAGCTGTGGCCCCATCTCTGGGCCCTCATCCTTCTCACAGGCCTCTAACAGTCAGAGCAGTGAGGAAGCACCTGGGATGGGGGGGGGGGGAGGGAAGGAGGAGAAGGGGAGGATTTCTTCTGTCGGTCTCTGACTCTCATTCTCTCTCAGAGCTATTCAACAGAAGTGTATCCAAGCAATCAATCATTCATTCAGTAACCACGGGGGAAGGTATAAATAATAATAACAACTCATGCTGCTATAAAATTTTATGGTTTATAAACAGTGTTTCTCTCCCAACAACCCTGTAAACTAGATAGTGGAAGTATTACAGTCTTCATTTTACAGCTGAAGAGATGGAGACTAAAATAAATTTTTTACTTGCCCAAGCAAATGTTGGTCTTTCCAGAGTCTGAGGGGAGAGATGGGGGAAACATGAGGAAACTGAGGGAAACCAGGTTAAGTGACTTGCCCAGGGTCATACAACTAGTATGAGGCTGGATTTGAACTCAGGTCTTCCTGACTCCAAGGCCAGCGCTCTAGCCACTGTGCCACCTAGCTGCTCACATAATACATTTGTTGTTGTTCAATCTTTTTTTTTTTCCAGTACTGACTCTCCATGACCCCATTTGGGGTTTTCTTGGCAGAGATACTGGAGAGGTTTGCCATTTCCTTCTCCAGCTCATTTTACAGAAGAGGAACTGAGACAGAGTTAAGTGACTTGCCCAGGGTCACACAGCTAGTAAGTGTCTGAGGCTAGTTTTAAATTCAGGAAGAGAAATCTTCCTGACTCCAGGAGCTATACTCTATTCACTCTACCACCCAGCTACCCTACCTGGTACATACACAAATATATAAATAATAGTCTGTAAACTAGATCAGAACATAATGAAAATATAAGATAGGTACAGAATGCTATAGATGGAATTTCTGATTGAGGAATGAGGAAAGGTTTCCTTAAGGAGGTATCTTATGAGATGGTCCTTGAAGGCTGGGCAAGATTTCAAAAGGCAGAGCTGAAAGAGAAGACATTCCAGCCATTGGTAACAAACTTGGAAAAGGCACAGAGATGGGAAAGCATAGGGTATGTATAGGGAACAGTGAGTCATCTTGTTAAAATAGTACACCAGATACTTGGAGGGGAGGTGACAGTTGAAAAGGTAGGTTGCAACAAAATTGTAGAAGGTCTTGAGTACTAAGGTAAGGAGTTTAAAACTTACAATGTTGGTAATAGAAGATTTCTGAGTAGGGAATAGTTTGATCAGAACTGTTTGACCAGGAAGATTAACCCAGCAGGAGGAGGGGGTGCAGGTTGCCTTAGAGGATAAAAGACTGGAGTCAGTGAGACTAGTAAGGTACTTTGTTAACCACTCAGACCTGGGGCCAGGCCTGTTGTGACTATGTTGGTGAAATGGCCTCTCTATCCAGACCAGCTAAATTTGACACTTATTGTGTAATACGCTCAGTGTCCCAAGAGAAGGGATTGGATGTGGGATAGGTGTGGTGGCCTTGGTCTAATCTAGCATACTAGTCTTGGCCCCTAACTCTCCCTCCCCACATAAGTTAGTAAATGCTACTCTGGCAATTATGATAGCACTGGGGCAGCAGTACTGAGGAATCCTCAAAAATTCAAGCATGGAGAATAGCTGAGAAGCTGGAGGGGCTGTGCAGCTTCTCTTTGTAAAAATCAAAAATTTTAAAGTTAAAAAATTTTTAAAAACAAATGTTAAAAATTATTTTTATGTGTAATTTGGAAAAATATATAAAAGTTTTCACATTAAGAAAATTTCTTAAAATTACTCCAAACTGACCTTTAATAGTTTCAGAATACGTTGCCCTACTAACACCACAAGAGCCCAGTATTTCAAACACAGAGGCCTACTATGAACATGACTTTCGTCTTTTACTACAGCTTCCTAGGTGCTACCACAGGCCTTTCCTGAGGGATGGGAAAAATAAGTTAATTTTTCTCTTAGTGACTAGATTTGGAGTCAAGAAGACCTGAGTTTGAATCCTGCCTCAGATGTTTCCTCGCTCTTCGACCCTGTGACCAGATCATTTAGACTCTCAGCCTCAGTTTCCTCACCTGTAAAATGGGCCTCCAAGCTAGCCCTTCTAGCTCTGAATCTCTGATCCTTTGATCCCTGGATTTGTAGTCAGAGAAACTGAGTTTGAAACCTGGCTTTGTCACTTCCTATTTGGGCAAGTCAATTTCCCTAGGCCTTAGTTTCCTCATCTGTAACATGGGGGGGGGGGGTTGGGCTAGATGGCCACCAAACTTACTTTTAGCTTTAAAGCAATGGTTCTCTTACTCAGATGTTTAGCCTATCAAAGCTGGAAGAAATCTCACAAAATCATCTCATCAAAACCCCTCATTTTTTTTTTTTGCTTTTTTGGAGGGCAGTTGGGGTTAAGTGACTTGCCCAAGGTCACATGGCTAAAACCCCTCATTTTACATCTGAGGAAACTGAGGCTTTGAGGATCTGAAGTCACAGATACATCTTTTACTTCAGCCATCACTTTTTAAGCTCCTGTTCTGTACAGTACCCTTCCTTAGTTGCTAGGCATCCAAGATAGATAATAAGTTATTTTTACATGACACTTCAGAATTTACAAAATGGTTCCCTCATGACCCCTCTTGAATGTGGACACTAATACAAGTATTATTATCCCCATTTTATGGATGAGGAAAGGTGGAATGATTTGCCCAGAGTCATAGCGCTTGTGGATCTCTGTGTATAGTAGGAGCTTAGAACAAGCCTGATTCTCAGGCTAACATATCATGCCATTTCTCAATATCCCAATAACACAGTTCCCTACCCAGCAAACTCACACAAGTTCATACATGCATAGAGTAGAACACAAGGACCATATCCACTTTAGAGAGGAAACTGAGTTAGTAACACTGCCTTAGAAGAGATCAGAGAGAAAGTGTTTACCTTGAGAGGGAAGGAGGCATCTGGAAAGGTAGTAAAGCAGATTGGGAGAGAGGAATTAGCAATTGGAGGTAGGAACAGGAGACATCATTCTGTAGATGGGGATTGAGTTGAGCTTTGAAGGGACCCAGAGATTCCAAGAGGCAGAGATGAGTAAGGAGAGCATTCCAGGCATGGGGGTCAGCCTGTACAAAGGTATAGAGACCGTAATTTGAGCATCGGTTAGTGAGGAACAGCAAGTATGCCGACTTGGCTGGCCCAAAGACTGTGTGAATGGGAACAAACCTGGAAGGGTAGGTTAGATCCAGGTTGTGAAGGTCTTTCAAGGCCAAATAGAGAAGTTTGCTTTTGATCCTAGAACCTGTAATCAAGCACTGAAGTTTATTGAGTAACGGAATAACATAGTCAGATCTGTACTCTATGAATAATACTTGGAAAACTGTATGGAGTGTGAATTTGAGAGCCAAGAGGCTGGAAGCTGAGAGACCAATTAAAAAGCCATTACTATAGTTCTGGAGAGACATCCTGAACTGGTGAGTGGGGTGGGGTGCGGTGAATACTAGTAAATACTTGGGAAGATGAATCCAGAGAAGCTGCTGTGACTGGTGACAAAGACTAACCTAAATTAATTACAGGGTAGGAATGTGTGAGAGATATTAGGTAGTCTCAGCCAGGCTAGTCCTTGTATTCTGGAGGGGTGGGGTGGTTAGATAACAAAATCTGAGGGTGTTGGGGGAGGGGGAAGAAGGACTTTTAAAATGTTCCCAGCCTCCCTCTGCTGGAAGGACTTTCTGAGTTCCCTAACAGAACAAAAAGACCCTATCCCTTAATTAGCTCAAAAATGTATGTATGGAGACCCAAGGTTTAGATAGCTTCAAACTCAAAACCAGAATTGAGCCTGGGGCATAGCCTTTGGGTTGGGGTGTCAACCTCCAATGAAGGAGATTAGATTCCCTACAAGGTTCACCCAGTTTTCCTTATCTCCCAAGATGCAGTTAGGACTACCACATGCTCTCTTCCTCATTTCTTTCTTAGGGACTCTAGCAACCTTGACTGGGAGGGGGAGGGGGCTGTTCAAGGCCCATGTCACACACATACCCCTTGACTGC
>NW_027185754.1:18990052-19086473 GCF_028583685.1 Petaurus breviceps papuanus | reverse complement strand
GATGGGGCTCAGGTATTAGAGACTTGAAGTGATCAGACCAATAAAGAAGACTTGGCAATAGTCCAGGTTTCTAGGAGAAAGGCAGAGGAAAGGTTTTTCCTAAGGGCAGGAGAGCCTTCCATGATTCCCCAAAGATACCTCTCTCAAGTCTTACTTTCATGATACTTCAGTAGATTTCCCTGCTCTCTGACATTCCTTCTCAAATCTGCCTACTCGCTTTAAGATTAACAAAGACCTCTCCTCACATCTGCTAGTCAGAGAATACAAGTAATATTTCCCCCATTTTGCCGATGAGAAAATTGAGGTTTCAAGAGGTAAGATGATTTACCCACGGGCACAGGTATCTTAGTCCTCTTTCAACTACCAGTGAGTCCTGTGCCCATAGAGGATTCCAGACCCTGAAACCATAGTCTTTCTTAGAGAACCACCACACACTCCTTCCCTCTCCCCGCCCCCCCCCCCCCCCCCCCCCCCAAGATTTGAATTCTCTCCAAGCCCTGGGCTCAATCTGTATGAATATGAAGCAAGAATTTTATATACATGTTGGGCTAGATCTGGTCCCAACACTCCTTTTAAGAGGAGGGAGTCTATTTTAACAGATGACTGGTGAAGGCACTACTTCCCTGATTCTTCTCTTGGTGTCCTGAGGTGGGCTGGGTTGGGCATGGAGATGGAGATGGAGGCAGGGGGCAGCACCTAGTCTCTGACTAAGGCTGCAACTGTCGGTGGAGAGAGAGTAGGGCTTCCAAGGAGCTTGGTCTCAGGCCAAGGGCCAAGGTCTTCATGCCAGCTTGAGATGGAAAGAAAGTGGGTTAGGCAGAGGGCCCTGTGTTGGGGGGCAGAAGGGGCTTGGAAGGAGCTAGGCCAGCACAGACCCCAGAGGAGCAGCTCAGATCTCCCTTCCTGGGATCCAAAATCCCAATGAACTTCTGTCTCTCCACCCTGGGTCCTAGTGAGAATCCAGAAGCACAGAAGTCCCTCTTGCCCAGCCCAAAGACCTGTGTAGGGTCTAGCTCAGGCCCCCTCCACAAATAACCACCGGATTTCTTAAAGAATTGGAACTGGAGGGTGGTTTGGTGAATTCTCTGGAATCCTCAATGCAGTTGTGAAGACAGCAGAGGAAGGATGCCCAAAGTTAAGAGTAAGTTCCCATCTGTGGGGAGGTGGGTTCACAATATGTGCCCTCATTATCTTTGTCCTCATTCCAGCTCTCGGCCTCTCTGTGACTTGCCTCTGTATGTATATCAGGGACCACAAACATATGCTTACATGACAGATCATAAGGGACACTTTGTAAACTCCCTAAGTCATACTCATGTGCAGAAAGAAATACACATACAGTACAGCTCTAGCTATGTGCATGTCAGGTACATGTATGTGATTTATCATATAATATCTCACATTTCTTCAGTGCTTTAAGGTTTACAAAACACCTTCCTCACAACCACCCTGTAAGTTCCAAGTATTAGCCCCATTTTACAGAGGAAGAGATTGTCTGAGAGCAGCTAGAGCATTCCCAAGGTCCCCAGTAAGGAACTGGTAGCTCTGTGGTATGAACCCAAATACCCTCAGTGCTAGTCATAGGATCATAGATTCTGAATCAGAAGGAACATCAGAGGTCATCTAGCTCTCTCCTTCATTTTACAGATAAGGAAACTGAGGCCCAAAGAGGTCACAGGTAGTAAGTATCAGAAGTGGGATTTGAACTGATTTGGAGCCCTGGCTCTGTTCCATGCACCATCTATACACAATTTGTGTGATATACACAATATGTGTGTGTGTGCCATGCACATTAGGCACCACACATATCTATGATATGAATGAAGTAAGACAGCAATTGAGTGCTTACTAGATTCCAAACACTGCATTATGTGCTGGGGAATATGAAAAGGAAAAGAAAGACAAGTCATTGTTCTCAAGGAGCTCACATGCTTAAGCTCACACATATGCTTAGTCTGACATGTACTCGTATGTGTCATGTATGAGGTATACATGAAGGGCACTTCATGTGTATTTGACATGAAGTTGTACACATTAGACATGCATGTGCAGATCTGTGTCTGAGCTCTCAGGGCCTGAAGGGAGCTGCTGGTGTCAGGAAAGCCTCTGAGGGGCTTACAACACTTTCTTGCTGTAGAAAAAGTCTTGTGTCCTAGTGAATCACTGTCTAGGCACAAGTGGGTGAGTTCTCCAAAGAGTGAAGGTGAACCCCCACCCCTAATCTGTGTGAGTGTGTGTGTGTGTGTGTGTGTGTGTGTGTGTGTGTGTAAAAGGATGGTGTTCCAAGGGAAAACTGGGCTGTAGAAAGAGATGAATTTACCTTTCTCAATCTAGAGACTGTAGTTCAGTTCAGTAAATAAGTACCTTGAATGCTAGCCAGCAGACTTAGGTTCAGGACCCTACTCTACTGTTTCTAGCCATGTGACCTTTAGAATTAACCTCACTTAACTTCTATGAACCTCAGTTTTCCCATCTGTAAACTTATTGTTGTTGAGTTATTTTTAAGTCATGTCTGATTCTTTATGACCCCATGTAGGGTTTTCTTGGCAAAGATACTAGAGTGGCTTGCCGTTTCCCTTCTCCAGCTTATTTTGCAGATGAGGAAACTAAGGCAAACAGGATCAAGTGACTTGCTCAGGGTCACACAGCTAGTGAGTGTCTGAGACCAGAGTTGAACTCAGGTCTTCCTGACTTCAGGCCCAGCACTCTATCCACTGAGTTATCTAGCTGCCTTATCTGTAAAATGGGGGATAATACTATCTGCTCCTACCTACCTCATAGAATTGTATGAAAAAAGTGCTTCCTAAGTACCTATAAGGAACCATAGGAATCAAGCTATTATTAGAGTTCTTTCTTTGAGAAGTTGACACTCTCTGGAATGATCAGTTTAGATGCAGAGATTCCATGCTAAATGTAGATGGGCCTCAGTGAGTGTAAACAAATGCCTTCCTGAAAAGTCTCCTGAAAACCTAAGTTATTGTCTTTGCCATTCCCTGGACTTGCCCTGGGGTGGGGAGAGTAATGATTGATGGGAGGTTTGAAATCTTTTCTGGAGGCTAATCCAAGCTGAGTAGAGCTAGTATTGGTACAGGAAGTTTTGGGGAGCCAGATCTAACCTGGGGTGAAATTTGCCTCCCTCACTGAGATGTGAGGGATAAGAGGCCTGAAACTTCAGCAGTCCTGCAGGGTGGGGCTGGGGCCAGCCAGCAAGGACAGTAAATGCAAGGGTTTGGGTCACTATTATCTTGGTATTATCTTATCATTAAATGGGGTAAGGAGAGTGGGGCAAACCAGGACTCTTGCTCCAGACATATAGAAGGATTTGCTGCTCTGACAGGATGCATTTCCTTCTGCTCCATTCAGATATGGAGACCAAACCAACCCTGATCCAGCTGTGCTGGGAGCAGTCTTGCTTGGGCCAGCCTTGGGTTTTTGCCAAGCCCAAGTTTGCAGATGCGGCCCCAGATCACTGCGGGGTGGAAGGGAGCTAACTGACCTGCCTGTGGGAATCAACTGGTCCCTTGGTTCTCAGGGAGTTCCCTGAAGAGCAGAGACATATGGACTTTGGGACCAGGATGAGCCTTTAGAATCACATGCTATCAAAGTAGGAGATCATGTCCTCCAGCTCCCTTGTTCTACAGATGGGTAAACTGAGACCCAAAGAGGAAAAGCGACTTCCCCAAGATCTTACCACAAGGTACAACCCAGGCTTTTTCTGAACAATATTGTCGACACCAGAGTGACCTGGACTGAGGACTCTGTGCTCTTGAATATCAACTCCCTTTTAGCTTCCTCTGTCTTATAGCCTATTTTCTGGGGCAGGATCTAAAGGTATCTCCCAAGTAGGATGGAAGACTGTCCCAAGTTCAGTGCATCATTTGGGCTCTGCAGGAGGGACCAAACCCAGGAGAGCCTTGTTTCCAACTAGAACTAAATAGGTCAGCATCAGGAGGACTGGTAGCCACACAGCACTGGGAACAATGGCCCTTTCATCCGACTGCAGCGGGCGGCTGCGTAAGCTCCATCAGGCCAAACATCTTAATGTGATAAACCCCCAGACCAGGGCTGAGGGAGAGCCTGCCCAGGCACCCAGAGAGGCAGCTAGCAGGGGCAGTGGGATGTAATGGACACAGTCCCTGAAGACTGAACACTTAGCCTTGAGTTCTAACTCTGCAGCTTCTGAGCTGTGTGACTATGGGCAGGTCACTTAATCACTCTGGGCTTCACACTTCACTCGTGGTAAAATGGGATTCATAACATTGGCAATGCCCGTTCACAGGGCTATTGTGAGTGCCCAAAAGGTACTATAGAAACATGAAGAGCAGCAACAACAATAATCTCCGAGTTACAAGAAGCAAAAAGCTTTGAAAAATTCAAGGACCTAGCCAAAGAAATCCAAGTCACGTGGGGACGGGGTGAGATACATGTGTATCTCCCAGCATCCTGCCTGCTGTGAGAAGATGCTTATACTGAGCGTGCAGAGATGAGCTTGCATCCTAATACTTTGATTCAGCTACAAAAAAGCAGTTAATTTATCCACACATACAACAGTCTGCAGAGCATTAAGTATAAAAGAGTCCTTTCAAGGAGAGCAACTTCTCCCAGGATCCTTTCTACCTTAACTCCAGAAAAAAATAAAAAGAACTATTCTTCCATAACTGTTCATCATCATCATCATCATCATCATCATCATCATCATCATCATCATCATCATCATCCTTGGCATTGAGGTCTAGTGGACTAAATGAAACAGCCTCAAAGTCAGATGTGGAATTCAAGTCCCATATCTGAGATATACTGGCTGTGTGATCCTAGACAAGTCACTTCACCTCTAAGTGTATCAGACAGTTCACCAAGAGCAGAGAGGTGTCTCTCTAGACACCTTCTAGAAGTTCATCACTAGAAGCTCCCTATGAAATGAAAATAAAAGTCCGTTGCCAGGCCAATAATCATAATTATAATAAACAGCCCAGTGACTATTGTGCCCATAGCTAGTCTGCTGTGGCTGAGACTGTGAAGTGGTCCTGCCTGGTCACATGTCATTTCCTTCAGTATTTACTACTGTTGATCACCTCGTGTTTCCCCATTCTGTTGATAAACACAGGCTGGAGGCCAAGACAGGAAAGGTAACTTCCCTGAACTAAATTAGGCCTCGGCTTGACTTCCATGGAATCTTTGAATCCCAGAGTGGAAAGTGATCTCAGAGGGGTTATGTCAGAGCCTCTGCCCTCCCCTAGGCCTTTACAGCCTCCTCCTGCCACCCTATGGATCCCCTCATCCCAGGCCTTGAGAGCTTGCAAAGTCAGGCCCTGTGGTGCTGGGGAAAGTATGTTGAATTTGAAATTCCAGAACCTGCATTCAAATATTGGCTCTGCCTTTTACAACCTGAAGTTTACGTGTTTTGGATAGATCACTTCATTCACTGGGGCCTCAGTTCCCATGCCTCCTTAAGAGGAAGTTGGATTAGATTCTCCTTGAGGTAGCTTCCAGCTGTAAAACCATGGGGTAAGTCCAACAACACAGGAATTCTTTCTGCAAGATCCATGGTCATCAGGCCTCTACTTAAAAGATAGTCAATATCAATGTCTTTCTGAGCCCCTAGTCCTACTCTGGGCTGTACTGTAGAGGAGACAGAAAAGTTTTTTGTTGTTGAGTCATTTTCAGTCATGTCTAACTTTTCATGACCCAATTTGGAGTTTTCTTAGCAAAAATACTGGAATAGTTTGCCATTTCCTTCTCCAGCTTATTTTTTACAGATGAGGAAACTGAGGTAAACAGGGTTGAGTGACTTTGCCCAGGATCACACAGCTAGGAAGTATCTGAGGGCAGATTTGAACTCAGCAAGATGACACCAGGCCTGGCACTCTATCCACTGTGACACCTAGCTGCCCCCAAAGAAAAGTCAGAGACATACATATCCCTGGGTGCTTACAGTGAGAATGGGGAGATGAGATTCATGTACAACTTAGAGAACACTAGTTGGGTGCTAAGGGGTGTGCTAGGGATTTTAGGATTTCAGAGGAAGAGCCTGATCATGTTGGTCTTCCCCTAAGCCCACCCCCCAAATAAATTAGGGGCTTAACACTGGGCTTTAGCCATAGCAGGTGATCAATAAGTAGGAAGGGAGGCAGGGAAGGAATGAGGGAACATTGCCTGCCTTGGACCTCTGTGGTACCAGTGAGCAGTCTCACAGAGCAATTGGCAATTTGTCCCTTAACCTGCCTGCCCTCCTTCCCTTAGTAACGCCTGCTGATAGAGACTTCAGCCAAAAGAGGCCCCTAGGGCTGAGCCATGCTGACCCCATGTATCCTCCTCCTCCAGGCTCTTTCTGCATCAGGAAAGGAGCTAATATAGTCCAATTCCCTTCTTCCCCCACCCCTTCCTGAATGTTAGTTGAACTGTGGATACCACCTGGCCCTGGAGCTCTGAGGGTTCGACAGAGGGTTGGACAGGGTGGATGCCAGTTTCCCTGGTAATTCCCTGAGGGCAGTGGCTTTGGCACCAGCAGGCAACTGGCCATTTGGTCTCTCCTTCACATCACAGGCAGCCTGGCCTGGCCTGGCCTAGCCCAGCCCAGCCCAGGGGGTGGTCCCTAGAGAAATAGTACCAAGGATTGAGGCCAGTGGTTCAAAGTAGCTTGTGAATTGAGGAGGAGGAGAGGGGAAGGAGTACTAAATGACTGCAGCTAATGAATAGGAACTGAATTAGCTGCTGGAACTGTTTTGTGACCCACATCTCTCCCCCCCCCTCCCTCTCTCTCTTTCTCCCTCTCTCTCTCTCTTCTCTCCTCTAGTCTCTGTTCTCTCTTCCATCTCTTTTTTCCTCTCTCCCTTTCCCCCTCTTCTTCTCCTTTCCATCTCTCCTTTTCCCCCTCTTCTCTCCCTCTCCCTCTCCCTTTCTCTCTCTCTATCTCTCTCCCCCCTCTCTCCTTCTCTAGTCTCTTCTCTCTCTCCCTCCCTCTCTGTCTCTCCCCTCTCCCTCTCCACCTCTCCCCTCTCTCTCTTTCTCCCTCTCTCTCTCTTCTCTCCTCTAGTCTCTGTTCTCTCTTCCCTCTCTTTTTTCCTCTCTACCTTTCCCCCTCTTCTTCTCCTTTCCCTCTCTTCTTTTCCCCCTCTTCTCTCCCTCTCCCTTTCTCTCTATCTCTCTCCCCACTCTCTCCTTCTCTAGTCTCCTCTCTCTCTCTCTCTCTCTCTCTCTCTCTCTCTCTCTCTCTCTCTCTCTCTCTCTCTCTCTGTCTATGTCTCTGTCTCTCTCCCTCCCTCTCTCTCCCCCTCTCCTTCTCTAGTCTCTTCTCTCTCTTTCTCCCTCTCTCTCTCCTTCCCTCACTGTCTCCCCCCTCTCCCTCTCCACCTCTCCCCTCTCTTCTCTCCCTCCCCCCCATACAAGCTCAGCGTTAGACAAACCTAATTAAGTTTCTCCTGTTGTTAGAAGACCCAGTTAAAGTTTGGATGTTTGACTGAACAGGAGAGAATAGATTATTTTCTCCTTCAGAGTCTGCCTCAAGCCCTGCCTTCTTCAGGAAGCCCTCCCTGATCTCTTCCTTCTTTGGATTTCCGAAGCACCTAGAATCTGAGCCACCCATTTGGGCACTTAGCACAACCTAGCACAGGATAGCCTGGTATAGTATGAGCAGAACTGGATTTAGAATAAAAAATCTGGATTCATATCTTGCCTCAGATGCTTAGTAGCTGTGAGACCATGACCCATTTGATACAGAGCCTCAGTCTTCTAATGGGTACATGTAAGTAATATTTGCACAGCCTGTCTCACAGAGTCATTGTGGAGAAAGTGCTTGTAAACCTTAAAAGCCTCTATAAATGTCATTTATCATTGTTTAAATCTGTGTGCCTGCCACCTCCTGCCCCCATCCAGAAGCTCCTCGGATCCAGGCACATGGCTGGGGTGGCAGCTGTCAGCAGCTACTGCCTGAATTGATGCCTCACGATCCCCTTCAGACTCAAACATGCCTTCCCACTTTTGAAATTCATAGTGATTGTAAGACAGTGTGCTTACCCTGGTCTAGGCACCGAGGGAGGAGATAGAGTGATAGCTCATGTTTCTATCAAGCTTAAGTTTTGCAAGATGCCTTTTTCAAAGTGTTACTAACCCCATTTTATAGCGTGGTTGCTTATGTGTCTTGCCCAAGGTTACACAAAGCTAGGCTCAAACCAAGAACTGATCTTTAATAAGAAATAGAAACACTGTACCTTGCCTTCAGGAAGCTCACAGGGAAAGTCAAAAGAAGCCAGAGCTAGAATGTGGAGAGCAAATGCAGTTGGAATACAAACTACTGTCCTAGGACTGAGTGTTACAGGTATGCCTTGCTCTAAGAAAACACACTGTGTGGAAAAACTCAAGTTTATAAGCTAGATAAACCAAAGAGGGTTGGGAATGTGTCGAATAATTCACTTTACGAGGAGTCTTTCCTCAGAATGTGTTTCCTTATCTGCTGGTGCTAACTCTCTGCTGTAATTCTTCTCCCCTGAGACAAAAAGATTCCTTCCCTCCCCCTCCCTTCATTTCTCAGCAGGGGGAGCGCTGGATTTAGAGTATGAGACCCTGGGCTTGAATCCAACTCTGCTACCTAATAGACATAATCTTAGGGATAGGGAATAGGGGTTAGGCATGTGATTGCCTTGGCATAAGGAACTCCCAGGTGAGGAAATTCCCTCTGCCAGTGCAGATGAGCATCTTCCTAGAGCACCAAGAAGTTAAGTCACTTGCCCACGATCATCCAAGAAGTTATGTCACAGAGGACAATCTTCCTGGCTTTTGAGGCCATCCTGCCTCTCATAGCAGCTATTTGTAGGTGCTTTAAGGCGTGTGCCTTATAGGCATCATTTCATTTGGCCCTTCCAACGTCCCCGTGAGGCAGTAGGTTCCATTATTACCCCCATTTTCCAGATGGGGAAACTGAGGCTCAGAGAGTTGAAGTAACATGCCCAGGGCTGTAGATCCAGTAGACTTCTAAGATGAGATTTGAACCAAGATCTCCTTGACTCAAAGTCTCCCACTCTGTCCATGGTGTCACCCTGCTACTTACTATCTTTGGGACCTTGGAGAGTCGATCAAGCATTTATAAGTGCCTGCCACGGGCAAGCTGCTTCATGTCTCTGTTGCCAAATCTGCACAGTAATAGCCTGGTACTAGATGACTTTAAGGTTCCTTATAGTGAAATATCCTACAGTTGTTTTTAATTGGAGGGTGAGGGAGTGGTTGGTAGTAGGAAAAGAGGAGGAAGAGTTTGAAATACTCTCTTCAGGAAATTTAATTCAATAAACATTAGTTAAATGTTGACTCTGTGCCGGGGATATAAGGACCAAACCCAGCAATCGCTGCCCATAAGGAGATTATGATCCACCGGAGGAATCAATGTGTTAATGTGTATGTAGTAGGGAGAGAGAGTGGATTACAACAGGCATGAGGATAAGTAAATATAAAATATGTACAAAGGGGCAGCTGGATAGTGCCGTAGCACACAAAGCACCAGGCCTGGAATCAGGAAGATCTGAGTTCAAATACAACCTCAAACATTTCCTAGCTGTGTGACCCTGGGCAAGTCACTTAACCCTGTTTTGCCTCAGTTTCCTCATCTGTATAATGAGCTGGAGAAGGAAATGGCAGACCATTCCAGTATCTTTGTCACGAAAACCCCCACGACTGAACAACACATGCAAAATAACTTGTTGGAGGAGAGCACCCAGGGTTATTTTAAATATTGTTTTATTTGTGTTCTAAGTCTTCTAATTCTTAAAAATGACTGGACCGAGAGACCATAGCAAGTGAGTAGAAGAGTAAGAACAATTAATGTGATCCCTTTCTTGGTCTCTGGGAGGCGAGGAGGTCAGGCCTATAGGAAGGAGGCCTGGCTCCATCCTTGCCCTGTAGAGGCCTAGAGAATTGACTGAACTCTTTCATGCCTAAGGTTTTTTTCCTGGACAGAAGGGTTCATACCTGAGCTGTGGAGAGTGATATGTATCCCTAGTGGAGATCTAGGTCCTTCACAATCTTTTTTTTTTTTTCAACTTTGGTAGGAATCCTGAATCACAGCCCAGCCTGGGTCTTTACAGAAGGTTTGAAAAGAGCATTTCCTTCCAGAACTGATGGCTGGCTAAGGGCAGCAGGCTTTCCGGCTAGAATGGGCTTTCCAATTTCTTCTTCTTACCCTGTAGTAGTGGACGGGCCGGGGGGTGGGAGGTCCTGCCAAGGGTTTGGAAGACTGTGCCCATTGTAACTGTAGCCAGCCCCCACAGACCTCACTAGGACTTAGCAGCAGCCTTTCCAGGAGGGGCCCTGGGGCCACTTGCAAGGCTGCTACGAATGCATCAGGTGAAGGCCCTCCTTCTGCAGGCTTCCCACATAAATTCCAAATTAATTCCAAGCCCATTGTGGTAAACTCCCTGCCCCCCCTGGCCCTTCAGGCCAAGAGCCCTGAACCTCCCTTGTTACTTCCTAGAGACTCTGTCCCATCTTTATGTAGCACCTCATGACTGTTCTGGGCTGGGTTTCCGAGGTGCTGCACTAGGGTATGAACAGGGGAACAGCCTGGCCAAGACTTGGGAAGAAAAGGAAGCTGCTCCCCAGGAGTGAGGAGGCCAGCTGAATGCTAAGTCCTGCCCCTGCCAGACTTCAGCCTGGCCAGGCCCCCATAGCCCAACTTAGCTCCTGGCATGGCTGCTGCCGCCTTCCAGCTCCGGGTGTCCTGGCCCAGGCATGGCCTCCCTTACTGCCCTGTCCCCCAAATGTCTTCTTGCGCAGCCTAGGAAATTAGAGTGGACTTGCTACCCCCCCCCCCTTCTGACAAGTGTTATTAGAGGCATCACCAGCTCCTAAACCCAGTCCGGTTTTAGGTTTGTAGTTTTGACCCCTCAAGTTTCTCAGGAGAGATCTAGGTGCCATAGTAGTATAACATGGTGTAACATTATATAAAGCACATATATATAATAACATAATGTAATACCATACAAGATCAAATCATCAACGATTTGTATAAGACATTTGATCCTCTTATAATGCACATTTCTATGACACTCTACAACTTGCAGATTGCTTTCTTAAAATTAGCCCCAGGAGGTAGCAGCTATACTTATTATCTACAGAATCACCAAATTCAAAAGTTGAAAGGGCCTTCTGTGGTCTTCTAGTCCAACCCAAAAGAAACCCCACCCAAATATACCTAACAAGTGTTTATCCAGCCAAGACCTCTGAAGGGAGGGAACCCAGAACCTCTCAAGGCCACCCATGGCACTTTGGGATTATTTTCATTATTCATTGCCTTTGCAATTTACTACCATCACCCCCATAGGATACATCTAGTCTCCCTTCCACATGACAACTATCTTAACTTAGCTATCTGGTCCTCCCTGAGTCTCCTCCACGTTCAGCATTCCTGACTCCTTCAGAAGATCTTCATATGACATAGACGTAAGACTCTTCACCATTATGGGGACTGTCATCATTACCAACTCTCCATTAGACACTTCTACCTTGATGCCTCATAAACATCTCAAACTCACCATGGCCAAAATAGAACTCACAATTTTCCCCCTTAATCCCACCCTCCTCCTAACTTCCCTATTTCTGTCAAGATCACTCAATATATTCCAGTTTCCTGGTTGATAAACTGAGTCATCCTCAGCTTCCCCATTTCCATCTCCCTCCATATCTAATCAGCTGACCAGTTGTATTCATTCTTCTTCCATAATCTCTTAAATTCCTTCCCTTTTTTGCTTGTTTCCACAAAGCCTAGATTTCCCCTGCATCCCTCCTCTCTCACCCTCCCAGACAACCATTTCTTATAACAAAGATTTTTTTAAAGAGAAAAAAAATAATTTAGTAAAACCAATCAATACTTTGAAAAAACCCTGAGACTCTATGAAATATTACGCATTCATAGACCCTGACTTCTGCAAAGGAGTGGGAGAGGGGGGAGGTGTCTTCTTTGGGACCAAGGTTGTTCCTTAGACTTTTGCAATATTTAGTTTCAACTGTTTGGTGGTGGTTGCTCTTTCCGTTGACATTGTTGTGGACATTGTGCATTTTGTTTTCCCATCTCTGCTTACATCACTTTGCATCAGTTCATGTAAATCTTTCCATTCTTCTTGGTATTCATCATGTTCTCCATTTCTTGCAGCACAGTAGTAGTTCATTCCATTCGGGTATCACAGCGTGCTTACCCATTCCTCAATCCGTGGGCATCTTCTTCCCTTCCTGTTCTTTGTTACATTGAAAAGTGGCTGCCATCGATATGTTGATGTCACTGTGCCTTTCTCAATGAGGGCTAAGATTGCATTAGCGTTCTTGGCTGCTAGATCTCACTATTGATTCATACTGAGCTTAGAGTTCACTAAAACCTCCAGATTAATTTCAAGTGGACTGCTGTGGAGCCGTGGCTCACTCACCATTTTGTACTTGGGAAATGTTTATTACATGGCTACATGAGCCTAGCTCAGTGCAAATTGTTAAGGGGTGGAGGGGGAAGGAATGAGCAAGAAAGGAGCAGCTGTTTTTCATGGATGTCTTTTGCCTTTTACATATCTGTATTTCCAAACATATCCCTCCCTCCTCCATCCTTCAGAAAGTCATCACTTGTAACAGAGGGGGAAAGAAAGAGTGAAAGAAAATGCTGACCTAGAGCCAAATTACTTAAGCTCTATCTGCCTCAATTCTCTCATCTATAAAATGGGGATAATAATAGCACCTACTTCCCAGGGTTGTTGTGAGAATCAAATGAGATAGGAATTGTAAAGTGATTAGCACAGTACTTGTTACATAGTAGGTGCTATATAGAAGTTAGTATTATTATTATTAAAATATCATTCCTTTTTTTTTTTTTTTGCTTTTTGGAAGGGGAAAGCAGGGCAATTGGGATTAAATGACTTGCCCAAGGTCACACGAATAGTAAGTGTTAAATGTCTGAGGCTGGATTTGAACTCAGGTCCTCCTGACTCCAGGGCTGCTGCTCTATTCACTGCCATATAGCCACCCCCTAAAATATTTTTCTTATACTTTTGTGGAGAATAGGCTAGAGAAAACTGGTAGTAGAAGAAGGAAGACCGACTAGGAAGCTATTGCAATAGTCTATGAGTGATGAGGAGTTGGACTGGATAGTTGCGGAGGGAGTAGAAAGGGAGAGGGTAACCAGGAGGGAAATTGAACAAGTAAACTTATACAAAGCTAGGCGGTACAATGAATAGAGCACTGGGTCTGTGTTCAAATCCAGCTTCAGATACTGACTAGCTGTGTGACCCTGGGCAAGTCATTTAGCCTCTGTTTGCCTTGGTTTCCTCAATTGTAAATGGGGACAATAGTAGTACATACCTTACAGGGTTACTGTGAGGATCAAATGATTTAATATTTATAAAGCACAGTGATATGCTTAGCACAGTGACCTGCACATAGTAGGTGCTATATAAATACTAGCTAATAGTCATCCACAGGAGTCAGTGACAGTCAGCTTCCACCTTTCCTGCTTATTTCCCCCACCCTCCCTTATTCAGGGTATCCTAAAAGTCTTGGTATATGTTTAAGCTTTATTAGCTTAAAGTTCTGAAAGTTTGAAGTACTTAAAACTTTCAAATTTTGTGATTCTGTAGACAATAATATTGCGAGCTGCTCCTTCATGGGCTACTTTTAACAAAGTAATTTGTAAGCTTTAGAATGCCATAGAAATGTGAGTTGGGAGAGGATTGATAGATGCCGTGTACATTATTGATGATATGATAGGTGGTACATGATTTTAGTCGTTTTTCAGTCTTAGTAGCTTAAAACTGCACTAAGACTTTTGGGACACCCTAGTTGGGTGCAAAGTGATGTGCAATGGATTCAGGTGCTCTGGACGCTGGACATAAGTCAGCCAATAAGCATTTGGTAAGTGCTTACAATTCCCAGGCACCATGCTTAGCACTGACTATAGAAATAGACATTCTGAGGTCTTGGGGGCTAGATGAAGCCCTTCTTCTGGAATCTTTTTTTTTTAAATAAATATATATATAATTAATTTATTTACTTTTAGTTTATATCATTCAGTTCCACAATCCCTTGAGTTTCAGATTTTCTCCCCCTCCCTCCTCTGGAGTCTTGCTGACTCCAGACAACCCACATCTCTGCATCTGTGCACACTTGGGTTCTGGAACCCTGATCTCAGTGAGCTACCTGAGCTTATAAAGATTCACTGGTGTCTCCACAGATAACAAGGTGGGCTCCACAGAGAGGGGTGCCCTAGACTTACTTCATCAATGTCAAAGCCAGAGAGGTCATGTGCTCTGACCTCATCCTCAAAGCACCTTCTCCAGCTCCCCAGGCCCTCCCCACAAAGCCACATAGCCTGTGGCTGGAGAGAGCATGGCGTAGTGACAAGAACTTTCTACTGAGAAATGACAAGAGATATGTGTCCAAATTCCAGCTCTGACATTTATTAACTGTATGAATCTGGGAAAGTCACTTAGACTCTGGGCCTCAGTTTACTACTTTATAAAATGGGTTTAATAATATTTGCATGACATACTTCACAGAGTTGTTACATGAGGACGTTTTGTGAATCTTGATGCCCTAGAGAAAAGAAAGCAGGCATTACTAGGCTTCCTTGCACAAAAGAGCATCTAGAGATGAGATAGGCACAAAGTAAGCACTTGGCTATTCATTGATGGTTGGTGTGAAAATGTTAAGAACCCAGGTCTTGATAATATTCTGAGGGGCCAATTTGGCCAGCCCCCTGCATCTATGCAAAACTCATCTAATTGATCCTAGGTAGGGCTAGAGGATTATTCATAAAGTTCTACATATTTCTCTTGCTCTAATCTCATTGTACATAAAACCACTTAATCATCTTCACTCCCAGTAAGTTCTTTCTGTTGCCTTAACTAAATCACTTCTACAGAATTGTCATCCTACTTCTTCCTGCCCCTTCTTAAGTCCACAAAATAGTGTAGGTCACTACCTACCCTGATTGATCCCTGGCTTTGCTTGGTGGGTGACTGGGTGAGTGGGTAGAGAAGGGATGCTTTCAGTTGCAAACCCCCAGGCTTTTAGCTTCCAGTGATCTCTGCCGGTCCAGCTATGGGTGGCCACCACCTCTCTGTGCTCCCCCAAGGTCACTGACTTACAGGTACCCCCAAACCACAACTCCTTCATTTCTGCATTGTGATGCAATTCTCCTACCTCTAGCCCTACCATCTACTTCATTAGGACACACATATCTATTGGATATGAGGTCCAAAACCCAAGCCTTCAGCCCTCTGGGGATCAGGAATTTCCTGACTACTGGGTGGGCAATTTCATTATGAGAATGACCCTTGGTCAATATTAATTAAAGGAACTAATTTTAAAAATCTTTAGGGCTAGGCCTGGCCTAATCCGATTACACATTATTACCTCCCCAAATCTACTTGGTACTCCCCAGTGGGGCTCTAACCAAGGGTCCTGTTCTTACTTGTTAGGAATTTAACATAAATGTTTAAATTAAAGTTAGGCCACAAGTTCATCTTATTCCATAATTAGTAGCCTGTGCCCATGTGCTAAAAGCATGCTGAGGGTTTCTATCCCTGAGGCCCCAAACAATCCAAAGCTTCTTTTAATTGTACTTCATAGCAACAGATGGAACCTCAGTCCCTCACAGCAAAGGCTGACACATAGTTCTGCTCAGCACCTGCCCTACTCAATGCCTCTACTCCCCTAGTGGGAGAGGTGGGGGGGAGCAGGAGCCATCATCCCTCTACAGTCATATTGGGATGTCTGTCACTGGGAGGGCTTGACTGCAAAGCAGTTCTTCCAGCCAATGAAAGTTTATGTACACCATTCAGACCAGTGTATGTCTCATCATCATCTCTATTCCCACTGAGAGACCCAGAAGATCTCCATAGGGTACTCAACCATAAGATAGTCATTTCCATAAATTAATGCACCACCCTGCCATCCCTCCTGAGAAGTGTCTGAGCTCTCTGCTGTTTTAAAGATTCATATGGAATGCAGGCAGAAAAGCAGATGGAGAGCAATGGAAAGAAATTCTGGTTAGGAGATATGGGTTCTGGTATTGAGGCTCCATTCATTCTGGGTCTCCCTTTTCCCCTATTACCATCAGTTCTCCCATTTATAATTAAGGGAGTTAAGATTCAGTGATCTATCAGGACTCTGACAGTCTGTGTTCTAAGGTGCTTCTCAGGATGCCAGTCTGTGTTCTAAGGACTCTCCCAGGTCTCACATTTGATGTTCTAAGGTCCTATCCAGTTCTGACATGACTGTCAATAGAAAAAATCACTGCCGCCACCACTGCTACTACTGCTGCTAGTCTTAGAGTTTCTGTGCACTTTTTCTAATGTCCATAGTAGGAAAAACAATTTTAAAAATCCATAAATCCTGGTTCTGTTTATATTCCTGCCCTGAAGGATAATTAATTGCTAGCTTGAGTAGATCCCAGATTTTGATTTCAGGTGTCAGTTCAGGATTGACTCATCTTGACTCCCAGCAACTCAGCCCTTAAAAAAGGAGAGAGTCAGTTGAGGGAACTAAAGAATGTTTAGCCTAAAGGCTGGGGTTGGGAACGAAGTAGAGGAGAGAGTGGAATTACAGGTATCTTTATTATTTGAAAGACTGTCATGAGGAAGAATAAAGCTAAAACTACAGGGAAATAATTATCAGAAGGTAGATCGTGCCTCAATATAAGCATGGTATAGAAGAAAAAAGTGCTAGATTTGGAGTCAAAGGACATGGGTTCATATCTCTACCTCTTATTTCCTGTGATCCTTGAGTAAATCGCTTAATGTCTCTGGATCTCTGTTTTCTTATCTGTAAAGTGGGGGTGGAGAATTAGACCAGATGCCTTCTGAGTTCGCTTCCAGTTTTAAATTTATGCTCCTATGATGATCCTTCCTCATTCTGCACCCCAACCCTTGTTTTCTTGGAGAGAGTTTTGAGATAGTAAGGCTAGAACAGGATAGGTTACCAAGTTCTGCCAGCAGGTGGTGACACCCTCATACTTCTCACAAAGACTCTCACACATACAACAACACAGACACACATACAACACAAATATATCTCTGGGCTTTTATCCAGTAGTTCCTCTGTTTTCCATCTGGCTGTGTACTTCACCTCTCTAAGTTCATGTTGGTGATGTTTCCCTGACAGGTAAACCTTATTCTTCAGTGTGACCTGGGAATATATCTCCTGGGTCGATTAACTGATAGAACAATCATGTCAAAGTGGGAAACAGTTCCCTAAATCTTCACCATCGTCACTTGGTCCTGAGAGGCAAGTGTGGGGAGATGGAAGGAGAGAAGTTCTGTCTTTGCTGGTCCTCTCCTCTCCAAGTACTTGGCGTTATTAGGAAATTGGACTGAAAGGACATGATTTGAGCCCTACCTTAGGGTCTCATGGTTGTCTAGCATGAGTTATATTTTCTCCCCAATTAAGTGATTTCAGCATCTTACCTCATTCAGTCTTCAAGTATCAGAAGAAGAGGTGGCCATTCTTGCCAAGTTCAACCCTTCTATTTATGATCTTCATCTCATTCCCTTTGATCTTCCTGTGGAGCTTTCTGCATTAATCTTCCCCTGCCCTGACTTTCATTCTTTCTTCATCCATTGGCTACTTCCTGGATACCTAGAAACATTCAGTCAGGTCTCTCTCAGGCTTTAAAAATAAATAAATTGAACCTTCACTTAATCCTGCCACCTCCTCAAACTGTTATCCCATATCTTCCTTCTCTTTCATAGTCAAGCTCCTAGAAAAAGCCCTCTACATTCATGTCCTCCACTGCCTTACCTCCCAACCCGTTTCAATCTAGCTCTTACATTACCACTAAACTGAAACTGCTCTCTCCGAGATTACCAGTGATCTTAGTTGCTAAATCCAATATCCTTTTCTCAGTCCTTATCTTTCTTGATCTCTCTGCAATATTTGACACTGTTGACAAATACCTCCTCCTAGCTACTCTTTCTTCCTTGGACTTTCATGATTACTGAATATAAATCTATATATCAGGCACTGTGCTAATTGCTGGGGATGTATTTACAAACAGGTAATTTTCTCCCTGCCCTCAAGGACCTTACATTCTTGTTCTTTTATTTTGTTTTGTTTTTTTTCTTTTTGGAGGGCAGTTGGGTTTAAGTAACTTGCCCAAGGTCACACAGCTAGGTTTTTTGTTTGTGTGTGTTAAGTGTCTGAGACCAGATCCGAACTCAGGTCCTCCTGACTCCAGGACTAGCACTCTACTCACTGAGCCACCTAGCCACCCCAGGACCTTACATTCTTATGGAGAAGACAACACATAAATAGAAGTTGGGGGAGTACACAACATCATGGTTTGGAAATATCCAGGAAGTAACATGGAGACCCCATTCTCGATAAGGCAGGGCAGAAGTTCTATCATATTTCAGGGTCCCAGGGTTAGAGTCCAGGCTCCACTAGGAGCGAGATAAAGGGGAGGACTGAAGTACAGGGGGTTTGTTCTCTCCTGCTTTTACCTGTCTGACTACTCTTCAATTTCTTTTGCTGTATCATCATCCCTTTTCTGTTGCCCACTATGTGTGGGTTTACCCTCATGTTCTTTCTCAGTGATCTCATCAACTACCCTGAATTCAATGACCATCTCTATGCACATGACTCCAAAATCTACATATCCAGCCCACATCTTCTCCTGAGCTCCAGTCTCCCATCACCAGCTGTCTATTGGACATTTCCAACTTGACATCCCAAACTCGGTATCTCAAACTCAGCATGTCCAAAATAGAACCCCTTGTCTGTCCCCTTAAAGCATTCCCTCTCTTATAAGATAACTCCAAAAGACTCATGATGGAGAGGGCTGTCCACATCCAGAGAAAAAACTGCAGGGTCTGAATGCAGACTGAAGCAGACTACTTGCTCTCTCTTTTGTTTTGTTTTGTTCCTTCTTTCTCATTCATTCCATTGGTTATAATCCTTCTTTACAACTTGACTAATGTTTAGTGTGAAGGTATTTGTAGAACCTTTATCGTATTGCATGCTACCATGGGGGGTGAGGGGGGAGGAGGAGAGGGGGAGTAAATTTGGAACTCAAGGGATTGTGGAACTGAATGTTGTAAACTAAAAGTAAATAAATTTAAAGTGAAAAAAAGTCCCTCTTCAGACTGATCCTATTTCTGTCAAGGGCACTATGATCCTTCCAGTCACCCAGCTTAACCATCTCAGTTAACCCTGACTTTCTCACTCCCCCTCATCCTCCTCATAGCTGATAAGTACTGGACATTCTACCTCCGCATAGCATAGTCCTCCTTTTTCTCCCTATTCACATAGCCACCCTAGTTCAAGCTTTCATCACTTTTTGCCTGGACTATTGCAGTGACCTTCAAATTGGGATCAGCATCTCCTGTCTTATATTTATATAAGGTTTATTTAATATATTTATATATTATATGTTTATATATTTATATACTATATGTTTATATAATATATCTTATACTCTTATATAAATGTCCTTCATTAACTATCTGTGTATGTGCTGTCTCCCCCAGTAGAGTGTAAGCTCTTTGAGAACCAGGACTGTTTCCTTTTCTGTCTTTTCATCCTCATCACCTGGTACAGAAACTTTCACATAATAAAAGCTAACTGTCTTTTGCATCGAATTGCCAGGACATCAGATTCAGGCTCAGGAAAGAAAGCATTAGCATCAGGCTGTAGTTACTGGAAGCTGGTGTTACTTGCTCCTTGCATGGCAGCATTTCTGTCTGACGAGTGCTACAGGTGTTGAGAGGTTCGAGATGTCACAGGTCTGGGCCCAATTCAGGACAGCTTCACGGAGGGGCTATTACTGGAGCTGGACCTTGAAAGACAAGCAGGATTTCAGTAAGGAGAGAGGAAAGAGATGATCTCTGGGCCAGAAAGGGATGCATTCCAGCTCTGAATGACAGGCTGTGCTGATCATAAAATCAAGGGGTCCTCCCTCTGTGTGCCCTAGATATTTTCCCTAAAAACCAGTTTAAAGACTAGAAGGAAACTTAGAAATCATCTCCTTTAGTTTCCTGATTTTACAAATGAGAAAACCAAGGCCCAGAGAAAAGATTTTGTCCTAAAGCCAACAAGCTGGAATTCAATCTCAGGTCCTTTGATCCCAAATCCAGTGTTATCTGTCCTTCACTGAAGTTTACACCTCCCTCAAGACTGGGGGATAAAATGTTTTCTCAGCAGCATTCGAGAACCATCCTAGATGTTGGAGAAATCAATGGAGTTCTGAGAGAGAAACCTCTTCTTAAGGAACCCTCCGTCATCACACAAACCCACAGTGGCCTGCCCTTCTCTGTATTCAGACCCCATTTTTTTATCTGTCTCCCTCATTCTGGCACTCCCCACACCTCACAGTCTAAGTCACTCTCCTAACCCTTACTACCTCAGTCGCTGCCAATAGGTGACCACAAGAACAGCTCAATGTCAGATCAAGGAAACTTTACATCGCCCAACTCTATTCTCTCCACCCGTTTCCATCACCTCCATCAGCATCTTTCCATAAGAACTCCAGAGAGGATTCATCTGCTTCATGAGCTGTAAGCATGAGGCTCCAAAGTTAGTCTTTGCAAATTTGTGGACAGAGGCAGCTTCAGGAAAGGTTCTGGGTCTGAGGAGGAATGGCAGGGAGTGGGGTAGGGTGGTCTTTGGGCCTATGCAGATTTCAGGCACTTGGGCAAACACATAGCTCATTCTCCTGGGAGACTTCTTGGCTCAGAGATTCTAACCAATGCATTGCCAAGCAAGTTGGCAGCTTCCCCAAACCAGACCCTTCCCCTGTAAATAATAATAACGTTCTTATTTTGTTTACAAAACACTAGGCACTTTACTAAATGGCTTTCACAATCATTATTGAGAAACAGCATGGTAGACTGGAACAGTCCCTTAATTTGAAGGTAGAGGACACTTTGGATTCAAATTTCCATTTTGTTGATTTTTTACCTGATTAACCATGGGCGATTTGGTTTCCCTCTCAGTCTAAGTTCCCTCCTCCATAAAATGAAGGGTTAGACAGGTCTTTCCCAGCTCTAAAGGCAATAAGCCATATGATCTTTGCTCTTCCAGGTCCAAATCTAATAATCTCATTTGATCCTCACAAGAGGTGGTCAAGGAATGCCACACAAATGAAATCACAAACTGACCCAAGGACCTAAGATGCAGCCCAACTCACTAAAAAGGTTCCATGGCAGACTCATAATTAGGAATTCTTGTGCAGGGTGCAAAGTCAGCCAGGGTGTGTGGTGTAGAAGATGGTCTAACTGGGGGTGCAGTCACCCTGGAAGAGAAAATGGCCAGTCTTTCTAAGAGTTCTGTGCTTGCATCCTGAGGAAGGGTAGAGGGAACAGGGAAGGTATGCCATGGCAATGGGACTCTGGGGGTAGTAGTCTGATGATGCTTGCGCCTTTTGGTAGCTGGGGCTAGCAAAAGATAGTAAGACAAGGTGCAGGCATGGCATTTGCTGCAGGAGAAGTATGGCTCCCCTGAATCCTAGTGCCCTGGATCACAGGCTCGGTCACCCTAGTTCTTAGGCAGATAGTCTTCTTCCAACTATGAGACTACGAGGAAATAATTTTCCCTGGGATCCCCAATGGGTCCGTGATAAATCTGAGACCAGAATCCAAGTCTCTTGACTCCTAGGCAGACCCCACTGCCTCTGTGATGTTGCACATGGGCTGGGGACTGTACTCAGCTCCCAGAGGTTCCATGAGGATTAGCCTCAGGGAATCCTCAATCCCTCTCAGCTGGGCTGGATTCCAGCTCCCCTGATGGCCCAGCTGGCAGAGCCTCAGTGTGCTTAGGAAAGGCTCAGTATCTGAATCTAATAAACCCTTCCAAAGCAGAAGAGGAAACATTGGGCACCATTTGCCATTTGGGATTATCTGTGGTGCTGCCTGTTCCATAACTAGATCATGGGTCCCTGAGCTTGGTTTTGGGGGAACCATGAGAACACTGGGATCCTGAATTCCTTCCCTGTATTTCTTCCTCCCTTTCCCCCATACAGGTAACATCATTGGTTCTGGGATATTCATCTCCCCCAAAGGTGTGCTGGAGCATGCAGGCTCAGTAGGCCTTGCCCTTGTGGTCTGGGTACTGGGTGGAGGAATTTCAGGCCTTGGTTCCCTGTGTTATGCTGAGCTTGGAGTGACCATCCCCAGATCTGGAGGTGACTACTCCTATGTGACTGAAATCTTCGGAGGCCTTGCAGGGTGAGTACTAAGGAGTGAATTCTGGGACAGCTACTGGTTGTATGTCCTATAGCCCAAAGCTTGTGTACACATCCAAACCTATGCATGCATATGTTTGCTTGCAAACTCCAGAACCTAATGGACAAACTACATCCATTCACTTGTCCTTATTATGTCTCATCTGCCTCTGTTGAAAACGGGAGTTTTTGTGTCCAAGGTGAGAGGGATAGCTTTCTTCTCTTTTGGGTGGAGGGAGGGGTAAGCAGAAATACTTCAGTTGAAGCAAACCCAGTATATAAAAATCTGGATAAATTGGAACAAGTGTCTGATTCTCATTTCAAAAGGATTCCTCCCTTTACAAAGACACTCAGAGAAGACTGATAGCTGTTAAAGACAAAGCATCCAATATGTTCTCAAAAGTTTCAAAATTTTATGTTGTCTTACTAACTGGACAATTTTAAGATCTAAGAATAACTTATGAAGGTAACAGATTTATACCCAAATAAACTATTACCTTTATGTAGAAATGATAACCTTGTTTTACCTTATCATTGCTTTTCAAATATATAATATGGTGGTGGGGTGGGGGTGGGGAGGGACAGGGCTTGGGGAAATCCCCAGGTGAGTAAACTTCCTTTATCAATGTAGGTCAGAACCTTCTTTTCAATCAACCTTAGAGAGTTACCTAAAGCACTGAGAAATTCCATTACACGCCCAGGGTCTGCCAATATGTGTCAGAGTCCAGACCTGAACCTGGGTCATCCTAGCTTGGAATCCACTCTTTCCTTTTTCTTTTTAATATATTTTTATTGATTTTATTAAGTATTTACCAATTACATGTAAAAAAATTAACATGCAGTTTTTAGAATTTTGAGCTCCAAATTCTCTCTTGTCCTTCCCATAGCCCTTGAGAAGGCAAGCAATATGGTATTGGTTAGGATGTAAAATCATGAAAAATGTATCTTCATATTAGCCACATTACAGAAGAAAACCAAGCAAAATAAAAAAGTATGCTTTAATCTGCATTCAGAGTTCATCAGTTATCTTTCTGGAGGTGGATAGTCTTTTTCATGATGCGTCCTTTGGAATTTTCTTGATCAGAATAGCTAAGTCTTTCACAGTTGATCATCTTTACAATATTCCAACTCTTTTCTTTTTCCACTGTGTTACACTATGTAAAGTGCATGTGCAAATACTGGATGGTCTATCTTGCCTTCTTTGAAATGATCTCGATACCTGAATAAAGGCTAACTGTTGTGCCCACACCATCCTAATTAACCACTGTTAATTATATGGAGGCAACTACCAGAACGAAAGCATAATACTGGAATGGAATGACTAAGTCCCCTCCCTAGGATGGGACTAGCTTGCTGTGTGACTTAGGGCCCTCAGGAATCCTCAGTTTCCTCATCTGTGAAATAAAGGGTGGGTCTCACTACCTGAAAGCCATGATCAGAAAAAGAATCTAGAAATCATCCTTCAAGGAATTCTCCAGGAAAATTGCCTTGATATTCTAGAACCAGAGGGCAAAACTAGAAATGGAAAGAATTCACCGATCACCTCTTGATAAAGATCCCAAAAAGAAAACTCCCGGGGCAGCTAGGTGGCACAGTAAATAGAGTACCAGCCTTGGAGTCAGGAGGACCAGAGTTCAAAACTAGCATCAGAACACTTAACATAAAAAACTAGCTGTGTGACCTTGGGCAAGTCACTTAATGCCAATTGCCCCACCCTCCCCCCTCAAAAAAAAAAAAAAGGAAAGAAAACTCCTAGGAATGTCATAGCCAAATTCCAGAGTTCCCAGATCAAGGAGAAAATATTACAAGCAGCCAGGAAAGAACAATTTTACTATTGTGGAAACACAATCAGGATAACACAAGATCTGGAAGCTTCTACATTAAGGGATCGAAGGGTGTGGAATATGATATTCCGGAGGTCAAAGGAGATAGGACTAAAACCAAGAATCACCTACCCAGCAAAACTGAGTATAATGCTACAGGAGGAAATATGGTCATTCAATGAAATAGAGGATTTTCAAGCATTCTTGATGAAAAAACAGAGCTGAACAGAAATTTTGACTTTCAATTACAAGAAGCATGAGAAGGTAAACAGGAAAAAGAAATCATAAAGAACTTATTAATGTTGAACTATTTGCATTCCTACATGGAAAATAATCATTGTAACTGATGAGACTTTTCTCAATATAAGGATAGTTGAAGGGAATATATATGTATACATACATATATATGTATGTATGGGAGGGTATATGTGTACATACACACAAATATATATGTGAGTGTGTGTATATGTATGTACATGTATACATAGACAAAGGGCACAGGATGGGTTGAATATGAAGGTATGATATCTAAAAAATAAAGAGGTGAGAGGAATATATTGGGAGAAGGAGAAAGGGAGAGATAGATTAGGGTAAAATCATCTCATATAAAAGAGGCAAGAGAAAACTGTTACAATGGAGGGGAAGAGGAGGAAGGTGAAAGGGAATGGGTCGACCTTACTCTCATTGAATTTGGCTGAAGGAGATAATAACATACACATTTGGTTGGGTATCTTACCCTACAGGAAAGCAGGGGAGAAGAGGCTAAGAGGGGGGGGTGATAGAAGGAAGGGCAGATTGGGGGAGAGGGTAGTTAGAAGCAAACACTTTTGAAAAGGGACAGGGTTAAAGTAGAAAATAGAAAAAGTGGGGGGCGGGATAGGATGAAGGGAAATATAGTTAGTCTTTCACAATATAACTACTATGGAAATGTTTTGCATAACTACACATGTACAACCTATGTTGAATTGCTTGTCTTCCTAGTGGGGATAGGTGAGGAGGGAAGAAGGGAAAGAAAAAGAAAAGGGAACTCAAAGGTTCAAAAAACAAATGTTAATGCATGTTACATGCAACTGGGAAATAAGATATAGGTACTGGGGTATAGAAATCCATCTTGCCCTACTAGAAAGTTGAGGGGGAGGGGGGAAGATATAAGAGAGAACAGATTGGAAAAAGGGTTATTCAGTAGGCTCACTATTTTGGGGTGGGGATAGGGGAAAGATGGGGAGAAAAATTTGTAACTCAAAATCTTACGGAAATGAAATGTTGAAAACTAAAAATAAATAAATAAAAATTAAAAAATAAAGTCTTATCATGAAAAAAAAAAGATGGGTTTCATGGTCTCTAAGACCTAAAAATTTTATGCTTTAAGGACTCACTATGAAACTTCAACCCCTTTTGAAGTAATAATAGTGTCACAAGACTTCACATTTTCCAAAGTTTTCTTGTCTAGAAAATTACCAATCTGTGCATACCCTCTGACCCAGCTATACCACTACTAAGCCAAAGAAATCAAAGAGGAAAATTATTTATATGTACAAAAATGTTGATAGTAGCTCTTTTCATGGGAGGCAAAAGTTGGAAAATAAGGGGGTGTCTTCCTTTTGGGGAATGGATAAACAAATTATGGTATGTGAATGTAATGGAATATAATTGTGCCATTATAAATTGTGAAATAGATCCTTCTAGAGGAAACTAGGATGACCTTTGTGAACTGATTCAGAGCAAAATGGGCAAAACTATATAATGCTGACATTATTAAAAAAAAAAACAGCTTTGAAAGCCATTAGAACTCTAATCAACACAGTGATAAACCAAAAGTTCAGAAAGAATGGAGATAAAACAAACCACTCATCTCCTCACAGACAGGTGATGATCTTAAAATGCAGAAAGAGACATAGTAATGTGGGAATCTATTTTGCTGAACTATGTAAAGAAGTATCAAGGGATTTGGTTTGGAGTTGTTTGTTTTTTAATTTGCTCCAAATACTTGATACTTGAAAAATGAAAATAAACTAAAAAAATCTCTTTAAAATAGCATGTTATCTTAATACAATTGATACAAACAAAATCACTGATAAACTTAAGCCAAGACTTTCCCTCTCATATCAAGAAAAAGGAAAGGCTTTGATGTTAGCATCTAGAGTATATTAGAAATACTTCTTAGAAAAGTATAGAATTAATTCCTTACAATCCTCTGAATCTCCCACAGCAATTCAGACCACCCAGTAAGTTCACTAAGAAGAGGGACTCTAGGACTATGGTAATCTATTATTTGATAAACCCAAAGACTCCAGCTTCTGGGATAAGAATTCACTATTTGATAAAAAAAAAAAAAAACTGCTGGGAAAACTAGAAAACAGTATGGCAGAAACTGGACATAGACCAATATCTTACACTGTATACCAAAATAAAATCTAAATGGGTTCACGATTTAGATATAAGGCTGATACTGTAAGCAATCTGGGAGAGCAAGGAATTGTTTACCTGTAGATTTATGGAGAAGGGAAGAATTTATGACCAAACAAGAAATAGAGAGAATTATTGAAATGCAAAATGGATAATTTTGATTACATAAATTGAAGTTTTTGTACAAACAAAGCCAATGTAACCAAGATTGGGAGGGAAGCAGAAAATTGGGAAAGAAATTTTACAACCAGTGTTTCTGATAAAGACTCATTTCTAAAACATACAGAGAACTGCGTCAAATTCATAAGAATCAAGTCATTCCCCAACTGATGAATGTTCAAAGGATATGAACAGGCAGTTTTCAGAGGAAGAAATTAAAGATATCTATAAGCATATGAAAAAATACTCTAAATCACTATTGATCAGAGAAATGCAGATCAAAACAGCTCTTAGGTACCACATCTCACTGGTCAGATTGGCTAACTTGACAAAACAAGAAAATGATAAATGCTGGAGAAGATGTGGAAAAATTGGAACACTAATACATTGTCGGTGGAGTTGTGAACTGATCCAACCATTCTGGAGAGCAATCTGGAACTATGCCCAAAGGTCTATAAAAAAAAGTGCATATCCTTTGACCCAGCAATACCACTTCTAGGGCCATATCCCAAAGAGATCATAGAAGTGGAAAAAGGACCTGTATGTACAAAAATATTTATAGCAACTCTTTTTGTGGTGGCAAAGAATTGAAAACCAAAGGGATGCCCATCAATTGGGGAATGGCAAAACAAGTTGTGGTATATGAATGTAATGGAATAATACTATTGTGCTATAAGAAATGAGGAGAAGATGGACTTCATAATAACCTGGAGAGACTTATATAAACTCATGCTGAGTGAGGGGAGCAGAACCTGGAGAACACTGTACACAATTACAGGCACATTGTATCTGTGACGACTAACTTTGATAGACTGGGCTCCTCTCAGCAATGCAAGGCTATAAGACAACTCCAAAGGACTCATGATCCAGAGATGGAATTACAGAGTCTGAATGTAGATTGAAGCAAACTACTTGCTCTCTCTCTTTTTCGTTTTGTTTTGTTTCTTTTTCCTTATTATTCATTCCATTGGTTATAATTCTTTTTTTCAACTTGACTAATGTTTAATGAATTGCCCTCCAAAAAGAAAAAAAAAATATAAAAGAAGAAAAATTCTAGACAAATGAGATGCAGAAGGTTTGTATTAGAATTGGCAACAAAGGGATGGGGATGGGGATGTGCCACAAAATGACACAGCCATATCATCAAATAATCACAGATATACAGCAAACAGAAAATCTTTCCCTGATAGTCATATATAATAAATCCACTAAATGAAATGTGAACTGGTAGAACTCACTCACACGCCCAATTCTTCGTTAAATAAAGTAACTTTTAACCAATTTACTTTTAGATATATTTCTGCTCTATGAAGAAAGCTACTGATCGACATCATCTCATTTTTGAGAAGACAGATCATAGGAGCTTGGGGGGAGGGGCTATCACCCTACTCAAAGTCCTCTCAATCCTAGGGATTCCGTAGGTGTGAAAAGTGAAACAGAGGTTAAGCAGCTTTCCCAGGGTCCTGCAGTTAGAGGCAGACATAGGAATAACTCTTAGGTTGCCTAACTCTTTTCACCATACTAGAGGACCTTTATACAGTTCTTCCTCAGTGGGGAGAAAATGACTGTAGCGTATCTGGGCCAGGTCTTGAGTCAAAGACAACGAATAAAATTGGGAGCTCAGCCAGTCATATCAAATAGCCTGCACCAGGGCCTGATCAAAGGCAGCCCGATTATGACCATAGTACTGGACTGGGAGTCGGGAAACCTGCTGCACACTAGTACATGGCTGGCTGCACGACCCTAGGTAAGTCATCCAACTCCTCACTCTAGGCTCCAGTTTTCTCATCTGTAAGATGAAAGGGTTGAGTGGATGATTTTGAAGGTCTCTCCAGACTCTAAATTTATGACTCAATGATCTCTTTAAACACACGGGTCTGGCCTCTAGGCTCCAGGGTAGAGGCTGGGCCAGACTCTTGGCTTTGCGCTGGCCCCCAGATCTGAGACTTCTTGCTCCCAGCAGGTCCCGCTCTCCAGGCAGACGACTCTCAGCCCCCTTTCCTCTAATTCCAGCTTCCTGCTGCTTTGGAGCGCAGTGCTCATCATGTACCCCACCAGCCTGGCCGTCATCTCGTTGACCTTCTCCAACTACGTCCTCCAGCCGGTGTTCCCCAACTGCATCCCACCCTACACAGCATCCAGAGTACTCTCCATGGCCTGTCTGTGTAAGTGCTACCCACATTAGGTCTCCTTTCCCTACTCGTTGCCCTGCATAGTGCCTGGGGAACCCACTTCATGGTTGGTTAGGAAAGGCTTTGGGGCTCTCTTGTGTGCCACACACACACACACTCACAGACACACACATCCTACCCCTCCCACAAGGTGGGACTTGTGCCCAGGACCTTCTGCTTTCCTTTTGCATAGGTCAAACTTTCTATATTCTTTTTCAACTTTGTGCCTCAAGTAAGAGAAAAAAATGGGAAAATAGTAATATTGAGAGAGACCTGGCATTCACTCTGAAATGGGAATGATTCTCCACATGTCTACCTCCTACGTCCCTACATGATGACCCAGTTTCTCCCACGAACTCCTCCATCCTATTTCTAGAGAAGTGGGTTAGGTGTCACAGCCTTCCTTATCTCAGGAAGAAAGAGCCAGGACTGCCATGTCTGAGACTAAAAGAGGGATGGTTCTGAGTCAGGTGGGATGACAGTCATAGTCCTCTGCCTTTTCCACAAGGAGAACTGTGTCACAGAAATGTTCCCAGATGGTAGAACTCCTATCTATGATATGTTATCACTGTCTTCCCTGCCCCTTGTTTCCTAATCTACAGAAAGTCTCCCAGAGCTGTGTCTGCCTCTGGGACAGGAGGATGGGGAGAAGCTGGATGAGGGTGCCCTGTCCCCTCCCCCTCCTACAAAGGGTTGGGGGTGTCAGAGGTAGGGAGAAGGGAAGTTTCTGTCAGAAGCAGTAAGTGGCAGGGAAAGCCCCCTGGACTAGGCAGCAAGCTCAATATTAGACCCCTAGGATCTTCCCCAATATAGCTATTAGTGGTCTCTTCCTCTTCAAATTAAGTTTATTTATTCATTTAAATATTGTATCCCCCTCTGAAGAATGTAAGCTACTTGAGGGCAGGGACTGTTTTGGATTTCTGACTTGCTATCCCCAGTGCTTAGCCCATTTTTTTTTTTTTTAGAACAGTCTTGTGATCTCAATGAGAAAGGGAATTTCTGATGAGAAAACTCCTACCCATGGAGATTGGCATATGCACTGCAATTGATAGGCTGAGAGAGTTGGGGGCACTGAGAAATTAAAGTGACTTATCTAAAGTCACACAGCTATTGTGTCACAGATGAAACTCAAGCTCAGAGCTTTCGTTCTCCTCACTCTAGACCTCTCTGTTTCCATTACATTGCCCCACTCTCTTCGCTCTCTGCCTCTCACCTCTGGGAACAAAGAAGGCATTTACATGTTTTGGGGGATAGTAGGAGAGCCTGCCTGTGACAGCATGAACGTGGCAAGAGGAGCTTATTGATGGGGTTAGATTTTGACAGGGGTTTAGCTGCACATAAACTGCATCCCTTCCCAATTGGAGAGTCCCGCTCCAGGATTTTGTTGTTTCAGTCTATCCAAATGTGCCCAGTGCTCATTAGCATAGATAAACTGGGATCTGGGGAGGAATTTTGTCCCCTGGTTTGTGGCCGTATCTCCAGGACGTGGTGCCTAGTGGTCTCATGCTCTGTTCCAATAACACCCTTTTCCTTCTGCCCAGTGCTCCTCACATTTGTGAATGGCTCCAGCGTACGGTGGGCCACACGGATCCAAGACATCTTCACAGGAGGGAAGTTGCTGGCACTTGCCCTCATCATCACCGTTGGCATCATCCAGATCTTCTGGGGTACTGACAAAGGGGTGGGTGGGCTGGTAGGGGCAAGCCTGGCTCCTGGGCCCCAAAGGAGGCTGCTTTGCCAGGAATGGGTCCTTGGGGTTGGAGAGCTCCATCAGCCTATTTCCCCCAATACTCCATCTGGCCTTCACAGGCAATTATGAGGAGCTGAGACCCAGCAACGCATTTAGCTTCTGGAGGACACCTACCGTGGGACACCTGGCACTTGCTTTCCTGCAGGCATCCTTTGCATTCAGCGGCTGGAACTTCCTCAACTATGTTACAGAAGAATTGGTTGATCCCCACAAGTGAGTGAGCATCAGGATCTGAGGTCTTGATGAGCTTTAAGATGCTGAGAGATAAGGGCCAGTTGTCCCTACAACCTTGATGGAGGAATGATGCAAAACATGAAATGTTTCCCAGGATGAGAGAATGGAGGGGGAGACAGGTCCTGAAACAGGAAGCCAAAGAGTGGCCCAGTTGGATGGGTTCGGTTTTCAATAGCTACTTTCCCAAGGGAAACAGAAAGCTGTATTTTGGAGGCCTCTACCTCAACCAGCAATGAGAACTAGTACCCTGGACTTGGAGTCAAGAGAACTGAGTTTAAATCTCAAAGTTAGCACTTACTAGCTTTATGACCATGGACAGTCACACTTGTGATTTCACTCTTATAAAGCCTCGGTTTCTTCACTTGAAAATGGGGGTAATGATTCTCATGGAATTATTCACCTTAAACAGTTATTGTGAGGACCAAATGAGGAAATATACAGGGTGTCCCAAAAGTCTTAGTGCTGCTTCAAGCTTTAAAAGCTACTTTAAAAGTTTGGAGTCACACTAAGACTTGGGACAACCTGTCTATAAAGTATGTCAACTGTTGTTACCATTCTTTAAGTAGGAAAGGAGGCCTAAACAAACCTGCTTTTTGTGTACAGAGCCTTGCAGGGCACAAAAAGAGCCCTGCTCTCAGGGAGTTTCTCATCTGAGAGGTTGACAAGAGACAAGAATGGATTTTCCAAAGAGCCACTGCTCTAAGAGGGAATGCCCACCCCTTAGAGAGCAGACTGAATGGCCTGTGGCCTTTGAGTGGTTATGCCATAACCTCCTGAATGCTAGTAAGAAGAATCTGGGTCTAGGAGCTGGAGAGCTGCGTTCTTGTCTCTTACCTCTGGAATAAACAACTAGTACTAATTGTATTGCTGGGTGGTTTGGGACAAGTCATTTAACTTCCAGGCTTAGTTTCCTCATCTGTAAAATGGAGATAATGTGAGGCTCAGATGGAAGTTTAGCCTGGAGAAGAGAAGACTTGGGACAGATGAGAGCTAGCATCATCTAGTTAAAGGGCTGTCAAGTATAAGAATGATTGTATTCTTTCTGCTTAGCCCCTGGGAGGCAGAACTAGAATTCCTGAATGCGAGTTACACAGAGGTTCATTTTAGCATGGTATAAGGAAGAAAAGATGGAGTTGTCTGACAATGGAATAACTTGTCTTATGAAGTAGCAATTTTCCCTGTTTTTTTTAAGTGTTCAGAGCTTGGATTCTGGCATTGAGCAGGAGATGACACTAGACAATCTCAAAGGCCCCTCCCGGGTCTGAGATTCTCTGTTTCTCTGGCCTGACTTACAGGGCTCAGAATCAAAGAACATCAGAGCAGGATGGGACCTTATAAGCCATCTCATCCAGCCCTTTACTCTTCAGATGTTGGAACTAAGGCCAAGAGAGGTTAAATATTTGCTAGGGATCACACAGTGAGTTAGGGGCAGAGCCAAAACTGTTGCGAAGTTCAAACCAGATCACAATTTAAGAAGCCTTGGAAAGTATAAAGCGCCATGCAGCTGTGAGACCCCAGAGAAACCTTCCCAGACCCCTGTGGCTCCAAATATGGGGGATTCTGATTCCTTGTTAATCAGCAGAGGCAGGAGGAAGCTTGATGATGGCTCTTACTCTCTGTGAAGTGGGGAGAAGCCAGTTGCTAAAATAAACAAACAAAATAAAAACCTAGACAGTTGCATTATCACCCTAAAAGGAAACGAAGGTAGAACCTGATATTAACTAGCCAGAAAAAAGGAGGATGGAACCAGCCACAATCCCTCTTACTCAGCAGCCATCCTGAGCCCTGAACCTCTCAGTACCAGAGAGTTTACCAATAGGCTACCAAGTGAAGGACCACCAGCTCTCCATTATCTGGGGTCTGAAGATCCAGAATGTGAATTATTCAGGCCCCTACTACTGCAGAGGGGGGGGGTGGCACAGGGAAGAGAAAGAAACCAGGTCTGTTGCTCCTTGAAAGGCATTTCTGTTCCTGGTGTGGCTGAGAGTTGAGTGATTTTCCTGGATTCCAGTGCCACCAGTTTCCCAGAGGCCATCTGGTCCAACTCATGCCTGACTAGGAACCCCCTCTAAATATGCCCAGTAAGTGACCATCTAGCTAGCTTTGGCTTTAAGATCTTCTAGCCTAAATAATAACAATAATAACTAGCATTTCTATGGCACTTTTAAGGTTTGCAAAATGCTGTTCATTTGTTACCTCATTTAATCCTCGCAACTACCCTGGGATGTAGGTGCGATTATTATCCCCACTTTACAGATGAGGGAACTGAGGCAAACAGAGGTTAAATGACTTGCCCAGGGTCACATAGCTAGTGAGTATATGAGGCAGAGTTTTAATTCAAGTCTTTCTGACTCTGGCACTATGCCCTTCTTGTCTTCTACCTCCCCAAAATACATACGTTGTAAGGGACCATGCATGGCCCTGGATGGCATGCCAGTAGCCAGGAGACAGCGCCTCAGCTGTCCCCACAACTGTGCCCCACCCCCAGTGGCTCTGTCTGATGAATCCTGATTATTCTCTCAACAGGAACCTACCTCGAGCCATCTTCATCTCCATCCCCCTGGTGACATTCGTGTACACACTCACCAACGTGGCATATTTCACAGCTATGTCCCCACAGGAGCTCTTGTCTTCAAATGCTGTTGCTGTGGTAAGTGCCATGGCCTCCCCTAGCCCAAGGTCTGGTGTGCTTCTTGCCCCTCCCCTCCGTGTCCCAGACAGGCTAGCCTTCTCACTCCCTCTGTCTTCCATTGCTGTAGACATTTGGAGAGAAGCTACTGGGCTACTTCTCTTGGATCATGCCTGTCTCGGTCGCCCTCTCCACCTTCGGAGGAATCAATGGATATCTTTTCACCTCCTCCAGGTGAGCAGCCTAGATTTATCAAGAAAGGGTGATGGCCAGGGGGACTGAGAAGGGTTAAAGACCTCCAAGGGAGGTGAGAGAGAGTTGGGATGAGTCCTCCACTAACATTAACATTGAACCTCTCAGGGATAATTCCCAATGCCACTCACAACAGAGCAAGAGGGAACCAGGTAAAGGAAAGAATTTCATGGCCACCTGGGCTATTGAACTCTAGCTGAGGGGAACAACAAGACACAGAGAAAAGTGGGGGATTAGGGGTGTTGAAGGGATCCCCTAGCCACTGGTCACAGGCTAATCAAGCCAGTGTCTTAGACACCCAATCAATGAGGCAAAAGGAAGGGATGAGAGATCTAGGGCTCAGTTCCAAGTTCTGCACTACTGCCATCCACTCCCTACTGTCTGATGTATCTAATGCAGAGTTTATCCAGGCCCCAGATCGGTATTTCTTCTTTCCCAGATTATGCTTTTCTGGAGCCCGTGAAGGCCACCTTCCCAGCCTGCTGGCCATGATTCATGTCCAACACTGCACCCCCATCCCTGCACTTCTCGTCTGTGTAAGTCTAGTTATCCCTGATTGTACCTCACCCCTTGCTCAAGGAGATTCTAAGGCTCAGCTGGACCCTACTGACTTCCTATATACCCTTAACCACAAAGCCAGGGCCAGTAGGATCTCATGAGCAGTGAAAATCAACTTGCTTGAATCATATGAATAATTAGCCTCCATTTATTTGCTAGTAGACCTCTGGCTATGACACACAGATTGGCTGAAGTAGACAATCTATCTACACAGTCACTGTGAGAGGGTCACTTTCCAGCTTCTTCTTTTGTAGAACTCTAAGGTTCTTGTTTGGGTTGGCCTCAACTTTTCAGAGGCTAGAGAAAATATGCCCCCATGAACTCCCCATATCCTACACTAATCACCTGTCACCAATCCAAGCAGCCTCCATCCCAAAGCTGATCTGGGATAAGTATCTGGAACTGTAACTTAAAAGCCATCTGTGAGAACACACACACACACACACACACACACACACACAGAGTCTTCTAAAATTGGTTTGGGCTCATCACATGAGATCATTGGTGGAAGAGGTACCATCCCTGACTAAGGGGCAACTAAAGCAGTTTGGAATGGGATGCTGTAGACTGAAGGTTCCTATAGGGCAGCTATGAGAAATGGGACTTTCCTTAAAAATACACATGCAAAGTAAAGGTTGCAGGAACAAGAGAGTTAAGTCAGACTTCAGAAATAAACAAAAACTGAAAAAACACACCTCACTCAGCTTCCCATAAAATACTGCATCCAGAACTAGGTAAGGAATTACTTCTCTGAATCCTAGACTTACTCCCACTCTGATCAGATGAGGGACTGAGACAGGAAGATTCCCAGAAAACTGTTTCCTGAAGTATTATGGAGCCAGACCTAATGGGTGCATGAAACCTCCACTCCACTTCCTTCCCCCACTCCATTCTCCCCCTCTACATCCTGGCATTAACCATCTCTTTCACTCATTGTACCTTTTATGCTTCCCTGAGCACTCTCCATTATTCCATTGTGATCACCAAAGCAACTCTGTGAGCTAGGAGCCAGGCAGGGAAAGAGTTCTTATTCCCATTGTGATAAGGGCCATCTCCTGCTCCCCATCTCTCCCAGTTAGGACACAGATATCCAGCCACAATACAGAGACATGACCATGCCTTGCTCACTCACCCTGAAAGGAATTCTGAGAAATTATGAAGGTTGTCAACTCCCACCCTGCCTTCCTTTTATCTTCTCCCTCCTTTTACCAGAATCAATTTGCTGTCATCCTCCAAACTCCCCGGGCCTTACCTAGTCCTTCCTCCAACACAGAACCCTCACCTGCCCCAAAATCTTCCTCTAAGATGCACCCACCCTCAAGATTTGCATCTTTCTCAAACATCTTTATCCCATCTTTATACTGGCCAGGGGGACCCCAGGAAGAATCCAACTTTATGATAAAATTACTAAGCTGTATTAACCCTCTTCTTCCTCGAGTCCAGCTTAGCAAGGATGGAACCTGATGCTTATATAGCAGTAGTGAAGGCACCATTGAGTCCATGTAAATGTTATTGCATTCCAGTGCAATAACAATTAATCCCCTTTCACTTCCAGTGTGGAGTCACAGCAGTGATCATGCTTGTGGGAGACACATATACATTAATTAATTATGTGTCCTTCATCAACTACCTCAGTTATGGAGTGACCATCATCGGCTTGATTGTGCTGCGATGGAAGAGACCCAAGCTCTTTAGACCCATCAAGGTGAGCATCGTTCAGCCTCAGCCAGGAACTGAATTTGACGTGAGTGTCCTCACAGTCCCTCACTTTAGGTAGCCTGGACACCAAAACAACAGTAACAATAACTGACTTTTAGGTTAGTGCGTCAAGGTATGTTATCTCATTTGGCAGCTATTGAATAGAGAGCTGGAAAGGAAATCAGGAAGACCTGAGTTCAAATATGAACAAGTCCCTCAATCTTTCATTGCCTTGGTGCCCTCATATGTAATATGGGGATTATAATAATAGCAAGGTTGTTATGAGGATAAAATAATATTTATATAGTGCTTTGTAAAAGTTTTTTAAAATTATTATATAAATATTTTACTATACAAATTATTTATACAGCATATTATTTATAAATATATTTATATATCATTATAAATAACATAAATATATATTACATACTATATAAATAATATATAAAATATATTATTGTATAAAACTTTTATCATATAAATATTAGCTATTATTGTTACTATTAACATTTTTATTATGATAGATTTTGACAATAACCTTTTTAGGTAGGTGCTGTTCTCACCCTTATTTTTAAAGATGAGGAAACTAAAACTAGAAGAAGTTAAGTGACATGTCCAGGGTCCTGGAGCTTTTAGGTGTCTAAGGCTTTACTTGAACTTGTCTTCCTTAGCCTTCTTTCTGGCTCTCTCTTTACCCACTGCGCCATCTAGCGGCCTCATCATCATCTGCCCAGGCTGAGCAGAGCACACAGCAAAGTAATGCAATATTTTGCCTAAGGAACATCCCAGAATTTGTGCATCCAAAGGAATGCTGTCTCCTCACCAGAGTCCCACCAGGGACTACACTCACTCCAGCAACATTGCTATGCTCTCCACGTTTCTGGAAACCCCACCTTCAGAGCCAGTTTGGAGACAAACACACACCAAAAAAACCTCCTCATGTCTCTTGTTTTTCACCCCACATGTGTGATCCTGCCCAGCGACCCAACTTAATAATAACAGCTAACATTATATAGCGCTTATCACGTGCCAGGCACTGCACTAATTGCTTTGCAATTTTATCTCATTTGGTCCTCACAACAACCCTGGGAGGAAGAGATCATCATCCCCATTTTACAGATGAGGAAACTGAGGCAAACGGGTGAATTGTGCCAGGGTGCTGTCCAGGGTGACACAGCTAGTATGTGTCTGAGGTCAGATTTGATCTTGGGTGTTTCTGCTGTATTCACTGTGTCACCTCGCTGCCACAGTCTTGTACCTGAATGCCACTGAGTCCTATTCTCATCATCCTCCCAAGTGCTCAGCTCTGAGGCATTCTGCATCCTTCAGCATGCCCTGCAGCTGAATTTTCTTATACATGTAGTCCCCATAATTAGAGCATGAGATCCTTGAAAGTGGACTCTGGTCTTGACTTTTCTCTTTACGTTGCCAGTATTTAGTACAGAGCTTGGCACAGGGCCCTAAGAAATGCTTTTTCACTGATTCACTCCAAAAATCAAGCCCCTTCCCCAGTAATTGTTGGGAAAGGGAAGATGAAAGAGGGAAGGACAAGGGATTATAGAAGGTTTCTGGGCAGAGAAGAGGGTTGTCCCAGTCTCATTTCTGTCTTTCCAATGCATGGTCCATAACAGGCATTTAATAAATGCTTGTCGACTGGGTATCCAACTACTGGGAGAATCTGGCCCCCTCAGTCCCTGTAGCTCTTTCTCTTTCTCTTTCTCCAGGTAAATCTTCTCATCCCAATCACATACTTGACCTTTTGGGCTTTTCTACTGATCTTCAGCTTTTACTCAGAGCCTGTAGTCTGTGGCATTGGCCTCATCATCATCCTCACAGGTGTCCCTGTGTTCTTCCTGGGTGTGTCCTGGAGAAACAAACCAAAGTGTGTGCACAGGCTCATTGGTGAGTGAGGGGATGGGGTGGGCAGTGGCTGGCAGAAGGGTTAGGATTATAGGAGCTTATAGCAAGAGCTGGAGGGGACCTCAGAGGTCATCTAATCCAACTTCTTTATTTTACAAATGAGGAAACTGAGGCCCAGGGAGGTTAAGTGACTTGCCCAATGTCATACAGGTAGTAAGCTGTCAGAAACAAGATTTGAACCCAGGTCCTCTGACTCCAGAACTGGTCGTCTTTCCACTATACTACACTGCTAAGCTATTTACTGGCCTTCAGGGGGATGGAACAGAGCCTTGATTGGCTAGGAAAAGGCAACACACCTAATTAAAGGCTAAGTAAAACTCCACAAGAGAGAAGAGTTCTCCAGGCCCTGGAAAGTTTATCTTCAAAGTACATTTCTGGGCTCCTAAGTTCTGGGCTACTCATCATGCTGACTAGAGGACTGTTTCAACATTGTGGCCTTCTAATCACATCCCCTTTCCCTAGTCACCCCAGAAAGAAGGAGCAAAGGGAAAGAAGAAAGGAAGGAAAGAGGGAGGAAGGCAGGAAAGAAGAGAAGGAAGGAGGGAGGGAGGAAAGAAGTAAAGAAGGAAAAAAGAAAGTGGGAGGAAAGAAGGAAGGAAGGGAAGTAGGGAGGAAGGAAAGAAGGAAGGGAAGTAGGGAGGGAGAAAAAAGGAAGGAAGAAGAGAGAGAGGGAGGAAAGGTAGGAAGTAAAGAGGGAGTAAAGAAGGGAGGAAGGAAAGAAGGAAGGGAAGTAGAGAGGGAGGAAAGGTGGGAAGAAGGCAGATAAGACCTGACCAGCTCCTAGTATAACTAGATAATACTGTGCTGTGAGGCAGTAGGAAAAGCTCTGGGCCAGGAGTCCGGAGAACTGGATTCCAGTCCTGGCCCTGCCACTAACTTCCTATGTGACTTTCAGCAAGTCCCTGCCCTTCTCTGGGCCTTCTTCACCACATGTAAAGTGAGGGGGTTGAATAAGATGACCTTTAAGGTCCCTCCCAGCTCTGACAGTCTGTGAATCTGTGACCTCAGAGACCAGCAGGTATGGGAATGGGGGTTGTTTTCCAAGGGACAGACTTAAGAAGAAATAGCTTTGGGGTTGTTATTGAGGGGTAGATAGAACTGAACAGGTTTCCTCTGGGAATCCTGGCTGGGTTACTTTTCAGTTTTCTGCAAACCATAAAGTGACTTGCATAACAGGATCATAGCCCTTGCCTAAACAGCTTCTGTCTGCCCTTAGAGTCCATTACATGGTGGGGCCAGAAGTTGTGCTTCGTGGTATACCCTCAGAGTGATGCCCCCGAAGAGGAAAATGGCCCCTTCCCTCACCCCACCCCTTCTGGAAGTGAAAAGGCTTTGAAGACACAATGAGATGCTTATCAAGACTCAAGTAGATTTTTTTTGTTTACATGTTGTTTTTGTTTTTGAAAAAGTTTTCTTGGGGAAAAAAAGATATGTTTCTTAGATACTTTTAATAGCAAAGCCCTCAAAACAACAGCCCCCACCCCAGATCAGCCCACCTTAGCTATGAAGACAGCAGGAATTCTATAAATAAAACAAGGATCCGATTGGTTAATTCTGACACTTGGTTCAGTCCATCAGTAAGGCTGACTTAGAAGCACAATGTCTAGAGGCCAGGTGGGCTAGCTCAAGTCCTGGTGGGCCAGCCAGACTGGGAATGTAGGCCCATACTCCCACCTCTGCCTGAGAGCTTCACATCTCAGAAGGGGGGAAAGAAATCGAACCAGCATGGTCATGTGCTGGATTTGTAATTCCATATAATGTGGTCAGGGCTCATGGCTCATGGTCCATGCCCTGAATAGCAACAACTGAAAACATATGGTCAGTAAGCAAGTTTGAGGCAGTGCCACCTTTATGCAAAGAAATCGTGAGAATGGGGGAATTACCAGTCACTCATACCTGAGAGGATCCCATAATCTGAACAGGGGGACCCCATTCCTTTCTCATACACCTTTTCAAGAAAAATGCATTACCTTGTCTTTCCCTTGTTTCTGGCCCCTGGTCATGCTTGCTTGGCACAAGAAACAATTGATGCCAGGAAAAGATAGCAGGGGGAAGAAGACAGAGACAACTAAGATCGAAATAGGTTAGGGCTAGAGGGAGGGCTGGAGCATTTCTTCAGCATTTCTCACCTGCATGGCTGGGGGTAGTATTAACTAAGCAGCCTTCTCAAAGAGACAGAAACAGCAATGGCATCAGCTTGAAAAGGGTGGGAGAGCTGCCCCATCCATCTGTCCTCGACCATGGTTCCTCTATAAAGGTGTGACAGAAAGACAGCTGGAACTGAGGCTGATTTGTGCACTGAAAGGTAGGGACAGGACCAGATGGAAGTGTTAGGAATGGGCCAAGTGGAACCAAGGCCATAGCTGTTCATCTAGGTGACAGCTGATCCAGGGGGGCTCCTCCTCTGTACTCTGGGGCTTCTAGCCTCAGCAGCAGGGATCCAGAACTACTGCAGCATAGGGAAAGAACCCACTAGAACTTCGGGGTGCCTTCATATCACCCTGCCACCCTACAGCTAGTCACAGGGGTTTCCCTTCAGTCCTGAGGCCTCAGAAGCTACAGCAGTCAACCAGCACCACCTGCATCCAGACCCAAGGATATGTATAAACACTTTCCTGACTCCTGAATGTTGATGGGTCTCCCTTCAACTTGGCCTCATCCCACTGTGTGAGCACTTTAAAGTAGGGAAAATATGGTGAGGTCTGGGGTTTCTGGAATCCAGTCAACCTTGAGGAGGGGCACAGTGACAGGAACCATTGAGCTTTTCTGAATCTTTGTCCCCACTCCCAGGCTTTCCTTCCCAATAATACTTTGCAACCTATCTCCTGAACCTTCCCTGACCATATGTACACAGGTTGGGTGTGTTGGAGAACAGATAGGCAGGCTTGCTCGGCAGCTGTCTTACAACTTAAGGGGACTTGTCTATGGCAAATGAAAACTTCAGATTTTGAAATCCTGACAGGAGAGAGAAAGGTGGAAAGAAATAGGATTACCTATAAGACAGCAAACTGGCTTCAGCAAGAACATGAGTTTATGTGATAACAGGTGCAATGTTGTCTGAGACCTGGTGACTACACAGACAAGAAAGCTCAAAAAGCCATCTCCATAGCTATGACAGACAAAAATATAGAAGCAAAGAATGGACTGGCCATTGAAACAGACACCTCCTCCTGAATCCCCCATCCCCATCTTGGCCCCACAGATCCTTTCACTTATTGTGTCCATGAGCACCTGATGATACCAGAGAAGTTAGTAGGAATTCCTGTACCACAAACTGAGTCCAAGGGAAATAGAGAAAGGAAGTGGGTTCTCTCTCAATTTGGTGCACTACATCAAAGCCCTGGTCATTCCAGTCTAGTTAGAGAAGCCCACTGTGAGAGTAATCTCACTCAGCCTTAAGCCTTGCTTCTCTGCCTGCAGATTTAAAGACTATGGTAGAGCACCCCAATATTTAGCCTCAAGCTGCCCCCACCACTGCCCAAAGGAACTGGTCTAACCCCATTTTCTGAAGGGTTACAGGCCCAAGCTCATACCTTATACAGGTAACCTCATTCAGGCCATCCCAGCTATAACTTCTTTGGGGATCTTCTAAACCAGGGTCAGACTGTCCCGGAACTGAACCCATTGTCCTTCTCTTGGTATAACTTTCTTCACCCCACATCTCAAATGTTGAATGAGGTTTTCAGAAAGAGGTGGCAGGAATACCCAGCATCCATCACCATGCCTATAGTGGGAGAGGCCACTCAGGAACTGCTAGACAGAGAGAACACTGAGCTCCCCCAGGAATCACTGACTCTTATCCTGTCAGGGCAAGCCTGTGGGACCCTTTCACCATGCCCAACCCCACCCAGGCAGAAAGAAGGAAAGAACCATAACAAGGGTAAAAATCATCTTGTATTCCCTGATTGTAAAACACGGACAAGGAGGGTTAGGAGAGGTGGTGAAGGACAGGAGAATTCTCCCAGCCTGGGTGGTGACAGCTGACATGCCCACCAGGGGCCCCATCCACCCATGTTTAGTCCAGTCACCTCGCCCTGGAAACGGTCACTGCAAGGAGCATGAGGTCAACCTGTCAAACTTGAGACACTTCCTGCCATTCCACTGTAGCAGGGGCCACATCAGCACACCAGGAGGGACTCATCATCACTGGCATCAGAAAGCAAGGAGTGGGGTGAAGTTGGCCCATGGATACCTAGGGGCTCCTCTTGGCATGTCTGGGGTGGACATAGGGAGCTGCCCGAGGAGACTGGTTCCCGCTTCCTGAGGGGCAGCCGACCTGGTCCCTCGCTCAGCGGGGGAGGACTGGTGCCATGGGGGTCACCCTGGGTTTGGAGCCTCTCAGCAACACTTTCTGACAAGGGGTCTCTGAAGGCCTTTCTTGGCTCAGCCGGGCCAGTGGCTCTGAGCTCCTTGTTCAAGTGCCTGGGCTCTAGGCCACGTGCTGCACAGGTAGGAACTGCAGTGCCTGGGGCAGGGGACCCCAAGGGTTCTGTTTCAGTTACCAAAGCACAGCTGGAGACATCTGGTGGCCCCTCCCTCACAACCTGACCTACAGTCTCAGGGGGGACAGGGGGAGGCCCTGTAGAGGATGCAGGGGGACTTGAGGAGGTGCCTCCGGCCCGGCGAATGATCCCATCCCCCAGCACAGTCTGTGAGGCACGCGACGGAGTCAGCAGTGGGATCTGCCCTCGCGCCCGTGGTCGGTGGAACAGTCTGTTCCAGATGCGGCCCAGGCGGCGGCGGGAGGCACTCCGGCGAGAAGTGTGGCGCCGCATCTGACGTCTCATGGCTGTCCTAATGTTCTGTAGTACTGATGCCTGCAACATAAGCCCAATACCATTATCAAGGAATTAGCCCTCTCCATGCCTTCCTCCCTCCGCCCTGGAATCTATGACGGCTTCTCTCCCTCCATACACCCTGGTATCAGACTGCTTCCCCAACTTCCTCAAAGATCTGAGAACCCAAAGCCTAGGTGGCCCTGAAGACATTCCCTGGTCCATGCCTCTGCCAGCTCTGTTAGATCAAGCCACCATTTTACTTTGAGACCCAAAGCCAACTTGACTTCACGATGTCACAGATAGGGCAAGGGAGCTTGGGAATTGACTAAATGTCCTCCCATTTTTGGTCTGAGCCAACGGGCTAAAGACACACCTGCCCCCTCCAAACTTTTAGCACCCAATAGTATTTTGATTTAGTGCTACTGCCATACTAATAGGACCATATGGTCTGTGTTTATATTTTTTAAACGAAATTAGTCTGAAATTAACTGTCTTTGGGAAATTCTATAACACCTACATAAACACACAGACACTCATGCGCACACACACATGCATGCATGCACACATGCACACACACACAAACCCCATCACCACCACTAGCCCCTATGGATCAGGAAAGGGAATCCAAAAATAAGGTCCTGGGACCCATCTTACCTGGGATGCATTGTAGACAGGGAAGTCCTCCACAGGTGGGATGAGGCCCTGGGCAATGAGTTGGCCATAAGATGGAGGGGCCTCTCGTCGAACAAATTCAGCCTCTAGACGAGTCATTTGGGTCTCAAATGCCCTGGGATTAATAGAATCTTTGTTACAGGCATATTTCTTTCTATGTCCCAGAAACATGAGCAGGGGCTACCCGTGGGCCATGTGGGATATGAGCCCCTCTCCATCCCCTGGCAAGATCACATCTCCCGGTCTAAATCTCCACAGGGGGATAGAAAGGCCTCAAGAATATGACTACAGAAAATCCCCAAGGTCCAACTCCTGGGCAATGGCCTCTATCCTATTTCTGGGCTCCAGTCTCATTCAGACTTATGTGGCACCCATTAGCTTTAGTGTTTAGTTGGTGACTTGGTCTAGCAGGGTTGTATGCTGACACCATCCCTCCCCTCCTTCCCATTACGTACACACACACCCCTCTTCCTATGGGACCTTCCAGCAGTAACACCAAATACAGACTAATCAGAGACTGTCTGATCCTGCCTCAAAATCTCCAAATGCCTGTAGGAAGAGATGCCAGTAATGCAAACCTATCAGAAAGGAGGAAAATCCAATACATGAAGAGACCAAATGGGGTCTCCCAACAGGATCTCCTAGCACATAAAGGGATAGGGAGGAAGGAGGGACAAGCCTCTGGGTCGCATATCCCACCACTGGGATCACAACACCTAGTGGTCAGTCAGAAGGCCAGCTCTGGCAGCAGCTTGCTTTCTTCCCCCTCTTCCAGACTAATTCCTTCATTGGTAAAATGTTGACAGTCATCCCTGCCTAGCTGTGATGTGCATGGGCAGAGGTGAATAGGGTGCAGATGTGACCATGCTTCAGGGAACTGAAATTCAGCAGCAATTACATGAGTGCAGAGCTTCGTAATTTTTTTTTTTTGGCATCAGGGGCAGTCTGGTGGACTGCCTTCTTAGAATATGAACCCCTTCTTAGGATAATGTTTTTTTTTTAATGGAATGAAATGCTAAATTTCAGTTAGAGGTTAGTGAAAATGAAGATGTAATTGTGTTCCCATTCAAGTTCATGGACTCCCTGAAACTTATCCATTGACTCTTTGGTAACATGGAGACTCTGGATTCAAAATCCCTGACCTAGAGCCATGCCCTCTGAACCAGATTTCCAGTGGAAGGGCAAGGGGTCCAGCCTCCCCCTGAGGGGCTCACCTGTACTCCTGTGTGCGCAGGGAGTAAAGCTTGAAGGCGCAGCCAAGGGCAATGACAAGAAGGAGCCCACAGACTAGGCTGCCAATGAGGGCAGCAGTGATGACCTTTCGGGGCACTGCTGCCAAGCAGTCTCGCTCATCGCTGCCATCTTGGCAATCCTCCTGGCCATCACAGCGCCATGTCTCAAAGACACACAGATTAGTGCCACAGTGGAAGGTCCCTGGTTGGCAGGAGAAGCAATTCTTCTCATCAGAGCCATCGGGACAATTCTTCTGGTTATTGCAGCGGTCAGGAGGTGCATAGCACAGCCCACTGCCCCCCTCACATGGATACTCATCCTGTTGGCAGGCCGGGCAGCCCTCCTCATCCTTCCCTCCTGGGCAGTGCCACCAGCCATCACAGCGTTGCATCTCGGAAAAGCAGCCCTCATCACTTCCACATGGCTGCTCCCATGGCAAGCAGTAGCCCTTGACCTGGTAGGTGGCATTGAAGCCATGGCCAACACTATGGGCTCGAGCATGGTAAGTCACCGTCAGCTGGCCCTCAGAGGCCTCCACGCTGACCAGCCGGTGGTTGCTGCGGTAGGAGAGGGTCTGAAGCAGGCGGTCAGCACGTTCCCCCAGGCCGTCGTAGACCTGCACATAGTCATCATAGCCCAGCTGCAGCTCCAGCTGCAAGAGGACGCGCCGGGCGTCCTGTGTGTCCACAAGCCACGTGCACTGTAGATCATCAGAGCCACGGTCAGCCCCAAAGAGGTCAGGCGAGGCAAATGACCCATAGAAGTTGCCCAGCCGCCTACCACATGAAAGATCAGGGCAGTACGCTTCATCTGAATTGTCACCACAGTCCTGAGTCCCATCACAGCGTCGCTCAGTGGGCAGGCACCGGGTGGAACGGGCACCACTGCAAGGGAATGTGCCAGGTGGGCACAGGCTAGGTGGGATCTCTGTGGGTGAATTTGAGCAGTTCTTCTCATCTGACCCATCCCCACATTCATCCATGGCATTGCAGTGCCAAGGGCCCGGGAGGCATTTGCCGTTGCCACAGAGAAATTCATCTGGTTGGCAAGCTGCCTGGCCCAGCTTTCCTAGGGGAAGGAAGAAGGAAAAGTTCAGTTTGGGTTCTGCCTCTTACTAGCTATGTTTGCTTTGGATAAGTCATTTAGCTTCTCAGAACCTCACTTTTCTCATCTGTAAAGTGGGTACAAAATCACACTACCTACTTCACAGAGCTGTTCTGAGGATTAGATGGAACAGTAGAAGTCAGATTAATTGAAGCACCACCATGTGAACTGGTGATAATGTGTAGAGGGACTTGCCCTCGAGGGATTACATTATTTTTTTTTTTAATTTTTAAGCAATCGGGGTTAAGTAACTTGCTCAAGGTTACATGGCCAGTTATTTCTGGGTGTGGTGCTGAGTGTCTGAGCCTGGGATTTGATCTCCAGGTCATCCCAACACTGGAGCCGGTACTCTTACTCGCTGAGCCACCTGGCCGCCCCTAAGCAATTGGGGTTAAGTAACTTGCTCAAGGTTACACGGCCAGGTGTTTCTGGGTGGGTGCTAAGTGTCTGAGCCCGGGATTCGATCTCCAGGTCTTCTCAACACTGGAGCCGGTGCTCTTACTCGCTGTGCTACCTGGCCGCCCCGAGGGATTACATTATTAAGGAGATTTTGGGGTGTTGGGAGCCTTCCCGTAACCTGTTAAGACCTGAGGAAAGGCAAACGCAGTTTCCCCATCAGAGATAGCATTTTAGGATGGGCATGGTGAAGAAGGTGGGGAACCATAAAGCTGAGTTCTATGGGGATCAAGTGATAATGCTTAAGGTTGGGAAGGGGATACCTCAACCAATTCCTTTTTCCCACCCATCTCCAGTCATAGACAAAATACCCTGAATATGCCATGCTTTTCTCTGTGGGGAAGCCCATCTCTACCTCTGATGTAGGATAGGCGGAAGCCCTGGGCCTGGCCTGAGCTGGAAGCATCTGAGTGGAAAAAGATCCAAACGTGATCTCGGGCTGAGATGAAGGCAGGGGGGATGGCCGAACCACAGATCCGGTAATCTTCTCGGCGAGATGATGGTCCCAGCATGAGCCAATCCGTGGTGCACTGGTGGGATTCTTCCACATCAAAGTTTCTGAAACTAGGGCAGGGGAATGGAGAGATAGGTGAAGAAGGCCTGGCAAACCACAGGCAGGGCCCACGGGGTCAGATATTGAAACTCACATCCCAGGAAAGGAGAGCAGGACTTTGCATTAGAGATAAGGACTTGAACTTAGAGGGTTGGGAGAAATGAACATCTGAGCTAAAACCTACAGCCCAGAAATTCAGATTTCCTTTTTACTTCTCTACCACAAGTCCCAACTCAAAAGTTATGCCCAAGACCCCTCACCCACCAATAAGATCTTGATCTAGTGCCCCCAAAATAAGTAACCTAGAGTTCTGGGTGCTAAAAGGATGCTAAGCAGAAAAAAGAACTTTATCTCTCCCAGGAAGACACAACCACAGACCCATGCACGTATGTGTGTATTGTGCGTCTCCTGCTCCTGAGCTCCAGAGTCACACAAAGACGACTCAGTCACCACCTAGTCCAACCCAAACCAGAAGAGGAACGCCCTCTACAAGGGAGCCCAAAGTGACCTTCCAATCTTTGCTTAAGCGACAGGGAGCCCACTGTCTCCTAAAGTAGTCCATTTACTTTGGGATCACTCACTGGGGGATTTTTTCTTTTCTGACATCAAAACCAAACTGTAGCTTCCACCCCCAGCTCTCAGTTCTGCCCTCTGGGGACCAAATGGGATACCTCATATCTCTCTTCTAGACAACGGCCCTTCAATCCCGACCCTCTCTGTCGTCCTTCCCTTGTTCACTTCTGAGGCTCATTCGAACCCTAGAGCCACGATATGATCCTCTCTCCTTCCCCTCCTCACAAACTCTACTTACAACTCCCTCCCTCTAGGAAGCCTTTCCAAACCATCTCTACCTAATGTGGGGTGAGTGCTGGAGGGAGGGGAGAAATACAGGTTGTTAAATGTGTGACCCCACAAAGACAAAGTACCATTCGAGGTCCACCAGAACAGGGAAGGTCTGTGCTCTTCGGAGCAGACCAGGAAAAAAATCTGGATGATGACGAGTTGTGTTAGAAAATTTGAACAGAAAAATTCTTATTGCTCCATCTATCACTCCAGACCGATCTAATCCTTCCTTGAAGGTCTTTTTGAGTACAGCTGCCTATTTCCCCAGGCTGACAGTTTCCTCCTCTTTCTAGAAGTGTCATTTAGAGGCAAAGATTCAAGTTGTGGTTTCTTTTTTGTTTGTTTTTGGTTTTTGGAGGGGCAAGGCAGGGCAATTGGGGCTAAGTGACTTGCCCAAGGTCACATGGCTAGTTTTGTGTTAAGTGTCTGAGGCTGGATTTGAACTCAGGTCCTCCTGACTCCAGGGCCAGTGCTCTATTCACTGTGCCGCCCAGCCACCCTCAAGTTGTGGTTTCTTTAAAACTTACACAGACACACACACAAACATACACATACCGGCAAAGCATGATGTAGCTGGAAGTAGGTCAAAACTCCCTAGCAACTCCTAAATATCCAAGGGACCCAGCACATACGCCCATAGATCTCCTTCCCACCTGGTGTGAGGCTCTGCACAAATCTCATCTCATCTCAGACACTCCATGTTCGCTCTGTTCAGTCTACTTACTCCAGCCTATGCCATGTTTATTCCATGGCCCTGACCCACACCTTCCACTCAAACCCCTAGAGGAACACAACAGATGCCAACAAACAGTTGGAAAGCGCTGCCTTGCACATCCTTGGAGCCAGGAAGGAAGACAGTCCAGACACCTGTCCTGTGCTGAGAACGCTGGCCAGCTGGCTGGCCTCTAAAATGGCAGGGAGGAGGCGTGGGAGAGATGGAAGATACCTACCCACGAGCCTTTGCACGGACCAAAATCATGTTACTACAGTGGGAAAAGCACAGTATATGGAGTCAGCGGACCTGGCTTTAAATCCAGATCTCCTCCTACTTGTGCGAGCTTGCTCAACCTCTACGGGCTTCCATCTCCTTATCCAAAAAACTGACCAGATGACTTCTAAGGCGCCTTCCAACTCCAACCTTACATTCCTATGTACACTCACAAACTCACATGTTTAACCAACTCCCTGTTCTGAGGTGGCACAGTAGATAGACCCTGACAGCTGTATGACCCTGGGCAAATCTTTTAAACTCTATCTGCCTCCGTTTCCTCAACTATTGAACATGGATCATAATATTACCTACCTCCCAGGGTTGTTGTGAGGATAAAATGAGATAATGATGTCTATAAAGCACTGAGCCTGGTGCCTTACATGTAGTGGATGCTTAAAAATGCTTATTTCCTTCTCCCCTTCCTGAAAAAAAGGGTTGATAAGTGGGTGACACGATCAGTTGGATTATGAGAAAGGCCCACTGTGTGCAGGGCCAACCATAAGGTAGCCAGATGAGGGTCAGGCCACGCATGGGACTCAACATGCCTTTTCCTCTTCTCCCTCAAGTCTGGCCTAACCATAGAAAGTTTCCTTATCAAACCAGTCGCAGCCCACTACCCTTGAATACAAGCACATGCTTCCAGATCCCCAAATGGAAGACAGCCTCAGCCCTCTGGGATAACCTCGTCCGCAGGAGCCAACACTGACCGCTGTATGCTCTGGGGTCTATGCTCTGTGCCTTTGACACCTGACGTTTCTAGACAGAAGTGACTATCAGGTGTGACTCATTCGGAGACAAGATAGAAGCTAATTTATGTCCAAATCCACCTGTATCAATTTGGCTTGCCTTTGCAGTAAATACTTGGCATTTGTAGCATTTTTTCCTGTTGCTAGTCCTATTGACCCCAAAGCGTGTAGACAGAAATCAGGGCTCCATTGTCAGGACTACCATGTATAATCCTTTACATGAGTGTCCCAAACCACATAACTCTAAGCCTTCGTAAGTAGAGAGCAAGACCATCTCTTAGGGAACATCCCTGAAGGTGACTGATACCTTACAGGCCTCGGGGTAGGCAGATGGATTCCAAGGTCTGCCCTTGGCAGACTTGACTTCTTCATTATATACACCTCCTCTCCCCTGATCCATTCACCTGGTCTGTGTCTTTAAGCACTCCTCATTCAATTTTAGCCAATCCCCATATCCCAACACACATCCTACTTTGTAAAGTAGAGACTTCCTCCATGAGGACACAGTTGCCTTTGCCAATATCCAAACAAACAAAAAAAAACCCAGGGCAGCCAGGACCTCAGGCACCTAGCGAGTTTCACCTCAGCTCAATGCATGCAACATTATTAAATGGGATTTATTTATCTTCTGCCCACTTCATGACTTATCACAGCCATCAGTCAGGAGATTTAAGAAATGCCAGGGTGAAGGCACTGCCTAATGCTACTGCAGGAACCTAGGAGTGTGATGGCCAGTTTCTGGGCTTTGGGTCCAAAGACTGATTTTTAGCAAATATATGGGGGTACACCCCTCTACTCCTGCCCATGACAAGACTGACCTTTTTATTGCATTTAAGAGCACTCAACTATCAAAGGGTTTCCCTGGAATTGTGAGGCAGCTTGTGTTTCCCACCATAGGCAGCAGCAGAGCTGGCAGATGGTACCTAGCAGAATGAGTCACTGCCTTGTACATACCCGCTGCCAGGAAGGTGGCTGTGTCTGCTGGCAGCCATGGGCAGTGGTTGCACCTAACGTCAGCAGCCCAGGATGTATGCAAATGCCAACCACCCCTTAGCTGCTTGAGAATTTCCATCCATGGGCACCCAAATTTCACCCACCATCTGAACAATCCCCCACCCCAGCCCTGCATCCCAAAAGGCACATACAAAAGTCCTCATAGTCAGATTCCACTGAGCTCATCCTGCTCCCACCCCTCTCACCACACTCCTTCTACTCCCTTTGAGACATTGCCCATTTTATAGATGGGGAAATTGAAGTTCCTAGAGAATCCTAAGCCTGATGCTTCCCAACACTGCTTCCTGACCCCCCAAAATGGGGCTGAGGACCTTGTCATAGAGAAAGAATTACCACCAAAAGAAGCTGCAGCCTTCTTCTATTCCCCACTCACCAACTCCTGAAGGAGGCTCAGAGTGCTCCTAGGTACCCCAGGAGGTCCCCTAAACCTCAGCTCTTCCCTTACTTACTGTGTCCCTGAAAGAGCACAAGGAGACAGGATTCCAAATAAAGTCCTACATGCTTTCTACATCTCTGTCTTCCCAAATGCAGAAGAGACCCAATAGCCCAGGAGTATTAAAAAAGAGCTGGGGACATATACCAAACCAGGCTCCAAGGGTGAGACCTCTCCTCCAACTATGTGTTGTGGGGATAGGGGCCTGGAGGAAAGTAGGTCCTGCTGCCCCTCAGGACCTCCTCAAGTTTCAGCAGCTCAGAAAGGGTCCCTCACCCACCCTGGGGAACCCTACCTCTTAGCCTTCAAGATAGTCTAGAAGTAGCACCAAGGTTACTGCCCAACAGTTATCCTCCAAGTCCTAAGGCCTCTGAAATGCAGCAAGTCCTTAGACAAGAATGTTTCCTGTCAATTGAGTTAGGCCTTCATTTCTAACATCTCTAGGTAGAGACTCATGCACAGATGTGCGGTCCCTTGGCATACGATGTCGTGGTGGAGGGGGACACCAGATTTAGAGGCAAAAGACTTGCCTTCTAATCCCAACTCTTCTACTTACTGTCTATGTGACTCTTGGTAAATCATTTGACCTCTCTAGGTATCAAAACAAGAGGGCCAGACTAGATAACTTCCAAGATCCTTTCCAGCTTGACATCTATAACCACATGACTGTCTATATAAACATATAAATGTAAGAATGTAGAGACAGCCCCTGGGCTCTACACTTTCCGAGGCAGTTTGGAAAAGGCTCTCTTTTTCCAAGACTTAGGAAGGGAACTTGAGGGCAGGGGCTGTCTTGCTTTTGTCTTTGTATCACCAATGCCAGTCCATTGCTTGGAATTCAGTAAGCAGTTAATAAATGCTTATTGATTGATTGTGTAAACCCACCCCTAGCCTTTTTTCTGCAGCCCCAGAGCCCATCCATACCTGATGGTGATCATGTCCCCATGGTCCCCCTGGATGTACCAGCTACAGTTGGTGCCTGGGGGATAGTTAAGGGGCCAGGATGGACTGTAAATGACTCCACGTCGCTCCGTGTGCTGTTCCAGCTTCCCACTACAGGCAGCTGATGGAGACAAAGCAGAGAAAGCAAAATGAGTGGGGCTGGCTCAGAGATGTGACCATTGATTCCTAGGCCACTTTTGACCCAGGATTTCTAGGTCACTCCCACCAAATCCCAGACTCACACAAAATGGGCCATAGCTTCAGTCCAAGAATAAAAAGAGATCATGAGAGAGAGACAGAAGGCCTAAGACTACTACCCTCCAGTCACACAGGGTCCAGGCCCAGAAGCACCTACTGAAGCTGCCTGTGAGCAGGCAGGGGCACTTAATGTGGCTGGATCCTGGGCCTACTTCCGTCCCATCAAAGACAAGGTTTGCTTTGCAAATAATAATAGATGAGAGAATCAAGAGCCAAAAGGGTCAGAACTCAGATTCAAGAACCAGAGGAGCCTTGACTGCTGCTGCCAAAATCTGATTATTTCCCTTTCCTGCCTCTTCCTACCTGTTCCCACGTGCCTAACACCAGACTTGACTTCACCTCAGAGAAAAAAAGGCAAGAAATCAGCTGACTGAAGAGATTCAACTCATCCACATGAAACAGAAGGCAGAGACATGATCAGTCATATTAATGATAAACTGATTATAGCCATGTGTCTACCATACACACCAAGGAAGAGAAGACACCAGTCCTGCCCCCTTGAGAAGCTAATGACCTACCTGGGAATCATATCCAAGAAGTACAAATCTGCACAATAACAATACCTAGCATCTATATAGCATTTTAAGATTTTCAAGGCTCTTTAGAAATATTATCTCATTTGACCCTCATGACAGCTCTGGGAGGTAAGTGCCATTATTATCCCCATTTTACAGATGAGGAAACTAAGATAGGTTAAGTGACTCACCCAGGGTCATATAACTAGCAAGCATCTGAGGCTAGACTTAAAGTAAGGTTTTTCTGACTCTAAGGCCAGAACTGTGCCTCCTGGCTACCACTAAATATACCAATATAAATATAATGTATTGAACACTATATACCAGACTAGACTGAATCCATTACAATCTTTCTTTCCAAACACCAAAGCTGGAAAGGCACGGTAAGAAGACTTTGTTCCTGGCTCTACCATGACTTCCCTTCACCTCTCTGAGCCTCAGCTTCCTCAGTCCTTGCCTACCTCACACAGTTACTGTGACACGCTAATGAACTAATGCTCATATGAGTACTTGGGAGAACCACAAAGTACTACACACATGTAACATATGTAGTGTTGACTCTAACACTGACTCACCTTGAGGAAACCATTGATCAATAAAGCAGTTTTTTTGGAGGGGTGAAGGCAAAGCAATTGGGGTTAAATGACTTGCCCAAGGTCATGCAGCTAGTTAAGTGTGAAGTGTCTGAGGCTGGATTTGAACTCAGGTCCTCCTGACTCCAGGGCCTGTGCTCTATTCACTGAACCTCCTAGCTGCCCCCAATAAAGCATTTTTAAAGTGCTTACTACATACTCTGCCCCAGAAGGGATCTTAGAGGTCATGTGGTCTAACTTCCTCATTATTCAGGGGAGGAAACTGAGGCCCGGGATCACACAGCTAGTAAATCTCTGGAACTGAATTCTCTTATCCATAAAATGGGGACACCTTAATGTATCCTACCTCTCTCAAGGGGGTATTGTTAGGCGCAAGCGAAATAACTAACATTTATATGGTATTTTAAGGTTTGCAGTCTGCTTTCCACATATTAGCTCATTTGATTCTCATAACCACGCTGTAAGGCAGATACTATTATGCCCATTTTACAGATAAGGAAACTGATGGTAAGAGGTTAAGTGGATTGCTAGTAAGGGTCATGAAGCTAGTAAGTGACTAACGAAGGAGCTCAACTCAGGTGTACTTGACTCCAAGTCCATCACTCTATCTAATACACAATCTACTTGCCTATAATAATGTACATAAAAGTGCCTTAGGAAGCTAAAAATGTTGTACAAAGATGAAAGATGACTGCAATTAGAACTTGGAAGAACCAGCTAATAGAAATCTTTCATAAAGGATGGTGGATTGCATGGCTTCTTCCATATTAAAAGCCCAAAACTATATACAGGAAAAATATCCAGGAGGAAACATGCCCAGAAGCAGAAAATGTTCTTAATTTTTTTCTCTCATCTGTAAAATGAGGGGAAGCTCCTAGTTAGGCTCTAGGGTCATTTTTAGTTCTACATCTATGATCCCAGAAAAAGTTCTCTAAAGCTAATTATAAAAGAAAGTAATCAGCATGTCATGATCAGGAGATCCAAGGAAGAGTTGTGAAGTTTCACATATTTGCTGATCTGGCCAGAATATTTTAGAACATCTACAGTGGCCAAGTTTCTCAACACTTAGAGAAAAATTAGATGCCTCAGATTACAATTTCCTTTGTAAACTCAGACTGGTTTTAAAGGGTTTCAACCAGCCCCCCCCACCCCCATTTCCATCCTCCACTTTAGTTCTGCTAAAGGACATTTTGATCCTCAACCATTATAGAGTCTGAAGGTGTGAGCTCACCTCCACTTTGGAAATGTGGGAGAGGGACAGAAAGGATGGGGGAGACAAGGAGAAGAACCTCCCTGAGAAGAGAGAAAGAGGGGGAAGGAGAGAGGGAGAGAGAAAAAAAGAGGAAGGGAAGGAGACAAGAGTCAGAGACATAGAGTGGGAGAGGAAGGAAGGGAGAAGGGAGAGAAAGAGGGAGAGGGAGAGAGAGAGACAGACAGAGAGAAACAGAGAGACCTAGACAGATGGAGACAAAGAGAAAGACAAAGACAGAAAAACAAAGTCAGAGATAGGAGTGGGGGAGAGGAGGGGAGAGAGAGACACAGATAGCAGGAGATGAAGAGAGAGGGGAAGGAAGAGATAGGGGTATGGAGAGGGAGGCAGAGAGACAGAAACACAGACAGAAAAAGACAGAGTCAGAGACTGAGTGTGAGTCAGGCAAGGGGGAGGAGTGGGCAGGAGAGGGGGGAAAAAGGAGACAGAAACAGAAAGAGACATAGCAAGAGACCCACAGAGGCAGCCTCAAAGAGAAGAAGGAGGGAAAAGGCACAGAGAGTGGGCGAAAAAGGGGAGGGGGGAAGGAGAGAGAGAGGTAGAGGAGGGAGACAGACAGACAGAAACAGAGAAGACCAGGACAGACAGAGACGGCCAGCCAGAGAGGCAGCCAACGAGAAAGAGACAGAGTCAGAGAGAGGGGACAGGGATGGAGGGAGGAAGGGAGAGAAAGCATTCTGGAAATCTCAGAGGTGTAACTCTGAGATTAGAATAGTAACTGACTATTCCTCAAACTTGCTCTTCCCCCATTAAACAGGCTTCATTCTACTGAGACAAAGTCTGTCAAGCCCAAAAGAAAACAATCTTCAGAACTAGCAACATTGTCTTTGCAGCACAACATAGAAAATAAGTCACTGGTTATGGATTCAGGAAGACCAAAGTTCGGCTCTCCTTTCTGGCAGTTATTACCTCCATGGCCTTTGGGCAAGGCTGTTAACCTCTGAGACTCAGTTTTCTGTCCACCTTGCCTTAAAGGGTAAGAAAGGGCCCGCGTAACCTTGAGCAAGTTACTTAACCCCAATTGCTTTAAAAAAAAAAAAGAGGGGTAAGAAAGGGAGATGGGACAGCAAGATTCTTTAGGATATGTATGGCACCAGTAAGAGGCCACCCACTCGCTCCCTCATCTTCTTCAGTGCCATGGTCCCAGGACTTAGTGATGAGAAGCATAAATCAGCTCCCCATCCTCTGAGACCATGAGTCTGACTAAACTTCATTTAAGACAAAGAGTCAAGAGTCACCCAGCTGCTCATTTTGGTTGGCCAAAGCACAAACATATTCATGCCACATGGTTTTTAATAAGTTTCTTCAACTTAACAAGCCCTAAGGAATTATTCTGGCCAGAAAGCTGAGTTGCTGAGCCCTAAGAAAGAGAGAGACATTGGGGAGGGGCAGAAAGCATCTCAGGGCTCCTGAGTATCCTGGCATTCATACTGTCAGACTCAGTGCAAGACTGTTCTTCTCTGGACTCAAGATCCTCATATACAAAATGGGGCTGTTGGTACTGAACAATCTTGGAAGGAAGATGAGAAAATTTGTAAAAGATGAGAGAATTCCACTAGGGGAGGTGAAGAACAGGTAAGCTCTATGATGATAATCACAAGTTCACCTGGTCAGTGAAGGTGGGGCGGGGTCACTGTTTATAATGCAATCTGTAATTTTAAAAGGAATTTGAGGGTCCCTTCAACCTGAGAGTCCTGGGATAATGGCCACTTCTGCCCTTAGCGGTGTCTTAGGTAAAAGAGGGAATGTATTGCGCACATGTGTGTCTCTCTCACAAGACCATAGATTAAGGGCTGGAAAGGACCTTGGAGATGATCTAGTCCATCTCTCTCATTTTGCATATGTGAAAACTGAGCCTCAGATTTGGTGAAATGATTTGCCCAAGGTCATACAGATTGTAAACAATATAACCAGGTATCAAACTCAGGTCCAAATCAGGTCAAATCCAAACCTAATAGTGGACATGGGGGTGACGATAATTTCACTAGTTCTACTCGGGCCAGACACAAAATCCACACTTCTTAAAGAAGCAATGTGTCTTGAAATATGTATGCATGTGTGTATTTGTATGTATATATGTGTGTTTGTGTAGTTATATGTGTATATATATATATATATACATGTCAAGATGCCATCTTAGCCTGGCATATCCATCAGGGCAGAGTTCAACATTCAAGTCATTCTTTTGCCTCTTTCCTGGACCAAGGAAACACCAAAACAAAACAATTTCTTGTCTCTAAAAATACTTAAATGCAAGTACTCATCATGCACTATTGGCTGAAAAGATTTTAGGGGGATCAATACTTGAGTCTTCTGCCTTCAGTTCTAAGCCTTGAGTGAGGCAGCAGAATGCAAGTAAAACACCCTAACACCTTCTCCAAGGAGTTTGCCTTTGCTTGGAGATTTTCCAGATACATAAATCTTCTCTCAGCCAAAGTGAGGGGCATGCTCATGTGCCTCCAGAAACCTGACCATCATTCACAGGAGTCTGAGTGAGACAAGGGTTTACAAGCCCCCCAAAAGGTGCTCCAAGCCAGCAGACATCGGGCTATTCCTTCCCATGAGTGTGTTCATACCTTTCTGACCAAGAGTCCTATTTGAGGCTCACAATTTCGCTGATGTGTCTAAGTTCAATGCACCTCCATCACAAGGACACACTGGCAGACAAACGCCAGAACCCCAGATGTCTCTTCAACTTTCCAACATGCCCTGTGCTCCTGGAGCAAGGGTAAAGCAGAATATTTGCCTCTACAGACATTGGCTAAGGAACTTACCCACAGACTGGCTGATGGAGAGAGTCCAGGCTTACTCCAAAAAGACCCAAAGCATTTGTCAAATGGAATATTAATATTTACAGGGGATAAGTCATTGTTGATTTTAAAACAAGCTAAAAAAAGGCTCCTAAAATAATTTAGCAAAAAAGATGCTTTCAGGAGACAGTGGCCAAACTGTTCAAAAAAACCACATGAAAATATTATGAAGAGATGACATAATTATAAGATACAAAACATGGAAAAACCACAAAGTCATAGCCACTAAAATTGGAAAAGGGAAGCAGCGTCAAGGACAAGGGCTCTTACCCTGGTGTTTGTGGGTAGATTTCAGGGAGTCCATGAACTTGGATAGAGAAAAAACAAATCACATGTTCAATTTCATTAACCTCTAACTGAAATTTAGCACTTCCTTCAATATGTAAAAATGTTATTCTGAGGAGTTGCTTTGCTTCACCAGACTACCAAAAAGGTACATGTCCCAAAAAGGTTAAGAACTCCTGATCTAGTGTTAGGATAAGAGGGACTTAATGTACACTATCCTTCATTTTCACAAGGGATCAAAAATATATGATCAAAATAAGAGAATTGCAGTCATATACCAAAGAAAATTAGGGAAAAAATAAAAGAAAAAAGGAGAATTGTAGATAGGCTTAGCAGACCTGCTGCCTTAAAATGAGATGAAGAATATCCTTTGCTGAAGATGCTTTTGAAATAAAGATTTGCCTACATTTTCCAAATCAGTTTAAAATAAGCAACCCCCAGACTCAGCCTAAGAGCACAGAATGCAAATACTTAACATACCTGCAGTTCAAAAAAAGGAAGATGGAAAAGCTCACACATGGGCCCCTAAACTGTTTTGAAACCCAGAGTTCCTGAGAAACTTTCCTGAGCTTCTTCCAAAAGAAAGTAGTTCTTGATAATAGGTCTCAAATTATAGGCCTCTAAAAAGTTCTGTTCCTTGAGGGACTCCTCAAATAAATGTGGACAGAATCAGAATTTGGTAAAAAAAAAAAAAATCAGGAAGTAGTGAAGAGGGGTGGGGAGAAAAACAATCTATACTAACTTCTACTTTTCCACCTTTGCTAGACCTCCCTGTCCATCATCTCACCCAGTGCTGAGCACACAAGAAAAACTCAACAATTAACTGCCACTTGATTGGATGATTCTAACTTGGGTTAGGTAATTACCAAATACACATATGACTGTGCAGACTATATTTCAGACACAGTCCCTTGCCCTGAAGAAGCCTCACTTCCTAGCATTGCCTTAGGGGTCACAGAAACAGAGCTTTCATTTAAAAGCAAAGAAAAGAAAGTCATGTCTCAGTATTATCAGGGCCAAACAGGGACAGAGAGGAAAAGACATTCAGAGTCTGATTCTGTTCCGCTCAGACTCAGGAAGTCACCTAATGGGGCATAAAAGAGCAGCATCAGCAGCAGAAGAAGCAGGAAGTTCAATCCCCGGGAGGACAGGACAGGAGCATCTTACCTACGGAAGGAACGGCGCTGCTGAGCCTCCCGGTTAAGAAGAGATTAACTGCAAGAGACACAGAAACAGCATGTTACCGACCTTATCTCATTCCCCAAAGGCCCCATACCCCAGGACTAATGATGTAAGCCACGTTCTAACTAGGACCATGTGCTTTGCTTTTAAAAATTGCCCCACATTACCATGTGAGCACATACATACGCATACAATATACATATCACATATACATACAACATAGCATGTGTATGTGTGTACACACATATACACATACATGCAATATAGCATATATACACATATAATATACACATATTCAATGTATACCATATGTACATATAATATAGCATATATACACATATACATAATATGGCCATGTATTCATATATGATATGTACACAATATATCATATATACAAACAAAACTACTACAGTATCTTATCTTCTTTTATCCTCAAAGAGCGCTGTGAATAGACAGAGTGTGTGTATGTATATATATATATATATAAATTTATGTGTATGTGTTTATGTATATTTATAAGGATATAAATGGCAGAGCAGGTGCCCATCTGCATTGAGAGAGGAAGTTCCTCACCTGGAGCGTGACCAAGGCATAAATACACACACACACACACACACACACACACACACACACACACACACACCAGCTCCTGAGCAGTCCTCTGATTTCATCAGTATAGGGAACCCCCATTGAGGAGCTCCTTCTATGCATATGGGCACCTGCTCTGCCATTTATAGCTTTAGATAGTGGCCTGGGCCATTGAGAGGTTGAGCAATTTGACTAGGTTCATACAAGCCAGCACTTGCCAGAAGCAGGATGTGACCTCAGGTCTTCCTGATTCCACAGCCAGCTCTCTCTCCACTATGCCAATCTATCTCTTTTCATTTTATAGGTTATATTACAGCTAGGTAGCCCAGTGGATAGAGCTTCAGTTCTGGAGTCAGGAAGACAAGTTCAAATCCAGCCTCAGACACTTACTAGCTATGTGATCCAGAGCAAATCACTTAACCCTGTTTGCCTCAGTTTCCTCATCTGTAAAATGAGCTGGTGAAGGAAATGACAAAGTGCTCCAGTAGCTTTGCCAAGAAAACCCCAAATGGGGTCCTGAAGAATCAGACACAACTCAACAACAAAAAGGATACTGAGGCCCCAGTGGAAAAATGGTCTGACCCAAGGCTTTTTACAAAACCTGCCCCTTTAAATCCAGGTTTCCTGACATAGAAAGTTCAAGGTTCTTTCTACTATCCAGCACAGTTAGTGAGAAAGATTTCCTCTTCCTTCATCTTCACCCTCATACACATACCCCCAAATCCAAACACCCATTAATTTCTCTAGTCCCATGAAGGGAACTCTTTTCCAAAGCTGATCTTTCAAAGGCTTTCTATTACATAGGTCAATTAATTGATGGGGATTAAGACCAGTTACAGAGTTCTTCAATCATTTACTATTTGAAAAAAATCAGCTGACCCTAGAAAGTGTCCCAACACAACCAACACCCTTCCCCCAACTCCCTGCAGCAACAGCAAGGCTCCTCTCCTCTACAACACAGCTGGTTCCCAGGGTCTATTCCCCAGCCTACTCCCACAGAACATCTTTCCCCTTCCTAAGTCCCTAAGTGACTGGTTGCAGGTATCTGGCTTTCTTTGTCTTTTTCGTATCCCTTCCCCACACACACACACATCCTGCCCAGTTAGGTGGCTTTGGTGGTATGGAAAACACCCAGGAAAATGTTCACAGTCTGCCTGGGGAGGCAAGTCTCAAACCTGTAAAACAATTAGAAAAAAGCATAAGGCAAGGTAAGACTGAGAATTAGAATTGATCTGACCCTCCTCTAAACTCCTCCCAAACCATGCCCCAGCTCTTCTTTCCTTTTCAAAGTACTTACAGCATTCTACCTTGTATTATAGTTAGTTGTCTTATCCCTACCAGACTGGGAATTTCTAGGAGGCAAGCCCCATCTTGTCTCAGTGGGCAGCACAATGCTAGGTATGAGTTAACAAATACTTATTAAGTGTTACAAGGGGTCCAGCCCTAGACCTTGGCTGGGCTTCCTTGCTTCTCCCCCAGCTTTCCAGAGAGCTCATGTTCTCTTTGGAACTGATCCAGAAGTCCTGGCCCTTGACTACAGGACTTTTACCTTCCTTTGTTTTTGTTTTTCTTTCTTTCTTTTCTTTACCTCTGCTGGTTTCTAAAGCTGAACCCAAAGCACTTAGCTTCTAAACCTTAAGCTTCCTAGACCTTAAGCCTTCTTCGTTCCCTAGGTTCAGAGATCTGATCAGCCATATAACTGAGTGTCTGATTCCTTGTATCTGTTTCTCTTTTCCCCTTTCCCATTCCGTTCCTCCAACAAACAACCACAATACATTCGTTGCAATTATAAACTCCCCAAGAGCAGGGATTCTGTCATTCTTCCTCATTATCTATCAAGCATCTACTCAACTCAGTTCCTTCTATACATGGGGCACAACATAAATATTCACTGAATTATAAGGCAAAAGAAAATGTATAAGTTCAGAAATGGTATGCCAGAGCAGAATAACTAAAATTATCTATAAAAGAAAACATTCCAGTCTGACTGGGTGGTATTTTACTTCTGACTCCAGGGCTGGGGTTCTATTCACTGTGCTACCTAGCTGCCTTGGTATTTTACTTCTAAGACAATCTAGTTACATCCTGGCCCTCAGTCAATAAAGATCAACTTTAAGCTTGAAGCATCCTTCTTCCTCTAAAACATTCCCATTCACTCCCCCTCCCCCACTAAAAAAATTATCACTCCCAGAATTCCTAAGGGTCAATATGGGACTGCCTACCTGAATACCATTAATGAAATTCATTTGCCTTTTCTACAACCCTATCTTTCTGGTGGTCATTGTCAGGCTTTTGGTAGGTTACCCAAAATCACTTATTACTCAATCAATTAGATTACTCCCACCAATGTGAAGGGACTAAAAAAACCCACATACAATTGAAATTTTTCTGATCACTTCAAACATAGAACTGGGTGCAGGGTGTGTGCAATCACAAGGAGAATATGACCAAGGTAGAAAGAGCTATCTGATCAACCTCTGAACCTGCACACTCAGCCCATACTAGGGCAGACTCTAAATCACTATAAAATAAAATAAAAAACTTCTGAGATGCCCCTCCCACCATAAAGCCAAAATAACCTCTCTGTACAAACCCAACCTCAAATTTAAGGCAGATTTGTGTTTTCCCAATCACTGAAGGGAAAAATCAACCTCCCAAACCAGTGGCTCCAAATCAGGGGTGTCCAACTTGACCACTCTCCAACTCCAGCTCTTCCTGAAACTTCAGGCCATATCCCTTTCTCTGCCCACAGTGTGAATACATACTGGAAAAGGACCTTCTCCATCTAGGTCCCAGACAGAGTTCTGGGCTCTCCTTGCTCCCACCCTTGCTCTGATAATCTTGCCAGGGACCCGAATTGGACAATCAAAACTATTTCTAAACTTATATGTTCACTGTATTAAATAGGAACCCCCTGGAAAGAAGAAGAAAGGAAAGGAAAAGAGCTTGGGTCCCATCCTTGTTAGTGTCACTGGCTGTCTAATTCAATAGCTACCATCTAGTAGAGCTACAAGACTATAAGGGACAGCCCATCCCAAGAAGTCTGTCCATGGCTCTGGTCTCTACTTTCCCTTCCCCCAAAGAAAGGCTCCCCCCAAGTTCAGGGTCCTCCTACTACACCTACTGACCTGGGGCTTCAACTCTCCTCCTGGGTTGCTAACAATCAAATGCTGTCTCAGTTTACAGAAACAAAGCCAAGGTCATAAAGAGCAGCAAGAGGGATGAAATCAAAGGGAGGGACAGAAGATTAAAAAGTGAGGAGTAGAAAGGAAAGAGAGTTGGGGGTGGGAGAAGCCAACAGGTATTTATTTTTAATCCCTGTATCCCCTGTAGGGAGCACTAGCACACAGTGGGTCCTTAATAAAGATTAGTTGAATGAATAAAGAAGACACATGCCCAGAGTCCTGAAACAGAAACTCAGGTCTCTCCTCAGTCCTAGAGTGCTATGTAAGGCTAAAAGAATCATTTCAACAAGAGCCTAAGCAGAAAGGCTGAAAGAAAGGTAACTCTCTATCATCCCTTCCTGCCCTGCCTTTAAGGAAGCAGAGAAAAATCCTAATCAGAAGCTACAGAAGGAACAGAGAAGTATTGCAGCAAACAGCTTCCAGACCCAGGCAACAAGCAGCAGCAGCAAGATGTAGGGCTGGCAGTACCCCCAAGGGGTCTGATCAGAGCCAGTGATGTCAGCAATGCCAGGTACCACACACACCACAAGAGGGCTCCTTCAAATGCCCAGAGAGCTCTACTCCTCTTAGGTAAGATGAGTCAGCTCCCCAAGTCTGAACTTGACAGCTTTAGGCAGTTTCTAAAATCAGAATTAAATTTGCCTAATTTGGTGGGGATTTTTCCCACCACTGCCACCCAGGAAAAAGACACAAATTTTGGAGAGGAGAAGGGGAGAGGGTTTTTAATCTTTGCAGTTAGAAGTACACTTTTTAACGAATTTAGCATATAATTTGAGTTTTCAAAATCCAAACAATGGTTTGGGAAAAAAATGAGCTGGTCATGAAAAAAAAAAAAGAATCCTAGCAAAAAGATCTCTGAAAAGTGCTCTAAGAGTCCCTTCCTGTTTCCAACTGAGAAAGCCCCCAACCCCACTGCCCGTCCCATCACCACCCCTAAACACTCTGACAGTCATATCCCTTAGCACAGGCTTCTTCACCAAATGTTCCTGGAGACAAATGGAGAACAGGTCATTTGAGGTCATTTTAGTACAAAAACTTATCAGTTTGAAATACTCTTCATTCTGTTCATCGTGTGGAAGTCTCAGAAGTCCAGCTCTCTCCAGGGCAACCCACTTAAATCAGAGACCCTATTTAAATAGCAGGTGGCACAAAATGGGGCCAGCTCTAACTAGGCCAACCTGCAAGAGACCTCCCTCCCTAGGGGACAATTTTACTTTATCTGACAGATAACCAGCAGCTCAAATTTCGGGGAAATTAAGGAAAGGGACTGATTATATAAAGGTTAAAACAAAACCCACACATAGTTGAGTTTGTAGACCTCACAATTCCTGCTTTAATAATCCAAGTATTTTCTTACAGTCCTGTCCCATGCAACAATCCTTCAGTAGTGGCTGCCCCTCCCCCACTCCATATACACAACTGGCTTTCTGTGAGCCCCTCTTCCCTTCCTCTTAATGAATGCTGGGTCTGAGAGCCATGAAGCCTCAGGTTTTAGCAACTGGAAGGTACTCTATGGAATCCCTACCGAGTTTAAGGTCTAGAGTGATGATGGTTGTTTAATGAGACTCTGGGAGATGCTATAGACCCCAGACCCATTTTTAGGTCATGGTAAAGTCTCCAACATGGGTTCCCTTGAACCTTAAAAGTCTTGTCGGCGACCTCCTACCCTTGGAAAAAGCCGACGGGGTTGGTGGAAGATGGGGGCCAGGGCAGACCCAGGCCCACCGTTTCGACTTCTGAGATGAACCTATGGCTCAATTCAGGTGGCGTTGCTACCTGGAGGGGAGGGAGGCAGTTCCAATTAGCTAGGAATGTAATGATTTTTTTTTTTTACCCGTTTTTAAAATCCAGGCCCAGTTGCAGCCCTGTCAGAGGAGAAGCAGCTCAAGCTACACTGAAGGCAACTGAAGGGCTTTAGGTCTCTTAGATCTCTCCCCTTTCCCCCCACGCCTCCCCCTCCTCAGCGCTACCTAAGAAAAATCTGCACTCCAGTTCGAAGAAACCTAGGCTCCCAAAGCAAAGGGGGGAGGGGCAGTAGGTGGGGGGCAACCTCAGGCGAGTCTCCAACTTCCGGGGGCCATGGGAGGAGGAGCCACCGGGCAGGTGTGCTGGGAGAATCGGGGTGGGGTGGGGGAGAAGGGAGGGGGGGAGGAATTCAAGTCTTTTCATTATACACAAACACACACACACACACACACACACGCACGCACGCACGCACGCCCCAGAGCCGTAGGTCCCCCTCTCCCATACACACCCCCCACGCCCCACCCGAGCTGGACTCACCCAAGCAGACCACAGCGAGCTGCGCCCGGGCGCTTGGGCCCCCCTCCAGACCCGCAACGGGTGGCTTCTCCATGCTGTAGCCGGGCCGAGGTCTGGACAGCCTGGGAGCCTCCGGCTCTTGGATCGCCTGCAACTGCGAAGGCTTCTTTGTGCAGAGGCCCGGGGGCGCCGGGGGGCCACATCCGCGGTGGCCGTGCCGGGCCCGGGATGGCTGCAACTGGCGGCTTCAAGGGCGACGACGCTGCTGCTGTTGCTGCTGCTACTGCTGCTGCTGCTACGGAGAAGAAGAAGGAGCTGGAGGAGCCGCTGCCCTAGAGGAGGCACCCTGCGCCCCGGGCTCGACCAGCCTCTTCCTGCTGCCTGCTGGCCCCCTGAGCCGAGGCACGAGGCGGTGGCGCCGGAGGAACCCAAGCGCATCCATTCCCGGCAGGCCGGGGCTCCGGCTCCGCGCCTACAGATGCCAATCCCCGACCCTGCTTCCTCAACACTAGCAGGGAGACCAGCACCGAACCCAGGCGAGCCAGACGCCAGACACGTGACGGCCCCGTGGGCTAGGCAATGGCCCGGCCCGGGGAGCCCATTGGCTGGGCTGGCCTCTCCTGGAGGAGGGGTCCACAGCTAGAGTATAGCCCGCCCCCGGGCCCAGGCCCCTGCTGGACAGCTCCCCTGCAAGCTGCATGCCAGTCCTCCTGCATGCCAGTCCTCCCGCCTGCCCCACGGGGCACAGCAAAAGAAGAGTAGCTGCTACTGTTCCATTATGGGTGGGGGTGGATAGATACCTGGATGCTGGCTGTGTGACCCAGACCTTTCAGGACGTCACTCCAGGCCTCATCTCTAAGATCCCATAAAAGGCCTACCTATACGCCCACCAGTGCTCATTTTCCAATACCACTGCTCTCTGTGCCTCTATCATAAGAGTATTCAAAGACTTAAGTCAATGGTATAACCACTGCTAAATAGTGGGTCTGACTGTTGTCGGTCTGGATGGGAGAATGCGATGCACTGGGCCCTTCCTTTTTAAGATCTGGCATTAGCTCATAGCAGGCGGCCAGGCCTTCGTTTCTGAAATGAGGGGAGAGGAGTAAAAACTCATAAGCAACGCTATTCCTCAAATACACTACTGCTACCTCCAATCGGATCTCTTTTGGGAGAGAAAGAGCCTTGGCCTTGGCAAGAGGGGGCAGGGTGCTAGGGCTTCCACCGAGGTGGGGAATGCAAGGTGGAAAAAAGGAGGGAAAGAAGTCTACATTTAGCTTTCCTTAGCTCCCTTCACTTTGGTAGCTAAGTCCTGGCCCTCGAGCTAAGAGAAAATTCTAACTCCTAAGCAGGCAGAGCCCGTGCATCCAATTTTCTCACCCAAACCAACAATAGCCAGACCTACTCTCCAGCAGGGGGTTTCACATTTCAAATATCAGGCTACTTAATTCTCCATAGAACAATGGGAGGGGAAAGTATCTGCTACATATAAAATCTCTACCTCATAGGAAACCTATATATCGACTTCTCCAATAGAAGAGAAGCATAAAGATTTCATTCAGCATATCAATAAGTCAAAGCCCCCTTTTCAAGATGGTGATGTCCTGAATGACATGAAGTTGCTGAATGCCTCCATAAAACATACAGCACTTGGTCTGCCAAGGGATATGCACCAAGCAGTCCAGGCTTGAGGCTGTGGGTGAAGCAGCAAATGCTCCCTAAGAAAAGGTTGTTTAAACATTTGCAGGTATAAGGGCCCAAAGGCCTGAAAATGAATTGGGATGTGAGGGAGTGCTGCAGAGCAAAAGCTATAGCCTTGCTTACTACCTTTCTTCAGAGTTTCAGCACCAACAAGTACAAGGGAAAGGGGTAAGGGATAAGGGGAAAGAGGTACTGGAGGTGAGCTAAGAGGCACTGAGGAAACATCATGGTACAGTAGAAAGAGGAATGGATTCAGCATCAGGAAACTGAAGTATGAATCTCAGGTTTTACTAGTTCTGTGACCTTGATCTATAAAAACCCTTCCTGCTCTAAACTCTGAGATCCTATATTACTAAATTTAAAGGATACAACTCTTCTATCCACAGACCCTAATGTTCTTTCACCTAAAACTAGGGTAGTCTGAGAAAACTTCAATGCCACCCTGCAGACACACACACACACATACCATCACCAAAAATACTCTTCTTCAATCTTTTTCCATTTCTTCATGCTGCTATAGAATGCTTTATGTTGTTATAGAATATTCCCTTTTTTCCCCTTGTAAATTTGTAGTGATAGGATTCTAGAAATCATCTCCCTTGTAGCACCTGAGAGATGAGTCATCATGCCAACTTATGGAAGGGGATGGAGCTAGTAACCTGAGACAGGAAAGCCTTTACCTAAAATTCACTTAGCTCAGAATATGTCAGCTATCTCTCTATGTCCAGCAAATGAACTAAAAATTGGAAGGTTCCTTTCAGATCAAAAACAGGAACTCAGTATGCAGCCCAAAAGGGAGTTTGGGCTTTGAAACAGGAAATGACTATCTATATAATTTGATACTAATTTGAATAGTTCCTGCTAAATATGGCACCCAATAAGCCAGTCACATGGCTGCTAACCAAACAGGGTTGAGGCAAGGTAAAAGAAATGGAGACTGATTCAGTGTACTGTGAGATATAACCATCCAGCCAATCTTTGTTAGTTATGATCAGAAAGCTGTATTCTATAAGTTCATATTTCTAGGTTTTCATAGTTTTTACTTTTGTTACTTCAAAACAAATATATTAAAATATGTTGTTTTTCTCTGAGAAATGGCTGGAGTTTACAAAGAAGCTAAGGGGGAAGGATTGTCAAATGAGGAAGTCCTTGCCAGCTCTAACCATATGATTCTCTGAATTACCAGTTGGTAATGACAGGATCAGCCACCTTTAATGACTGGTTACAATGGTAGTAGCAACCACTTAAAGAAATAAAAAAGAAGCAACAGATCTGAAGCAAAAAAAATAAAATCCAGGACAGATATTCTCACCTTTTATATCTTCTGGTTACTTATATTTTGTAAGTAACCAGCAGAATTGGTTACTTACATTTTGGTTTTCCATAGGTAAGGCCTTTCCTTTATGAATCTCAGTCACGCTGGATTAGGAATCAATGAAGTTGCAAGTTGGCTACAAGAGTCTAGGAATATCTTGACTCCTTACATCTTCAAACCTTCTGCCCTCAAAGGGTTACCCTTTGCTAAGAATCATGATTATGGTAAGAAAGTACATTGATTACATAGTACAGCATGGGGCAATCCGTAGTCTATGGCAAAGGTGTGCAATTCACAAGAAACTAGGAGCAGGAACTCAACGTATCCCTAAGAACTGAATACACATACTATTGCAAGACAGTAGACATCACAGATATTTTAACATTACTCTTTACTGACCATGCACCTTGCCTGACCCAGACTCATGGCAGACTCCATTTGGCAAGTCATCCTACCAGGGATATGCCAGAGGCTGGACTCCCAAATAATACTCATCTATGCTGCTATCTTAGCTTTGTGGCTGAGCTAACTGCCAGAGAGCCTGTCTGCCAAACTCTCTAAGACACATAAGTCTTCTCCCCTGACTCTCTGTTCCCTGGCCCCATCTACTGAATGCTATCCAGGGGACACACTTGCCAAAATTTGCTCACCTAACTGCTTTATAACATCCTACTTCACCCTTTCATTCTATTCTAGTTTCTCAAAAGCCTTAGACTTGCCTGAGCCAAGCAGTTTTATTTGGATATAGACCACTTTCTAAGATGCCATAGGCCTAGGCTTGCTTAGCAATGGCCTTATAGATCTATCTCTTCAATGAGATGGCTAAGATTTGTCTAGAAATACTATCCCCAGAGTATCATGTAGCAAAACTTAGTCATCTGAGGGTTAGTAAAATTATTTCATTAGCTGACAGTGAATCTCTGAAAACTAGGATGGGGAAAGAGGAAAGGGAACATGGTTTCAGAAAAAAAAATTGGGAAGAATTATATAAACAGATGCAAAATGAAATAAGAAGAATCAGGAGAACAATTTATACAATAATAGAAATACTTTAAAGATAATCAATTTTGAAAGACTTAGGAACTCTGATCGACACAAATACCAGTCACAATTCCAAAGGACACAGGATGAGACTACTCTCAGACAAGAATTGATAAAGTCAGAGTGCAGATTGAAGCATGATTTCTTCTTTCTTTTTTTCTTTTTTTTTGGGCGGGTGAACAGGGGTGTTATGCAGCTAATGTGGGGATTTGTTTGGTGTGATTCTACATATTTTAATGGATTTTGGCTTTTTTTGCCTTCTCAATGGAAAGGGGGAGGAGAGAATTCAAAACTTAAAATTGAATTTTTAAAACTTAAAAATAAAAAAAATTAAAGAAAAAAGGAAAGGGAACAAAGATACAATATAAAACTACATCCTTCCCTTCCTTCTCCATGAATAGCTAGACCCACAAGGAAACATGAGGTCTCAAGTAGAGTGTCCCACTGATCTATTCCTAAGAGCCCAGGGAATAGCATTTGTCCTTCCTCTCCCAACTACCAATCCTGCTTCAAGCCTGGCCTCTAGAACCACCATCTAGGGGATTTTTTAAAAATTTAAATAACTTGATAAATTGCCCTTACGAACAGGCAAATTATCAAGTGCTTCTAAAGGTGCTATAGCCTCTACCTCCTCGGCAGTCACAGCTACTCAAGACCCAGAAAAGAAAGTTCCCACCCTTATAAGTCTTTGGCATTATCAAATCATTCAAAATCAGGGGGGAAAGATATGATTCTCTCAAAAGCAATAGCTTTAAAGAAGAAATGCTTCCATCTGCTTTGCCACTGAACCTTAGGTACTACCAAGTGAGTCACAGGTGAAGCATGATATATATGTTGTCTCCCTTTTAAGAATGGGAACTTCTAGAGAATATGAACCGTTTTGATTTTCTGCTTATATCCCCAGCCCTAAACATAGTGTTTTGTATATTGAGATCACTTAATAAATGCTTTTTCATTCATTCATTCATCTGTCTTTGATCATGTAACATTTAACTTTCTTGGCAACAATTTGGATGAAGGGCATAAATGTCAGACTAGGATATTGGACTAAAACAAATGAAATTTATTAGGGATAAATATAAAATCTAACACAGGCTCAAAAATCAGCTTTACAAATAAAATGGGAAAGTCATGATGAGGTAACAGTTCATGTGAAAAAATTCTAGGGAGTTAATGAACTGAAAACTCAACATGAGTCAACAATGTTATGTGGCAGCCTGAAAAGCTAATGTAGTCTTAGACTACAGTAAGACCGGCACAATTCCTCTTTCCCATTTTTCATTCCATCTGATACAATTCGTCTTTATAACCCGACTAATGTCTAATATGAAAGTATTTGCAGATCCTATACTTGATTGTATGCCATCATGGGGGGGAGGGGGAAGTGGAGGGAGGGAGAGAAAATGTGAAACTCAAGGAATTGTGGAATTGAATCTTGTAAACTAAAAGTAAACAAACAAATTAATAAAGACCAAAAAATTAAAAAAAAAACAAAGTAATAAAAAGTAAGCAAAACTAACAAAAAAAGACAGGCACAATTTGGTTAAGAAATAAAGATATTGATCCATGGAACAGGTTAGGTACACAATATACAGAAGTAAACAAGCACAATAGCCTACTGTGGGATAAATCCAAATATTTATACTACTGGGATAAGAACTCATTATTCAATAAAAAACTGATGGGAAAACTGGAAAGCAATCTGGCAGAAACTAGATATAGACCAACATCTCACACCACATATCAAATAAGCTCCAAATGGGTATATGACATATAAATAATGACAATCATTAAAAAACAATTAGAGGGGCAAAGAAGAAATTACCTGTCAGATCTCTGGATAGGGGAAAAATTCATTACCAAACAAGACACAGAGAGGATTACAGATGGCAAAAAGTATAGTTTTTATTATATAACATTAATAGGTTTGTGCACAAACAAAACTAGTAGAGCTAAATTTAGAAGAGAAGCAGGTAAATAAGGGAAAATCTTTGTAATAATTTTCTCCAATCAAGGTCTCATATATATATAATATATATATATAGGGAACTGATCAAGTTTTATGAGAATAAGAGTTATTTCCCAAGTGGTAAACTGTCAAAAGATAAGAACAGTAGTTTTCAGAGGAAGATAGCCAGTCAATAGCCATATGAAAAAAATGTTCCAAATCACTAATAATTAGAGAATGCTAATTAAAGCAAATTTCAGGCTTGTCCCAAGTAAAATGGCAAATGTTGAAGGAACTATAGGAAAACAGCTACACTGTTGGTGGAGCTGTGAACTGATCTAGCCATTCTGAAATAACAATTTGGAATTATGCCCCCCCAAAAGCTACAAAATTATTCATACCCTTTGACCCAGAAATACTAGATCCACTACCAGGTCTATGCCCCAAAGAGATCAAAGAAAAAAGAAAAGGACCCACACATAGAAAAATATTTATAGCAGATCTTTTTATGGTCATAAAAAATTGGATATCAAGGGGATGCCCATCAATTGGGTAATGACTGAATGATCTATGGTATGAATGTGATGAAATGCTATTATGCTATAAGAAATGAAGTAGTTTGTTTCAGAGAAACCAGAAAAGGCTTGTCTGAACTGATAAAAAGTGAAGGAAGCAAAATGAGGAGAATAGTTTATACTATGACAACATTATAAAGACAAATATCTTTGGGGTGGCGAGGTGGCGCAGTGAGTAAGAGCACCGACCCTGGAGTCAGGAGGACCCGGGATCAGTTCCAGCCTCAGATACTTAACACCCACACAAAAAATAACTGGCCATGTAACCTTGGGCAAGTTACTTAACCCCAATTGCTTTAATAAAAAAAAAGACAAATATTGTTAAAAGACTGAAGAATTCTGATTAGTTAAATGTCCAACAATGATTCCAGAGGACTCATGATGAAATATGTCAAAGAGTCGATGCACTCAGGGTGTAGACTGAAATTTTTTTAATATAGCAAATATAGGGGATTAATTTTTCTTGACTACACATGTTTGTCAAGAGGGTTTTGTTTTTCATTCTTTCTGAATGATGGGGGAGAGGTGAAAGGAAGAGAAAGAGGATTTCAGTTAATGTAAAAAATTGTTAATTTTTTTGTAATGTAATATAAAATTACATTTGTAATTTTGTATTACAAATAGATATTTATTTTATTATTATATAATAATATATATTATAGAATATCATATTATACAAATATGTATTACAAATATATATTACCAAAATAATGTAATATAAAAATTACATTATAAAAGTGTAAAAAATTGTTAAATAATAGTTAATGTAAAAAATTAATGTAAAAATCTTTTTGAAAGAAAGGCATAATATCCAGAACTAGGAACATACTCTACCCTAGTCAAACCACATCTGGAGTACTGTATACAATTCTTAGATTCACATTTTAGGAAGAACACTGACAATATCGACACATCCAAAGGAGAGCAAAAAGGATTTTAGTTAAGGGTTTTAGTTAAAAGAACCTGGAAAAAGAAAAAGACTTAATGGAGACATATCTTCAAGTATTTGATGGTCTGTCACCTAGAAGAAGAATCAAACTTGCTCTATACTTGTTCAAAACAGAATTCATTATCTTTTTCCCTAAATCCTGCCCACCCCCAATATTTCCTCACTTTCTTATTACTGTTGAGGGCAACATCATCCTCTCAATCTCTCAGGCTCACAACCTAGGTATTATCCTTGACTTTTCCTTCTCACTCACTCCCCACCTCCAATCTGTTGCCAAGGTCTGTTGATTTCACCCTTGCAACATCTTTCAAATATATCCCCTTCTAATCTCTGACACTGCTACTCTGGTGCAGGCCCTCATCACCTCATGCCTGGACTATTATAATAGGCTGAAGGTGGGTCTGCCTGCCTCAAGTTTTCCCTCACTTGAATCCATTCTCCATTCAGACACCAAAATGATTTTCCTAAAGTACAAGTCCAACCATGTCAAGCCTCTACACAATAAATTTTAATGGCTCCCTATTATCCCCAGTGTCAAATACAAAATCCTCTGTTAGGCCTTCACAGCCCTTTATAACCTAGTCCCCTCTTACCTTTCTCACATCTTACTCCCTCTGATCTAATAACACTGGCTTCCTCAATATTCCATAAACAAGACATTTCATCTCTCAACTTTAGGCATTTTCTCTAGCTGTCCCCCATGCCTTCAATGCTCTCTCTCAATCTCTGCCAACTGGCTTTCTTCAAGTCTCAATTAAAATCCCATATTCTTTCACAATCTTTCTTAATTCTGGCACCTTATCCCTTTTCATTATTTCCTATTTATCCTGAATATAGTTTGTTTATGCATATTTGTTTATAGATATTTGTTTGTTTAGTGTCTTCCCCATTAGATTGCAAGCTCTCTGAGAGCAGGGACTGCCTTTTGACTCTTTTTGTATCCCCAGTACTTAGCATAATGCCTGGCACACAGTAGGCATTTAATAAATGTTTATTAACTAACTTGTTCTACTTGCCCCCAGAGAGAAAGAACTAAAAGCAGTGAGTGGAAGTTACAAAGAGTCAAATTTAAGCATAATGGAAGGGAGAAAAGGCCTAATACTTAGAGGTGTCTAAAAGTGGAATGGCCTGTCTTGTGGCCAGTCATTAGAGATCTTCAAGCAAAAGCTCAATGATTCTTATTCAGGTATAGGTAGGAGTAGTTAGTCTCTAGAACCCTTTCCAGTTCTATGATTCCATTATTACATGAGGGAATGGAGACAGAGAAAGTATAGAAGTTGTTATTCAGAAACTACATAACCATTTCCTAACAACATTCCCAAACCATCTTCCCCCTGCCCACCAAAACATTCTTCCCAGTTGCTTATATCAAATATTATGGCTTCCATGAAATGGTGCCATTGCTTTTGGAAGTGATGTGATAATAAAAACTTTCTTTCCATTAATGCTATTACTCTCCCATTACAGACCTCACAACCAGCTTAACATTAGATGCAAAAGAATATACATTCCCAGTTAGAATAGCTTAGGTCAAAACATAATGTTTTTTTCTCAATTTCAAAGCATCAGAAATAAGTTGCGATATCAAAGTCTTGAATAAACAATTAAACAAAATGAAGGGTCCTAATCCCTGCATTCATTTATTCATGCATTCATTCAACAAGCATTTATGAAGTATTTACTATGTGCCAGACCCTGTGATTGGCACTGAGTATAAAAGTAAAAACAAAATAGTACCTGCCCTCAAGAAGCCTGCATTCTATATGGAAGTAACAATATATGTACATAAATGCAAGATATATATGAAGTCAGTGGGTAAGAAAGACAATAATAACTGGGGGAGTAAGGAATGGCCTGATGAAGGGCCTGAGTTGAGCCTTGAAGGGACCTGAGAGTTCTAAGAGGCAGAAGCAAGAAAGGAGAGCATTCCAGACACAAAGTAAGCCCATCCTGGAGGCACAAAGATAGGAAATAGATCATAGGTGGTGGTCCAGTTTGAATGGCATGTAGCATGTATGAAAGAAGTAATTTGTAGTCTGTCTGTAAAGATTAGCCAGAGTCAGATCATGAAGGATTTGACAAGACAATGCAAGGAGTTTTTATTTTATCTTCATGGCAATAGGGAGTCACTGAATCAACTTTTAGATCAGGGAGTGACATGATTTTACCTGTGCTTTAAAAATATTAATTTGGCAGCTGTGTAGAAAATCCATTTCAGAGGGAGAGAAACTGAAGGCAGAGAAATCAAGTAGGAGGTTTCTAAGTGGCCAGGACCTGAACTAAAGTAGTGGCCAGGTGACTTGAAGGAAGAGAGAAATGGGACAAGGCTTGTCAATATGGGATTGGGGGAGGGAGAATGGAGGGAGAGTGAAGAGACAACTATGATTCTGAGGTTAGGAACCCAGCAAATACTTCATAAATGTTTGTTGAATGAATGCATGAATAAATGAATGAATGCAGGGATTAGGACTCTTCATTTTGCTTAATTGTTTATTCAAGACTTTGATATCGAAACTTATTTCTGATGCTTTGAAATTGAGAAAAAACATTACGTCTCTACCTAAGCTATTCTAACTGGGAATGTGTGTTCTTTTGCATCTAATGTTAACTAGAAGGACATTGGTGCCCCAGACATAAGTAGGGAAGTTTGTCCTGTATATAGTTTGTCTGTACATAGTTTGTAAATAATATATATTTATCCTGTATCTATCTTGTTGATATATTGTTGTCTCTCCTATTAGACTGCCAGCTCCTTGAGAGAGGAGACTGTTTGGCCCTTCTTTGTATCCTAAGTGCTTAGCACGGTTCCTGGCACATGACCGGTGTTTAATAAATGTTTGTTGACTGACAAAAAAAATAGGAGTAAGGCTGGTTTGGAGGGAGAAAGATACTAAGTTCTATTTTTGTCATACTGAGTTTTAGATGCCTACAGTACATACAGGAAGAAATGTCTTAAAGGCATCTGGTGATGTGGGACTGGAGCTCAGGAAAGTGACTAGGGCTGGACATGTAAATGTGAGAATCATCTTCATGGACATAATAATTGAAACCATGGTAGCAAATAAAATCACTGAGAATGTGAAGAGGAAAAAAAGGGAACTCAGGGTGGAGTTTTGGGAGAACATCAATTGATACGGAGTATGATATTAATTTAAGATATATTTGGGACCTCCAGTTTGAAACACTCAGTGGGCAGTTGATGTGCTGGAGGTCAGGAGAGATACTGGGGCCCGCTGTATCAATCCATGAGTTATCTGCATAGAAATGATAGTTAAAACTCATGAGAGCTGATGAAGTCACCTAGAGAAAGGGTATGGAAAGAGAAAAGAAGAGGGCCTGGGTAGGGGAGGCCAGGTGGCTCAGCGAGTAAGAGCACTTGCTCCAGTGCTGGGATGACCTGGAGATCGAATCCCACCTCAGACACTCAGCACCACACCCAGAAATAACTGGCCGTGTAACCTTGAGCAAGTTACTTAACCCCAATTGCTTAAAAAAAAAAAAAGAAGAAGAGGGCCTGAGATAGAGAAAGCTAGTCAGGGAGTGTAAAATGAATGACGAGCCAACAAAGAATTACTGAGGAGTGTTCCGCCAAGTAGGAAGAGTACCAAGAGAGCAGCAATATCGCAGAACACAGAGAGGACAGAGTACACAGGAGGAGGTGGACAGAGGCATCAAATGCAGTGGAGAATTCAAAAAGGATGAAGTCCAAAAACATCTTCAGATTTGAAAATTAAGAAATCATTGATAACTCTGGAGAGAGCAGTTTCATTAGAGTGGAGAGGTCAGAAGTCAGACTGTAAAAGGTCTAGAGAATGGGAGGAGAGGGAAGAGGTGAACAGCTTTCTCTCAGAGATCATTAGTAACCTTAAAACAGTTGCCAAAATTGGGCTTCCATTCCAAATCCCCAATCCTCTTCCCATAATGGGAAGAAGATGAAGGCATACAATCAACAGAAGCAATCCCAGTATGTTTGGTGGGTCTCAGGACAGTTTGCAGATTCTCCTGATCGCTGCTTTGCTAGAAGATCCCACCAAAGTTCTTTTATGTCTACGTTAGTGTCTCAGGAAGTTTCAGAAAGATGAACTGAAAAATGAACTGATCACTGACTCCCTAAGAGAGTTACTTCTCTGTTTTAACTGGCTACAGGTTCTATTCCATGGCAGTGGTACTTGGGATAGGAAAGTGTGAGATAGGTCAAGGGTTTGCCTAAGTACTATGTGCTTTTTTTTCTGTTTCTGATTTGTGAAATATTTTCTGTTGAAGAAAGTATTTTTAGGTAATTACCTTGATTTTCTCAAAGGTTGTAATGGTTTGCCATCTGAGCAGTGAACCTTAGGAAAAAGTATGTCCTAAGTGATTGTTTAGCACTCACACTTATCAAAATCCAGGTTTGCCTCATAGGAATTTTCAATCTTCTAATTTGGTATTTACTTTGTCCCCTACTCTAACCAGTGATGATCTGACTATACAGCTACCACTGATTCAGAAATTACTGCTACTTCTAGATAACCAGTCATTTCCTGACTGTTAAGATATAGTTTAGGGCTTGCCAGTGTTTTCTGACTTTATTCTCAAAGGAAATATTCACGAGGCACATGTACAAGTCTTCTGACAGTATGGAGAAGAGGAGATCAATTGGATTATGTTTGGGAAATTGTGTCATGTGTTCAATGACACCAAACTGCTTGTAGATTTGAGAACTTGTATCTTACATGAGCATTTTCTAGGCAATATTATATGACTACAAATCAAGAAATGCTATGATCTCAGAAGAATCAGAATTACAAATGGTTCTGAGGGCAATTGAAAGACTCATGGCAGGCACAGGTTGACTACAGCATACTACCCATGATGATGTGAGAATTGTCATAAAAAAGACATTATTGAAGATATTTTCACCCAAAATTTAAGTGGGTCAGTGATGTAGTGAAAATAAGAGAAAACAGACAAAAATTTCATATGCCACACTGGTACCCTAGAGATATGGAAAGATTGAGAAGAAGGCCTCCAGCACACTAGATCTACCCTCTGTGGAAGGTTTATGGAAGCACATGGACAGAAATCACACAGAATGAGAAGGCATGAAGGGTAGTGATCTCTACCTATGATGGTAGCAACTATTTGGATAAGTTCAGAATCCGATCAGCATATCAAAGTCAGTCATCTGGGTAGCAAATGAGAATAAACCCCATATATTTCGAACTGCTTGAGCTGAATCTAATGGAACAGAGTGTTGGAACTAATTAGATAAAGGACTGGAAAGGAAAAGTCAAGAAAGAAAGAGAGATAGTCAAAGACATAGAAACAGAGGGGCCCTGGGAGAAAAAAGAACAGGACTTCAGATAAAAAAATATTTTAAACTCTTCTAACCTATGAACATAAAAAAGAATAAAATCAGCTTTAAAATATATAGTTGTAATGTTAATCTAAGGGTTTGGCACATGTCAGCCAAATTTTTTATGGCTCAGTTCCTGCCCCAGTACAAAAACTCAACTCTTTTTCTCATCTGTACAGTTAACTCACAAGAGTATGGCATAAGTGTATACAGTTCTTTATTCATAACAATATGAAAAAAGGATAAACTCAAATGCACCAAAGTATTCAGCATGTGGCAGGTGCCTGTAGCTATTTCCCAGGACAAGGAACTACCCACCTTGATTCAGCAAGCAAACCAAATCCCAGGAGTACAATGAAACACAATGAGTACAATGGTACTCAGACTCAAAACTCTACCTTCAGCTTCTGCAGGGAATCATACAATTTTAAACTTGTAGGGGATTTCAGTGGCTATATAGTTCAATTCACACTCAAAAAGTGATATCTACTACAATATAATAAGTGATCATCAAGTTTTTTGCTTAAAGACCTTCAAGGAGGGGAAACATACCACTTTCCCTGGCAGCCCATCTTACTTATAGAGAACTCTAATTGTTGGGAAGTTTTATCCTGATGTAACCCTGAATTCAAGACTGAAATATTCCCATAAGATACTGATACCTGTTTGAGAGAACAATGACACTGACTGTTAGCATGAGGGAGAGAGTTAGTATGAATACTTGGGAGAGGAAAGACCTTCTTCCATCCTGCCTTGAAAGAGAACACACGTAGGAGAAATCTTCTGGGAAAATGAGAGAGAGAGAAAGAGGGAGATGGAGATGAAGACGGAGATGGAGATGGAGACAGAGACAGACAGAGAAACAGACAGAGACAGAGTGAGACAGAGACAGACAGACAGAGACAGAGAGAAACTTTGGGAAGTGGCAGACATATAAAGGAGCTGGTGCCTCAACATGTCCTTGATTTCCAACCTGCCTTCATAAAAACTTGTGGGAATTTTCCCCTTGGGTGTGATCAGGGAGTCTCACGTGGTTGAGGAGAAAGATTTTCTCCCCACTGGAAGAGCTTATTCCCTCTATATTTTCTGGCATATTCTGATATTCTGTTTGCTATCTGCTTGGATAAATGGCTTATTTGCTATTCATTATTTGTGATAGCTTTTTAATGTAACTAGCATTTGGTGGGAAGGAACCAAGATCGAGGATATAAGCTTTGCATACTCCTTTCCCTTTGAAGAATAGTGATCAGGAAAGTGTCTTGCTCCCAAAAAATCATCCTTCTGGACTAGTAATATTTAGGGGAGCAGATAGTAATAATTCTAGTCTGGCACTCCCTTCCAGGAACAGAGTAGTTAGCCTTGTGGCCCCTTCTCCTGCTCTCTTCCAGGAAGAAATCAGTCTCCTATGAAGAGGGGTGGGCAAGATTACCACAATATCGATCAAAGTCTTCTGTGAGCCCATTCAAACAGATCCCACCCCCTCCCCATGTCTTATCTTTTCCAGGTTAAACATCCCCAGTTCTTCCAACTAATCATCATGACATGGACTTGTCTGTTCACCACCTTATTGTTCTTTGAATGCTCTCCAACTCATTAACATCTTCCTAAATGATGGTGCCCAGAATTAAAAAGATATGGTCTGACCAGGTCAGGAAGATTGCTTAGTAAAGCTTCACCTACTCATCGGTCCCCAGACTGGACTGGGTGCTGAAGATGTTGGCCAGATCCTTCCCTTTTCATTTCTCCACTACATTCTCACTTTGTTCTGGTCATGTAGCACCTTGTATTTTGATACTACATACATGCACTACATACTTTTGAGCCTCCTCATGCCCAAAGAACTTGGCTTCACAATTAAGGTTTCATTTTATTTTACCTTTTAAGAAAGGAGCTGGGGGAGGAAAGCAGCAAAAAGTCAATTGGCTCTGTGCCATTTTGTTTTTCTTCATTTCTCTGTGTTCTTTCTCATTAAAAAGTCTCCCCAGTATCCTATAATCACTTCCCACCCTGCATATTACCTCTCCCAGAAAGCATAGCCATACCTAACCCCAACATAATGAAACTTCTCTTTTTAATTAAATTTTATTTTATCTTCAAGTCTGCATTCTATCTCTTCCCATTCCCACCCCCAATTAAAAAAGCAAAACAAACAAAACCCTGTTAGAAATATGTATAGTCAAACAAAGTAAATTTCTGCACTGCCCATGTCCATAAAACAATATGTCTCAATCTGTACTCTGAGACCATCACTTCCCTATCAGGGAGTAGTTTGTTTCATCTGAGTCCTCTGGGATTGTGATTGGCCACTGTAATGATCAGAGATCATAAATCTTTCAAAGTTGTTTGTCTTTTAAAATATTGTTCTTATTGTATAGATTGTTCTCCCTGTTCAATTCACCTAACTTTCCATCAGTTCAGTCCCATGTTTCTCCAAAACAATCTTCATCGTTTCTTACAGCACAATAGTATATAATGAAACTTCTTGATGTCTGTCTCTCTCTCTATCTATAGAAAGTTCTCCTGAAACTCTACTCTGAACAAATAGAATTTCTAGATTTTGTTTTGGTGAAAGTGTAAGAGAGAGATGGAAGACAAGAACACCACTAATCACTAGGTAAAAGGTACCTCATTTCATAAAAATTCCAGAAGAGACCCCAAGATAAAAGGACATCTTGAGCAAAGAGCCTTGTTAAAATCATAGGGACCTGGAAAGTGAACCCTGCTTGTTTTTTTTAAAGCACTGATTCATCTATTGGGAGGGAGGGGGGAGTTTTAAGTTCAGTAAATGACAATACATTTCAAAGCAGACACATTTTTCTTAATCTAACTAGCTAGTTCTTAAAATGTTAATGGACCAATAGCTGTAAAATCATTTTCCTTTAGGTTTTGAGCTGTAATCTTTAAATTATAGGGCTAGAACAGCAATAATGGAGAATGTGATAAAAATACCATCCCTCTGCAAGACTATTATTGTACTAAAAAGATATGTAATAAGTCACCTCTACAGACTATATTAACCCTTTTAAGGTAATCATTGGGCATTCATGTTTGGTTCAGAAAAATCTTCCCACAACTTACTAAAGTAAGTACAATAAAATATATGAGGACTAAAATAATCATTATTTGTCTATTGATTTTAAGAGAATTAGTACAGATTACTAAATTACTAATGAAACAAAACATAGGCACAAATCCCTTTATAGGTTAATACATGAACATCACTCTTTAGTGCCTGATTCTAGAGAAGCAAATAGTGAGATCATGGATCCTGAGACATAGGTGCAAAACATAGGGAAAAACCAAGGATAATGGAATTAAAGACTGTCACTCGTGAAGGAAGTCCAAACACTGTAAAACCCAACTCTTCTGAGCAATCAGACATTTTTTCCACAGGACTTTATAGGATGGGAACATGAAGAATGTTGGGTACAGGAGCAGCTGCTCTATTACCAACAAAAAAATCCAAATTCAGTAGATATCCATTAAACTGTGAAGACTGAAAGTTCCTTCCTCAAGGCCTTAGAAGCCATAGTCCTCAGAACTGCAACTGAGATGAAGAAGTAAAAATCAAAAGTTTTGGAAACAGGGCAGGGAGGAGGAAGTAGAGGAAAAAAGAGAAGGAAAAGGAGAAGGAGGGAGAAAATTGCTCAATAATACAAAACTAGGTTATGCCAGGGTATAAGAGACAGAATTTTCCTCTAAACTCTCACAGCTCATTGGTTTGCTTTGTTATTGAAGCCCTTTGTTGTCATATCACATTCATTTCCAAATATATCCTTCCCCTTTCCATTACTAAGGAATAATTTTTTTATAAAAAATGCAAAATGAAAGCAGAAAAAAGTTTAGTAAGACCAACTTACACATCAGTATGCAATATTCTGTACCCATAAGCCTTTAGCTGTGCAATGAAGGGAAACTGATGCATTTTCTCAACTCTTCTTCAGAACCAAATTTGATTATTATAATCATACAGTGTTCAGGTTATTTTTGCTGTTGTTGTCATTCTCACATGATTTTTAAGACATTGTGTTTAGTTTTTTTTTTCCTGGATCTGCTTACTTCACTTTGCATCAATTCATATAAGTCTTCCCATGATCTGAATTTTTCATATTCATCATTTCTTATAGCACAGTACTATTCCATTACATTAATGTACCACAATTTGCTTAGCCATTACCCAATCAATGGATTTCTACTTAATTTCTAGCTCTTTGCAACCACAGAATGTGCTGCCTTATAGCCCTTTGTACTTCTCATGCTCTTATAAAATTTTTCTTGGTTTTATACTTATTTGTGTAATGCATGTAGAAGTCTGTGATCTGTCCAGAAGAAATTTGGAAGGGAAAAGATAAAAATAAGTCCAAAAAGGAATGCGCAGATCTGCCTACTCACTTTTATAGCCCAGCACAAAGGACTGTTCCTCCTAAAAGAGTCCATCTTCTCAAGAATCTAAATGAACCAACCTGAGGGTAGCCATAGGTCCCTGAAACTCATCTGTTGAGAGGCATCGAGGGAAAGCTCGAAACCAACAGATTCTTTTTGGGGAAATGCCATTCACTGCAACTTAATCAGAACTTAACTTTTATTATCTAATAAAATGTCACTGGGTACGGCCATACTCTATGACTCACCTCCCAATGAGCTTATCAAAATGATCAGGGAACTCCCTTGACCAATCCCCCTTAACTTTGAACATATTCATTGCTTATAGAGTACTATAACTTTCTTGAGAGCAAAGACTGGGTCCTATTCTTCTTTGTTTCTCAGCGGCGCCAAATATTGAACTTTGTTCATGATAGGCTATCAGCGTTTGTTGATGAATGGATGGGTGAGTGAAGGGTTGACCTCTCTTGAATGACTGCTTTCTTTCAAAAGTTTCAAACCTACTCAGGGTCTAGGAGTAAAGGAGCTTTACTCTAGGCCAGGATTTTTTAACCTTTTCTGTGTCACTTGGTGCTCTGAGCCCTTTGGTAGTCTAGCGAGATCTATGGACCCTTTTTAAGATAATGTGCATGTTTTTAAAATCCAAAATTGAAGGAAATGCTAAATTTCAGTTAGAAGCTAGTAAAAACAAAGTTGCGATTTTTTCCCCCCATCCTGGTTCATAAAACCTTTGAAATCTATCTACAGATCCCCAGGTTAAAGTCCCTGTTCTAGGCCCTTGCTGAAGTATTTAGAGATATTGACCCAAAATGGAATGTTGCTATTCCTTTGTTTCCATATGTTTCTCATGGGAAAAAATTCACTCAGAAAGAGAGAGATGAGAAGTTCTACAGAAGCATGCCTGAAATGATTTGGTTAAAGTTTCTTTTATTCTCTATCTAATTTTCCCATGCGCTACCTTTGTTGTTCAAATAAACTGTTGTTTATTTGATCTGTTGTTCAGATAAAAATTTCTCTATGTCATCCTGCTTCAACTCATGAAATTTCTGCTCCTAAATTCAACCAAGTTTTCTAATAATAGGAATCACTCGCATTTATATAGCCCTTCAACATTTGCAAAATGCTTGAACACATTATGTCATTTAAGTCCCACAACAACTCTGAAATAGGGTTGTAATAAGTCATTTTACAAACGAAGATACAAAAGTTTAGAAAAGGTCAAGTCAACAAGCATTTTTTGAGCACCTACTGTATACCAGGCACTCTGCTAAGGGCTAGGGATGCAAAGAAAGGCAAAGACAGTCCCTGCCCTCAAGGAGCTCACAGTCTAATGAGGGGGAGAACACATGCAAATCACTTTGTCAACCAGATGGACATCTATGTAGATATATGTAGGGTAAATTAGAGTCCGTTTCAAAGGGAAGACGTTCCTGTTAATGGTCAATGACTATCCCAGAGAGATGTTTCCTAGGGTAGGGCCGGGAGTCAGGAAGACCGATCTAGCCTCAACTGTGAAGTCTGTGTGACTCTGGGCAAATCACTTAACCTCTGTCTCAGTTTCCTCAATGGTGTAATGGGGATAATAGCACCTGCCTCCCAGGGTTGTTGTGAGGATCAAATTAGATAACATTTGTAAAGTTCCTAGCAGGCACGATGCAAATGCCTATTGGAAGCAGCTAAGTGGCCCAGTGGATAGAGTGCTAGGTTTGGAGTCAGAAAGACCTGAGTTCAAATCCTGCTTCAGAAACTTCTTAGTTGTGTGACCCTGGGCAAATCACTTAATCTCTGTTTGCCACTGGAAAAGGAGACGGTAAACCACTTCAGTATCTTTACCAAGAAAACTCCACGGACAGAGGTCCCTTGTGTCATAAAGAGTTGGACGTGACTGAAACTCCTGAACAACAAAAATGCCTATTCCTTTCCCCCTCTTCCCAGAGTTATACAAGTAGTAAGTAACTGAAGAAAGATCTGAACCAAGATTTTCCTGACTTCAAGTACAGTGTGAATCGTCCCTTCATCAGCATAGATCACAATCTTTGTGACCCAGTAAATGGTTTCTAAGATTGACTGTAGTTTAAAAAAAAATTCATAACCAAAGTTGCTGACCTGATGGTCAGTCTCTCCAGATTCAGTCAGACTGGTCCTCAGACAACAGACATGAAGTCCATCACAGGGTTTATAGGCAAGGTAAAGACCTAGCTTATTAGGACCTGTTAGAACCTCAAAAACCCAGGATTATCTCACCACCTTGATCAAATACCAGAAAAGGTCTTTGATAGAGAAGTCTAAACACTAGACTTCTATTAGTAAAACCTAAGCAAGAATTAGCTTCTTTTGGGACAGCCAGGTGGCGCAGTGAGTAAGAGCACCGGCCCCAGAGTTGGGAGACCCGGGATCGGTTCTGGCCTCAGATACCTAACACCCACACAAAATAACGGGCCATGTAACCTTGAGCAAGTTACTTAACCCCAATTGCTTACAAAAAAAAAGAATTAGCTTCTTTTGTCACATCAAAATACTCATTCATACTAAGCTAGATGCATTAAATCCATTAAGACCCCAGATTTTTTTTGTATGAATAGTACAGTGTTTGGTCCAGTGTCTGACATGCTGCTTGTCTACTGACTAACATGAACACAACCTGTATTTCTTGTCATTGAATATTTTGAACCTAAACTCACAACTTCACATTTATCCTGGTCCACTTTTAACATGTTTTAATTCAGCCCAACATCATTGGGCTGGTTGAAATCTGTCTAGATTCTGACTATCAACATCTTGGCTCTCCTTCCTGCTTTCAATCATCTCCAAATCTGATAAGAATGCCATCTGTGCCTGCATCCATGTCACTGATAAAGTACAAGTTCACAGCTGAGCAGTGTTCTCAGGAATGAGATCAAAGTTGGAATTCCTCAACCAATTCCAAAAGGGCAAGCTCAATGCCATGTACCTAGATTGAAGGTACCTTTAGCTAAAGGTTTACAGAAGAGCTTATGTGATCAGTATATGACTCAGTTGAACACATCAGTGCCAGATTGCTTATAGATTTCCTTCTAGCTCCCATTTCTGAAAGAAAAAAAATCAGTTATCTGGTCCCAGATTTGCAAATTCAAATAGTCCCACAAAACCAGGCAATGAAAAGTTGGCACTTAACATCTGTTGCAATGCAAAGCAAATTATGTTTCATGAGATTTCAGAGGGATTTGGAGGATACACCTGAGATCAATTATCAATGGAAATTTTGTGCAAAGAACAAGGAATAATTGGCTACTCAAAAGAAGTAACTAGAGGCAGCTCAGTGGATAGAGTGTTAGGCCTGGAGTCAAGAACATCTGAGTTCAAATCTGGCCTCAACATTTATTAGCTGTGTGACCCTGGACAGGTCCCTCAACTTCTCCTTGCCTTAAATCCACTGGAAAGGAAAATGGCAAACCACTCCAGCATCTTTGCTAAGAAAACCCCACGAACAGTATGGTTCACGGGGTCACAAAGAGTAGGACCTAACTGAATAACCACAAAAAGGTAACTAGGCAGGATGATTAGAATTTTGATCCAGGGCACTGACAGCACTTGCAGTCTTTCGACAGTATAAAAACAACTGAGCTTAGCATTTAATAAGAATAATTCGTTAAAATAAGAAGCTACCAGATGGTTCACTTCTTCTCCCTTGCAGCTCTACCTGAAGTGAACTATTTTCCAGCCTGACTTTGCCTACCTCTTCCCTACATCCTCCTGAAAGTCTTTTTTTCTTTTTAAAATTCAATTTAATTTTTTTTGACTAACAAAAATCTATTTCCTTTTTCTCCCATTAGAAAACAAAAACAAAAACTTTGGAACAAATACGCATAATAAAACAAAACAAAATCCCTCCTTGGTCATATCCAAAAACTAAGTTTCATTATGCATCTTGAGTCCATCAGGAAGTGGGTAACACAATTAATCTTTGATCCTCCAGATGAGTCCCTTGTCATTGAACTGGCTAGCAGGAGTGGGGCACTTGTGACCTTGAGGCCACATGTGGCCCTCTAGGTCCTCAAGTGTGGCCCTTTGACTGAATTCAAACTTCACAGAACAAATCCCCTTAATAAAAGAATTTGTTCTATGAAGTTAATCAAAAGCTTTGGTGTGTGAAGTTTGGATTAAGTCAAAGGGCCACACTTGAGGACCTAGAGGGCCACATGTGGCCTTGAGGTCACAGGTTCCCTAGCCTTGGCTAGAGTTCTCAAATCTTTAAAAATTATTTTTCTTTATAATGTCATTATTATTTTAGAAATCCTTCTCCTGGTTTTACTCACTTTGGCTTATTTCAGTTCATACTGGTCTTCCTAGTTTTCTCTGAAGTCATTCATTTTCCAATCTGTATTTTTTATGGCACAATAATATTCCATTATAGGTCTATACCATAATTTTTTAGCTGTCCCCCAATTGATGGACTTCCCCTTATATCCCAAGTTTTTACTACTACAAAAAGAGCTATGAAAGCATTTTTTATACATAGAGGTCCTCTTCTTCTTTTACTGATCTTTTTGAGGTATAGACCTAGTAATGATATTAATGGGTCAAAGAAGTTACTGTGCATTTTCAGAACTATATCAATTAAATAGTGATAATCATGGAAATCTTTGCTTTACCCTTAATCTTACTGGAAAGAACTCTATTTTACCTCACTACATAATGGTGATTCTTGATTTTAGGTAAATATTACTTATATTAAGGAAAGGTCTATTTATACCCCTGTTCTCTAGTGTTTTTAATAGGTATGAGTTTTTTTTATCTTATCAAAAATATTTTTTGCATCTATGATATATGATTTCTGTTGACTATATTTGTAACATAAAAAGAATTTGATAAGACTCCTTCATTTCCTAATTTTTTTAATAGTTGACATAATATTAAAATTAACTGTACTTTGAAGGTTTATAGAAATTCATTTATAAATTCATCTGGTCCCAGGGTTTTCTTTTCCCCCTTGGGGAGCTCATGTGTGAGTTATTTAATTGCTTTTTCTGAGATCAGATTATTTAAGGTCTCTATTTCTTGTTCTATTAATCTGAGTATTTCACAGTTTTGTAAATATTCATCCATTTCATTTAGGTTATCAACTTTATTGGCATGTATAGGGCAAAAAAGGTTCTAATTATTTATTTCTTCATTTATTACGAATTCACTATTATTTGGCTTTCCTGGTTTTTTAATCAAATTAGGTAAAGGTTTACTTATTTTATTTTTTAAAAATTTCAAATCTTTATTATGTTTTTTTTTTAAAAAGCTCTAGTTTATTTATTTATTTAATTGGAATTTTGTTCATCTTTACTTTGATTTCCAACATCTCTATTTTGGCATTTAATTGGGGTTTTTAAGTAGTTGGTTTTCTAGTTTCAATTCGTCTTACAAAGTTGGCATGTTTTGTGCCACTTGTGCTGGGCACCAAAATTGTGAGGTATTCCCATGGAAGGAGAGCTAGAAATTTCTCTTTAGAAAGACCAATTAGACTCTAGGTACTGAGGACTCCATTTAATATTATTTCAAGAGCTAAGAGAATATTAATTTTGAAAGCAAAAATTAAAAGTCTAATTTAATTTCCTCCTTCACTATGGTCTCAAGTGGGTACAAAATATCAAGATAAGAATAGTAACAAGTCACATTTATATGTCTAGCATTTTAAAGTTTGGAAGGTACTTTACATATATTATCTGATTTAAGCTTTACATCAACCTTGAAAAGTAGGTACTACAGATGTTATCATTCCTATCTTTACAGATGAATTTCAGTTTTACTGAAACTGAAAGAGGTCAAATAACTAGCCTATGATCACACAGTTTACCAAGTGTTAGGGGCAAGATTTGAATTGAAGTGTTCCTGACTCCAAGGTCAACATTATATACACTATAGCAGGAGGCTGGGGTACAAGGGGAGGGAAAAGAATGAGTAAATATATTTTATATACTATATATTTTCTAGTGCAACTCCCACACAAATGAACACATCCACTTTTTTCAAATAAACTTAATTTTTAAAAATTCAATAAAAGGTAGACTAACATGATGAATTTGCTCCAACTGACAATGAACACAAGGCAAAACCTTTAATACCACATGATCAAACAAGGTCAAATCTCAAGAGGCTTCATCTGCCAACCTTTACCTTAAGTTGGGATAGGATCTTGACCCAATTGAGTTGTGTCTTCATGTTATTTACTGCATTTGAACATGAAGCATGTAAACTGAAAGCTAAATGATATTTGTGTGGAAGTTAAAAGTACCACAGTATCTGATATATTTCTTTTTTTTTTTTTAAGCAATTGGAGTTAAGTAACTTGCTCAAGGTTACATGGCCAGTTATTATTTCTGGGTGTGGTGCTGAGTATCTGAGCCCGGATTTGATCCAGGTCATCCCGACACTGGAGCCGGTGCTCGCTGAGCCACCTGGCCGCCCCTAAGCAAGTGGGGTTAAGTAACTTGCTCAAGGTTACATGGCCAGGTATTTCTGGGTGGGTGCTAAGTGTCTGAGCCTGGGATTTGATCTCCAGGTCATCCCAACACTGGAGCTGGTGCTCTTACTCGCTGTGCTACCTGGCCACGCCATCTGATATATTTCTTGTTGGGGTTTTTTTTGGTTGTTTGTTTTGGGGTTTTTTTTGCTTTTCTTTGGAGGGGTAATTGGGGTTAAGTGACTTGCCCAAAGTCACACAGCTAGTTAAGTGCTAAGTGATCGAGGCCAGATTTGAACTCAGGTCCTCCTGACTCCAGGGCTGGTGCTCTATTCACTGCACCACCTAGCCACCCCTGATATATTTCTTAATGTCATTTTGGTAAGTTGAATATAAAAAGTTTGTTTTTAAAAACTGAAACTTTTAAGAAGTGAAATAACTCCCAAATAGTTAATAGATATAAAGATTATAAAATGATTTTGTGAATAAATACATATAAAATATATAATTTTATATTATAAAATCATAAATTATTTTATTTGGATAAAATATGAGCTAAGAAAGTCATTTGCATATATTATTTTCCCCAAAATTTTATTTTAGACTCAAATGCCAAAACACAAATAGAGAAGAGAAAAAAGAAACAAAATATATCATAAACTTATATACAAAGTTAGAAAGAAATAAAAGTATGTCGTATATAGCAGAACATAAGAGAAGATTCAAAAGATTAACAATAAATTTTCATTTCAAGAAAGCCTATATGATAAATAATACTCACTGTGTTGAGAATTATCCGTCTTTGCTTCCTTGTGAGTTTTCTTTTGTTCTCTGCTGTGCACTTTTTTACTTTGTTCTTTTTTCCCCCTACCTCCAACCTCCCCAGAAGGCCACAATAAAGTTCAGATATGTTTCTCTACAGCTATAAACACATATTGCATATATTATTTTATGAAAATATATGGCAGCATCAGCAAAATTTTAAAGATCATTTCTGCATAAGATTTGGAAACCACTGCTGTTCTCAACTGCCTCTTTCCCAGGAGTTATAAATAAATCTTGAAATCCCCCAAAATAAATAAGGTCAATGGAAAACACTCAAAAAGTCAAGTGCCATTTCTACTTCCTAAGAGTCATAAAAATGACAAAAGTATTGTCATCACCATCTTAACCTGCAATTCATTTACCTAGTGACCTATCCCTCATAACTAAAGATAAAAAAGAAAGAGGGGAAAAAAGCAGCTTAACAAGTCCAATCAACACACCAACCATGTCTGATAGTGTACACAATATTCTCTATCTTTAGTCCCTCACCTGTGCAAAAAAGAGAAGGAATTGCACTTTTTCAACTCTTACCTGAACTCAAGCTTAGTTATACCAAATGCTTTCTTAGTTGCTGAATCCAATGACCTTGTCTAAGTCCTCGTCCTTCTTGATATCTCTACAACATTTATTACCATTTACTACATTCTTCTGACTATTCTATGAATTTTCATGACATTGCTCCCTCTTGTTTTTCCCTTTACTTGGTTGACAGATCAGTCTCAGTCTCCTTTTTTTGTATCATCATTCATGTCTCATCTCTTAAATGAATATATGCCTTAAGTTTCTGTCTTGATCTCTTTCCTGAATTCCGTCCCATATCACCAACTACTCATAGGCATCTTAAAAGCAGCATGTCCAATACTGGACGTATTAGCTTTCCCCCCAAACCCACCACCCCTTTTGTCCTACTTCTATCCAGGTTACCACCATCCTTCCAGTCACTCAAGCTCCCAAACTCAAAGTAATACCTGATTTTTCACTCTCCCTCACCCCCAATATCCAATTTGAATTGATGAATCTTGTCCATTGATGAATCTTGTCCAACATCCCTCAAATCCCTCCCTTTCTCTCTACTAACACAGCCAACACAATAGCTCAGGCTCCTATCCTCTCTCATCTGAACTATGAAAACAGTTTTCTAATTGGGCTTCCTACCTCCAGTCTGTCCCCCCTCTATCTACACAGCTGCTAAAGTGATATTACTGGAGTGCAGAGCCCAGGTCTGATCATATCACTCCCCTACTGAAAAATCTTGAGGGGTTCCCTATTGTCCCTAAGACCAAATATAAACACCTACCTCTGTTTGGATCATGGATATCAAACTCAAAGAGAACACAAAAGCTACTAAGTTAAACCCTTTCATTTTACAGATGAGGAAACTGAGGCACACGGAGGCAAAGTGATTTGCCTAAAGTCAATTAGGTCACTTCAGATGCAATATTTAAACTAAGGTCCTTTGACTTCAGACTCAGTTCTCTTTTCTCTCTATCATTCTGTCTCCATATATATTATATATATATATATATATATATATATATATATAGTGTCAGAACAACTTCCAGGGTCATAATGAAAGCTAAAAGGAATTCATTCTCTCTAGACTATTGAGGCAGGGCCCAGAGTCAGAAATACTCATCTTCCTGAATTCAAATCTGACCTTAGACACTTACTAGCTGTGACATCCTGAGCAAGTCACTTGACTGTGCCTGTAAAATGAGTTAGAGAAGGAAATAGCAAACCACTTCAGTGTCTTTGCTAAGAAAACCCCAAAGGAGGTCACAAAGAGTCAGAAATACCGGAAATGACTCAACAGCAGGTATAGCTTATTAAGGGTTTGGAAATGAGTATCTTTTCGAAATGAAATAAGGTAGGAAAAAAGGTTCCAATAACTGCCTATTAGACATTTCTGCATGTGTTATCTGGGTATATTAGTTGTGTGTCTGACCACTAAAGAGCTGAAATGAATGTTGCTTAGCCCTCAGCCAGGGTTGTCCTTTCCTTCACTTTCTATATGAGAGTCATATCTAACATGAGGCTTTGTCTACAATGGCTGTCTAAGGATTATTTTCTAGACAAATGGTGGAGAGAAATTGACAGGCAAAAAAAACACAATTTTTGAAAGGGAACTTTTGAGTGACAAAGAAAACAGAAAAATCCAAAAAAATCTTCCAGCAAGTTGTTTCACCCAACATTGCATTGCAGATAGAAGTCTTCTCTCAGACCAAAAATCAAGAAACTGACCTCTGAAAATGTTTCTCCCTAATTCCAGAGAAATGCTAATAGTTAACATATAAGGTTTGCAAAACATTACATGTGTATGTATGTGAAAAGTTCATTTGATTTGATCCTCCCAACAAGCTCATAGGGTGCTATTACAATCCTCATTTTACCAGTGGGGAAACAGGATGAGCAAGGTTAAATGACTTACCCAGGGTCATACACCTAGCCAGTATCCAACACAGGATTCAAACTCAGGTCTCCCAGACTCTAGGTCAGGCATTCTATCCATGATTCCACCTAGTTGCCTGGAACCCTGGACACTATCTTTAGAAGCCAGATCAAAAGAAAGTAGGCAAACTTCCAAAATGCATTCAGGCTTCTTGTCTCCTTCATTAGACCAGGAACCAATAAGGATCACATCTGCTTCTGTCTTCCCCATAGCATAACTGAGATCCCATTAGGCTAGAGCTATATGAGAAGCTGGTAGTAAGACCACCTTCACAGTATGGTTGCACTATGTCTATGCCATACAAAATATTGTTCTCCAAATCCTATGCAATTGCACAGAGATGGTAAAGCAAAACACCCAGGAGCAACCATACGAAGCTCTAAAAAAATCCAGAGCCTATGATCTTATTTCTCTGAGGAATGGATGGCATAACCACAAATTACCATTTGCTGTACTTGCACTCTGGGGACAGTCAGTGACTATAACAGCTCTCTTCGGTTGCTGACCAATAATATGGTATTGATCATCAATTCATTGATTCAACAAACATGGATTAAGTACTCCCTTTGTAATGAGTATTCCTCTAAGCATGGAGAAAAGTATAAAGTTTAGATGAGACATAGTTCCTGACTCCCATGGTTTGACCAATCAGCATGTGGGACTAAAGAAATGACCCATGAAAAACCATAGAGAAAATGGATGACTTTATGTCCCTGAGAGAGAATACCTCCTAGAATGAAAATATATGAGGGATTGTCAAAGGGATCATAGCTGGCTGTGACCTTCCTGCAGGGCTGAAGTACAGGATAAAAGAAGTTTGATTCAGCATATCTAGAGGGATCGCAGTATATTAAATATCTAAAGAATTCTTCCTACAACCAAACTTGTGGGTTTCAGGAACAAAATAGTAGCTGATATAGAAAGAAAATGGTGATTCCAAAATCAAACATGTGGCTACTGAAATGAAGAAGTCTACAATAAAGCTATCCAGTTCCTAAGCACACATGACTGTATTTTCCAAGAAGGAAACAACTATAGCTTATCTTGACAGTGCTACTGTTTTCCAGGGATGCCCATTTGTTAAGTGGTTATTGACAATCATGAGACTGCCCTCCTTCATCAAAGCCCACCAGACTTCCCTTTGGCAGAGGTATTCAGAAATAATGTCATCAGATGAAATGGCCACATCTTCTCTGTCAACCCAAGAAATGTAAAACTGATGCACTTGAATTTTATAATAAACACAAATGGAACTTTGACATAATCTTCTCACCAATGAAGGTCAAGGATCTAGTGTATTCCTTACCATACTTAGGGATGGAGATAGGGACTTGTAGAGACAACCACATTGGCATACCCAGGATGGCTGCTAGCACAGGTTCTTAGATCTGCTTTACTAGGAAAGATAGCTATTTAAGGGGTCAATAATCTTTTTAAATTACATTTACTAACTCAGGGGAAAAGTCAGCACCCTGAACTTCAGAGAAAATACAAGCAGAGAAATAAAAACCAACAGACAGGGTTCTGACTACCTGAATCAAAGCAATATTGCTATATACTTTACATACATCCCTGGATTGAGAGAGTCTTTACATCTGAGCAGTTGGGGAGCTCTCAACATACAATCACTCAGAATCTTGACCAGAGGATCATAAGATCCTTCTCCATAAATAAGCCTTCAATGCAAAATACCAACTCAGAGTATATATACACTTCTCAGAGACAGAAGGCATCAGGACCCTGGACTCAGTACCTAATTAGAAATTAGCAAAAGGTGTGAAAGTGTTCCTACAAGCAAGCCTCCCCCAAGCAAACTTCCCTTAATGGGCTCCACCTGAGGTCTACTAATGGGCTAAGAAGATCTTACATCCCATTAATATTACAGGACTGTGCCTCTGATTTGTACTGGCATAAGGAACTTCTGGAAGAGGAAGCTCCCTCCATTGATGCAGGTTGGCCCGTTCTCTTCAACATATAATCATAGAGAGTTTCCTAGAGTACTGAAAAGTTAGATGACTTGCCCAAGGTTACACAGCCAGTAAGTGTCAGAGGCAAAATTTGGAATCCGGTTCTTCCTGGCTCCACTTTATCCTTAATGCCACACTGCAGGTAAGGTCCTAAAAAATAATCTCTTGCAAAACAGTTCTGAAAGGCTTCAATACCAAACTCAAGCCATACCCTGCTCGAACCATACCACATTTCCATCTCCAATTTCAAAGTGACAGAAAAGCTCAAACTGGAGAATCAAGAAATATACACTTGCTCTAACATAGCCCACAGAATATAGGTGCCCTCATCTGCCTCAGGAGTCATCCTCAACTCCATATTCCCATCAATTAGGCTCTAAATGTCCTTTGCTGAAGCATGTTTTTCTTTAACAGCATCCTTCTGTGTTGGCCCAGTTTCTAAAAGGTGCTGACAAACCATGTATTAAATGCATGTAAAGTCTCAAGGACAAGACAAGTGAATGCATTTCATTTGCATTTGCTTTATTTTTTAGAATCACTTAGCCTACCCATATTGCCAAATGCAGGGTACTGATCTTCTGCCTCAGCATTTGTTCCTGCTGCTTCTAAAAGGCTGCTTTTAGCATGTCAATAGTTATTGTTTTAAAGACTTCTGCCATAACTAAGAGGCTGGCTAAAATCACAGAGGAGATGCTGCCCTGATGTACATATGCATTCCACTTTTTTGTGGTTTTATGAAAGATTTCTGAAACCCAGCATGAAGTTTGCATCCCTGAGGGGGTCGGAGTGGGGAGGGGGAGGAAGGAGAACGCACATGTTTATAAATCCAGTGTATGCTAATGACATGCTTGTTAATTTTAGAAAGTAAAGGATAGAGAGACTATTACAGTAATTACAGATTTCTTCATTAGCCCAACTGAAATAACAGGCTTCAGCTCCTGTTAGGAAGTGCTACAATCCAAAATGAATTTTCAGTTCAATAATAAGCATATTTTATAAACTTAGAAAATGTGGTCTAAGGAGACATTCATGTGTTGAGATTGGTTTATATAAGTCTATTTCTGTGCCACATTTTGCAACAATCATAAACAAAATGCTATGCATATTCTTTATCCCAGAGAATTCTGAGATTCAGGGAAGGATGTAAAACAGACCTTGCCCATCCAAAGGATCAAGTCCACTCCCAGCAGCTAGGCCCTTACCAGTGTTTTATCCCACATAGGTATGGCTTTCCTGAAAGTAATCCCATTTAGAAACCATTACACAAGTCACCCTCCGTGCAGCGCCCACATTCAGCTCTGCACCACTCCAGTGAGCACACTGACAGTTTGCCCAAAGCACTCCAGTACAGAGTGTCTCTCTCAGAATTGGACTTTCCACAAGCTTCAAGAACACAGACAGAACTCATTAATAGCACTTCATTCGTGCTACACAATTCTGGTCAAAGGAGGGAGAGAGGTCGTTTGACACATGGTAGCAGAAAAAATCTAGCAGAACTACTTTTTTCCTTGATAGTTTTGAAGCATTTTGTTATATTGTTGTTTTTTTTTTTAGAATCTTCCTGAAATATCTTTCCAAATGGCTACTAGTTGGCCTAAAAGTGTGAGCAGCAAAGGAGGCTGCTCCCAGGACCACTGGACAACTAGCAACTAGCAATATAAGGGATGTGCTGACATTTAAATCTCCTTCCTTGCTCTCCAATTCTAAATCTTCTGAAGATCTCCCATGTGGACAGAGGCAGCAAGAGTTCCCTTTAATAACTAACTGTTTTATATCTTTGGGCTCAAAGATCACTGCAGACTGCAAATTTAGCCAGGAACTCAAAAGACACTTGCTCTTTGGAAAGAAAACTATGGCAAATCTGGATGGCAAACTAAAAAGCAGAGATATCACCTTGCTGACAATGGTCCATATAGTCAAAACTATGGTTTTTGCAGTAGCAATGTATGGCTGTGAGAGTTGGACTATAAGGAAAGCTGAGTGTCATAGAATCGATGCCTTCAAACTGTGGTACTACAGTTAAATAATATTTTATTTTTTTCCCCAACTACATGTAAAAACAATTTTTAACATTTGTTGTTTTTTATTTTGAGTTCCAAATTCTCTCCCTCCCTCTCTTATCTCCCCCCTCCCTAAGACAGTAAGCAATTTAATATAGGTTATACATGTACAATCATGCAAAATATATGTCCATATTAGTCATGTTGTGAAAGAAAACACAGATTTTAAGAAAAACATTAAAAATAGTATGCTTTCATCTGCATTCAGTCACTAGAGAAGACTTCTGAGAATCCCTTGGAGAGAAAAGAGATCAAATTAGTCAATACTTAAAGAAATTAATTTAGACTATTCACTGCAGGGTCAAATACTGAAAGTGAAGCTTAAATACTCTGGTCATATAATGAGAAGGTGGAACTTATTGGAAAAGACCCTGATGCTGGGAAAGATTGAAGGCAAAAGGAAAAGGCAATGGCAGAGGATGAGATGTTTCCATTGTCATGGAAACAATGAATAGAGGTTAGAGAGACTTTAGGAGATAGTGGAAGGTAGAAGGGCCTGGCATGCTATGGTCCATGGGGTCACAAAGTTGGACATGACTGACTGAACAAGCTTAGCTATTCACTTCTAGGAGGAAAAATAGTGCCAACAGAGTCAAATTGACTCACCTATTTGTAGGAGGGGAAGCTTCCTTTCTTAAAAGCAAGGGTCCATATCAACAAAACTGCTAGCAATCAGACTCCCAATTCAAACTTCCATTGTCCTGGGAGAAACTGACTGGGTTGGTGTAATGGAAATGCAGATTTAAAGATCTTCCCTGCCCCTAGGCTAACGTGCACCTGGAGCCTGGTGTGGGAGGCTTGTTTTTCAGTAGATACTTTTTGATTGGCCAGTGGGTCAATGGGGTTGTTACATTCTCTGAGCCAGGAGAAGGCTATATAAGCCCTGATGTGTAGCTTTGTTTTGGGACTCACTTTGAGAAGTGTTCTGTAATTTGATCTGAATTCTGGGAAGCTGTTGT
>NW_027185754.1:18895940-18989652 GCF_028583685.1 Petaurus breviceps papuanus | reverse complement strand
TTTAAAGATCTTCCCTGCCCCTAGGCTAAAGTGCACCAGAAGCCTGGGGAGGGAGGCTTGTTTTTCAGTAGATACTTTTTGATTGGCCAGTGGGTCAATAAGGTTGTTACATTCTCTGAGCCAGGAGAAGGCTATATAAGCCCTGATGTGTAGCTTTGTTTTGGGACTCACTTTGAGAAGTGTTCTGTGATTTGATCTGAATTCTGGGAAGCCGTTGTTGAGAGTCCCCCGGCTTTGAAAAACCCAGAATGTGGAAACCCAGATGTTGACTGGGTATGGATGTAATGGTTGGACAGTTTGGAAATCTGTCTACTTGATGATTCTGTCTTGATAATTATGCCTGTATACTTTGAGGTTCAGGGTGCTGACCTTTTCTCCTGAACAAGGTAAACGATATATGTCTGACTGATTAAAGTAAGCTTGTTAACCCATTTTGAGTTGCTTTCCTTTAACAAAGCAGATCCAAGAACCTGTGTGAGCAGGCACCCTGGGGACACTGGGGTGCTTGCTGCTACAGTTGGTTCTTCTTTCTTCACATTCTTCCAGTCTGTCTTAGGAACATAGAGCCATCCATTTTTCTGTCATCTTTCATGGGTTATTTCTTTAGTCTTGTGTGCTGTTTTGATCAAACTGTGGGGGCAGGAACCATGTCTCATCTAAATTTTGTCTTTTCTTCCAGTGCCTAGAGGAGTATTCAGTGCAAAGTAAAGGCTTAATACATGCTTGTTGAATGGATGAATGAAAGAATGACCATCACCATATTGATTTTTATAGCTGAAGAGAGCTGTTACAATCACTTACAACCCTCAGAGTGTAAGTACAGCAAATGGTCATTTGTGGTCATGCCATTCATTTAAAAAAAAGAAGCAACATTTTAAGGCTCCATAACTCCCATTTTTTTCCCTGGTTCTCAACAACAGTGACTACACCAGTAAACAAAAAGCACATCAACAAAACAATCAAATACTGATGTTGCAAAATGACAAGGAACAAAAAGAAGAGCTGTGAGAAGCCACCTCCACCCCCATTGCCTCACAGAGGTGAGAAATCCCCAAGTACTGCACACTGCATATCTTTTCAGACCTTTTTGACGTGTTCATCAGTTATGCTGATTCTTTTCCTCTGATTTTTCTCCCTTTTTGGCTTTAAAAAATACTATTTGTTATATGGAATGGCTTTCTGGAAGGGGAAGGAAGGGATAGTGGGGTAAATTTTGGTGATATAAAAACAATGAAATAAATTAATAAAATTTCTTTTTAAAAAAAAAGAATCATCAGAGAGGCAGGGTAGCACAACAGAGAGAGCACTGGCTCTGTAGACAGAGGACCTTCCTTTGATGGTCATTACCTGTGTAACCTTAGGCAAATCATTTAAACTCCTTGGGCCTCACTTTCCTAATCTGTAAATTCAGAGGATTGGACCAGATAGCTTCAAGGTCCCTTCCAGCTCTAGAGCTATGATGTGACATTCACACCATCAGGACTTCATGCCTTTCTTTCTCTTTCTTTCCCTCTTCTTCTTCCTTTCTCTTTCTTTCTTCATTTCTTTCTTTCTTCTTCCCTCTACCTCTTTCTTTCTTTCTTTCTTTCTCTTTCTCTTTCTTTCTCTTTCTTTTTCTTTCTTTCTCCCTCTTTCTCTCTCTTTCTTTCTCTCTCTTTCTTTTTCTTTCTTTCTTTCTTTCTTCTTTCTTTCTCTCTTTCTTTTTCTTTCTTTCTTTCTCTATCTTTCTTTCTCCTTCCTTCCTTCCTTTCTCCCTAACTACAAAAATCAGAAGATGGTCTGCGTGCCTGCCTTTCTTCTCTAACCTAGCTCTTCCAGGCTGGGCTGTATCTATACAGTGGGTGGAACTTATTTTCCCTGAGTGTTGTCATCTTCTCCCTCACTCCAGTCATTCTAAGAGACCCTATCATCAGCAGCAGTTTCCCTGGCTACAGATGCTTTCAGTAGGAGATAACCCTCAGGGCCCAATCCTGCAGTCTCTTAGCAGGCACATCTCCCAACCCACACAATCAGCCCTGAAACAGGGGCTGGCACAAATCTCTAGGTGAATCAGAGATCATAGATTGTGAGATGGAAAAGCTCTCAACGGTTGTCTGGTCCAGCCCCCTCATTTCACAGACCTGGAAACCAAGACCCAGAAAAATGAAGTAACTTCCCTAAGGTCAAACAGCTTACATTGTCCACATTGGAACCCAGGTTCTGTGGCTCTAGATCCAGTGCCCCATAGACCTCTCCCCAAATTCATCCCCTCAACCTGTTGATCTCATTCAACCACTTCACCTTGCAAGCAACTATTTAATCCACAATTCAGAATGTTCTACAGCTCCTTGCCTGGACTATGGAATAAGCCCTTGTTTTGGGTAATAAGAAAAATCTGAAAAACAGCATTTAACAAGCTGAACAGTGAAATGAATCCCAGTCATTCTCAGGGTGAAGGAAGTTGCTTTCTAAATTTTTAATTGCAATTTTTATTGATATGTTTTGTTTTTATATCATTCCAATTTCCAAGTATATCCCAACCACCCACCCAGCAAGTCACCCCTTATAACCAAAAATAGAGAAGGGGGAGGAAGGTGGGAAGAAACCAGTTCAGCAAAAAAGCTAACAAACAGTTCAACCGAGTCTAGCAATATATAAGCCATTCCATACCCACAGGCCCCCATCTCTCCAAAGGAGGAAGGGAGATAATGCCACTGTTTTTACATTTTAAAGAACAAACATGTCATAAAACAAATGGAGGTTTCTGGGCTATAAATGTATGACAACACAGAGTCTTAAAATGGTGAACAGTTGGGGACACTAAATAGTCCCTTGGCACAGTGGGTAGAGCACTGGGCCTGGAGTCAGGAAGACCCGAATTCAAATCTGGCCTCAAACACTAGCTCTGTGACCCTGGGCAAGTCACTTGACCCTGTTTGCCTCAGTTTCCTCATTTGTAAAATGAGCTGGAGAGGGAAATTACAAACCACTCCAATATCTCTGCCAAGAAAAGTCCAAATGGGATCATGAAGAGTCAGACACAAATGAAATGACTGCCAAAGCCAATGCAACCTGTGACTACACAGGTTTACTGTCACAAGAGCCACATAATCAGAACATGAGTTATTTTTAACCATCCAAAGCCCCTTCTGTAATCACCATGATGGTGAATAACATGGAAAAGAATGAAGGGTTGAGCAGAATTTGCACACAAGGAGTACATACATTTCCTACTAATATAGGGGATGGAGCCATGCTGTTCTCTCTTGAGAATCCTCTCCAAGGAAAATTCATGCAGGAACCATATAGGGAGAAGTCAGCTCTTGAGGCATTTTTGCTCAGTACAATTTGTGAGTGGGAGAAAAGAGAGAAAGGGGAAGATTAAATGGGGGGAAAAGTATTATATTTAAGAGCATCTGGGAACTAGATGTGCTCAGCTCAGGCTGAGAGGCAATTGTCACAGAGTTGAGAAACACTTTTCAAATCACACTGCTCCTTAAAACAGACACCGTGCAGAGCAAACTAAATATTCATTTATTTCTGACCCCATGCAATCTGGGGGAAGGAGACTGACAAACAACTAAATAAAGCAGGGCAGTTCCTGAGAATCTCATTTCCTGGAGTTCTCACACTATTTCCCAGGCCCTGCTCTGACTGAGTTCTGCCCTTGGACACATAGACAGACACTCAAACATACACATACCACCTACAGAACCATCTGTCCTCATTTCCCACAGAATCTCAGAAGCAGAAGCTGATACCACCTAGCTGGGAGAACACTGGCTAGAGGAGTAAATGTGAAGTCAAGAGGACCTGGGTTCAAATCCACCCCCAGACACTTACTAACTAGGCATTAGTCAATTCTACTTTCTCTTTCAGTCTCAATTTCATTTGCAAAATTTCCTCATCTACCTTACAGGGTTGTAAGGATGAAAATAAATAAAATATATAAAGCACTTTGCAAACCTCACAACAATCTGTAAATGTTAATTATTAGCCATCCCACCTTAGATGCCTACAAGATATGTGACCCAGACAAATCACTTCATTTCCCTCAACCCTTGTTTCCTCATATGTGAAATGAGGGGATTCGATTCATTGACCTCTGAGATTCATTTCAGCTCTAAATCAATGATCCTATGAACCTCAGAAATCATCCAATCCCACCCATACAGGAAGAGGAATTGGAAAAAACAGTCGCTGAAAAGTGGTAATCCAGTCTCCTCTGGAAGATTCCCAGTCAAGGGGAATCCACTTTTGCCATCAGCAAGTCTGTTCTAGAAGTCAACCTCTCTGAACATGTGGATCTTATATGATCATTGAAGTCAAGTGGTACAACCCAATTTTCTCTATTATATATAGATATATATGTGTCTTCTTTTTTAACATACCTGTGATTTCATTGGTACAGGGAGCAAATGATTGGGCTTTTTTTTTTTTCAAGCTAACATGTATTTTTTTTCTTTATTAATTTGTTTGTTTACTTTGAGTTTACAAGATTCAGTTCCCTGGTCCTTTGAGTTTCAAATTTTCTTCCCCTTCTCACCCCCTTCCCCCACTCCACACACACAGCGGCATACAATCAGGTATAGGATCTGCAGATACTTTATATTAGACATTGGTCAGGTTATAAAGAAGGATTGTAATGGATGGAATGAACAATGGGAAGGAGGAAACCAAACCAAACAAGAAAGAGAAAGAGAGCAGGTAATTTGCTTCAATCTGTAGTCAAACTCTGTTCTTTATGGTTCTTTCTCTGAATGTAGACATCTCTCTCCATCATGAGTCTTTTGGAGTTTACTTATAGCCCTGCATTTCTGAGAAGAGTCCAGTCTATCAAAGTTGGTCGTCACACATACTTTGTATCTGTAATGGTGTACAAATTTTTCCTGGTTCTGCTCTTCTCACTCAGCATCAGTTCGTATAAGCCTCTCCAGGTAGATATGAAGTCCATCCGCTCTTTGTTTCTTATGGCACAACAGTATTCCATTACATTCATATACCATAACTTGTTTAGGCATTCCCCAATTGATGGGCATCCCCTTAATTTCCAATTCTTTGCTACCACAAAAAGAGCTGCTATAAATATTTTTGTACATATGGGTCTTCCTCCCGCTTCTGTGATCTCTTTGGGATACAACCCTAGAAGTGGTATTGCTGGGTCAAAGGTTATGAAATTACTTCTAGCCCTTTGGGCGTAGTTCCAGATTGCTCTCCAGAATGTTTGGATCAGTTCACAACTCCCCCAGCAATGTATTAGTGTTCCAATTTGTTCACATCCTCTCCAGCATTTGTCATTTTCCTGTTTTGTCATCTTAGCCAATCTGACTGGTGAGATGTGGTACCTCAGAGTTGTTTTGATTTGCATTTCTCTAATCAACAGTGATTTAGAGGGGTGGCTAGGTGGCTCAGTGAGTAAGGAGGCCCAGAGTCAGGAGGACCCAAGTTCAGTTCCGGCCTCAGACACTTAACACCCACACAAAAAAAACTAGCCGTGTAACCTTGGGCAAGTTTCTTAACCCCAATTGACCTCCAAAAGGCAAAAAAAAAAAAAAAAATATATATATATATATATATATATATATATATATATATATATAGTGATTTAGAGCATTTTTTCATATGCTTAGAGATATCTTTAATTTTTTCCTCTGAGAACTGTCTATTCATATCCTTTGACCATTTATCAGTTGGGGAATGATTTGTATTCTTTTTTTTTTTTAAGCAATTGGGGTCAAGCAACTTGCTCAAGATTACATGGCCAGTTATTACTTCTGGGTGTGGTGCTGAGTATCTGAGCCCGGGATTCGATCTCCAGGTCTTCTCAGCACTGGAGCCGGTGCTCTTACTCGCTGTGCTACCTGGCCGCCCCTGATTGGTATTCTTATAGATTGGACTCAGTTCTCTGTATATTTTAGAAACGAGACCTTTATCAGAGACATTGGTTGTAAAAATTCTTTCCCAATTTCCCACTTCCCTCTTAATCTTGGTTACATTGGCTTTGTTTGTACAGAAGCTTTTCAATTTCATGTAAGCAAAGTTATCCATTTTGCATTTTATAATGCTCTCTAATTCTTGTTTGGTCATGAAATCTTCCCCTCTCCATAAATCTGTTAGGTAAACTATACCTTGCTTTCCCAGATTGCTTACAGTATCAGCATTTACACCTACATCACGCACCCATTTATACTTAATTTTTGTATACGGTGTTAGATAATGGTCTATGCCCAGTTTCTGCCATACTATATTCCAGTTTTCCCCAGCAGTTTTTGTCAGATAGTGAGTTCTTATCCCAAAAACTGGGGTCTTTGGGTTTATCAAAGAGTAGATTATTATAGTCATTGACTGCTGAGTCTTGTGTACCCAATCTATTCCTTTGATCCATTGCTCTATTCCTCGGCCAGTACCAAGTAGTTTTGATGACTGCTGCTTTATAATACCAATTAAAATCTGGTATAGGTAGGTCACCTTCCCTAGCATTTCTTTTCATTAATACCCTTGATATTCTGGACCTTTTGTTCTTCCAAATGAATTTTGTTACTATTTTTTCTACATCTATAAAGTGATTTTTTTGGTAAATTGATTGGTATGGCACTAAATATGTAATTTAATTTAGGTAAAATTGTCATTTTTATTATATTAGCTCAACCCATCCATGAGCAACTGATGTCTTTCCACTTAGATCTGACTCGATTTGCGTGGAAAGTCAAGCTAACATATATTTAGCACCTACTATATTCCAGGCACTATGCTAAGAACTTCACAAACACAATCTCTTTTTATCCTCACAACAACTTGGGAGGCAGCTGCTGTTGTTATCTCCATTTTACAGATGAGGAAACTGAGGTAAACAGAAGTCAAGTGACTTGTCCAGGATCACACAGCAAGCATGGATGCCCTTGCACTGGCCATTCTCTAGACCCTCCTTATCTCCACCTCACAGAGCCCTCTTCCTCTGAGAGGGAGCTTAGGTAAAAGGCATGATGCCTTTCCTGATCCTTCCAACTACCTTCTACTTAATTACTTTGCATTTTTGTATTTATTAACTTTATGTTGCATATGTTTTTATGTATATTCGTTATCTCTTCCATTAGATTTTAAGTTCATTGTGAGTAGGGATTGTTTCATTCTTTGTACTTGTATGCCCAGTGTCTAGCACATAAAAGGCATATAATTAATACTTGTTAACTGACTGATTTATCAAAGGCAGGATTAGAACCCTGGCAGTCCAGCTTTCTACACCATAGGCCACAAGCCAAAAGAATGAGCATGGAACATTCTGTGACTGCACAACAATTACAGAGGGTCCTTCAAGGTGACCCATAAAGAAATGGTGTGGGCTAACAAAACTTTATCTTTTGGCCTCCTCAGTCCAAAGAACGCTAAGAGAAAAAGAAAATCAAAGATTGCTCAGGATTTGAATAGGGGCCCAAAGAAAAGAGATGTAACATAGATTCAAATAAATGCAATGCCTCTTATTACTCAATCCATCTCACAGCAGCCTTGTCTAAGCCATACACAGAGAAGAAAGGTTCTGCTGGCCCAAGATAGGAGGCTTCTTCAGGGTACAAGCCTGCATTTGCTCAGGACACAAATCAAGAGAGAAGCACAGACGTGGCAATACACTCTGACACTGTGTTTGCTCAAACCCATCAGTCTTTGTAAATGAACTTTATTCTCTTCTTTCTCTCTCCTCCACAGGGCTCTTCTATGCTCCAAGCTCTCTCTAACTTCAAAAGCGGCTTTGAAAACGGCAGCCTTGCTAACCACCAGTGAAAGGGGAATGGAGATTAGTCTGCCAGCACAAGGAAGGATGGGCTGGAGGGAGGAGAGAGTAGAGGTGGGCAGACCCCTTAGGAAGTGACTGTCCTAGTCCATGGGGATGGTAATGAGAGCCTGCACTATGTTCCCCAAACCACAGAGAAGTTAAAAAAAAAAAAAGTCTTCTGACTTTCAACTCTCTCTTGCTTTGCTTGCCTAGGGTGCTGAAAATGACTTCTATGACTATGCAGGGGAAGCAGCAAGATTTTATGTTGGAAAGAATCCAGTACACAAGCCAAGTCTTTTGTTGCTGGTAAATATACACAATAAAGGCAGGAATGTGGACAGGGAGGGTAGAAGGCAATTATCCTGCCTTGTTCACTTACCTGTGGCTTTGCTCACTGTCATTTGTATGCCGATCAAATAGGACAGGAGAATGGCATGGGCTTCATTATCCTAGCTTCTATTCAGTTCCTGTGAATAACTTTTTTTTTGGGGGGGGGGGTGGAGGGGAGAGGAAGTGTCTAGCAAATGGGCTCAGGGACAAAAGATCTTCATGAGGGTTTTAGCAAGAGTTAGAAGGAATATTCTAACCTTAACTCTGGGACCACGGATTTCAAAACAGCACCAGACAAAAGTAATCAAAAAATCTTTGCCTGGGGATGTTCTGGCAAGCTTTTGTGGGCTGCCCTTAGCCAAGGCCGGTAGGTTATAGCCCCAGAGGCTATCCACCAAAGGGGCTTAGTCTGCCTTTGTCATCAAACAGTTTCCTGGCCACCACTCCTTAGTAGATGGGAGCAGAGAGACAATATACTGTCCCAAAGAGCAAAAGACAAGACAAGAAGCAACATGACAACCAGAGATGCCAAATGAACAATGTGACACCCTCTACAGAGAGGTTCTGCAGAGGCACTATGTCCAGAAAAGGGAAGAGATGCCCAGTAGAAAACAGTACCATGGTATACAACACCAGGTACATCAGCAGCCCGAGAGGATCAGAGGTAGGAGCTGCCATATCTACCATTGTGCTATATGTGTGCTTTCCACATGTGTGTCCTGTCCTGGCCCATTGTGTCCTTACTGCATGTCTATGCACTCCTCCGCTAGAGACGCTCCAGGATTTACCCGGATGGGGCAAAACACAAACCAGGCCAGTGTTACTTGAAGAAAAAATTCCTTTGTAGCAAGTTTCCCTACTAAAAGTTTAACATCCAAGCTATAAAAGAAACTGATTCAAATACAGAGTATCCCAAAAGTCTTAGTGTAGTTTTAAGCTACTAAAGCTTAAAGCATTCTATACTATAGGCCACAAATAACAAGAATGAACTATTAAAGCTTAAAACTGCATTAAGACTTTTGGGACATAAGGATGTATATAAGGATGACAGTCATTCTCCAACAGATAAATGGTCAAAGGAGATGAATAGGCAATCCTCAAAGAAAAAAAATCCAAGTGATCAACAGCTGTATGAGAGATGTTCCAAATCACTAATAATTAGAGAAATGCAAATTTATACAACTCTGAGGTTTCACCTCACACCCACCAGATTGGTAAAGATAACAAAAGATTAAAATGATAAATACTGGAGATGCTGGGGGGAAATTGGCACAGTGGAGCTGTGAATTGGTCCAGTTGTTTTAGGTATAAAATATAAAAATATTTATAAAAGCTCTTTTGGTTGTAGCAAAGAAAAAGGGATGCCCATCAACTGGGGTATGGATGAACAAGTGATATATGCAAGTAGTGAAATATTATTATGTTGTTGTAAGAAATGATTTAAACATGGGTTCAGAGAGACTTGGAAAAGCTTGTATAAACTGATGCAGAGTAAGGTGGATAGAACCAAGAGGACCATTTATACCACAACAACATTTTAAAGAAAAACAACTTTGAAAAACTAGAGAATTCAATTAATTCAATGATGATGAAGCTGGTGAGGAAGCATGCTACCCAGACAGAGAGGTGATAGACTCAGGGTAAAGAATAAGATACATTTTTTAGACATGGAAAATTGGGGGTTTGTTTTTGTTTGATTAAGCATATTTGTTATAAGATTATGTCTTGCTTTTTTATATTGTGGTAGAAAAAGGAGATGGAGGAGGAAGGAACTATCTATAATTTTAACTCCACCTACCAAAAAAAAAAAGTCATTGAAGCATATTTTTAAATTCACAGAAGAGAACAAAAGGAATTCAAGGAGGAAACAGACAAGCAAGATAGCTTTGAAAGTAACACGTTGAATTTATTATCTACTTCCAAAAAAGTAAATTGCATATAACAGAGATTCATGGTTTCACATATTATTCTCTTTTTTTTATCCTACTTTATATATGGAAATGACCTTTCTTGTATGTGTTTCTTAAATTCAGAATTTTAAAATTTTTTTTTTTAATCTCACAAGATTGAACTCACTCTGACTGCCAAAATCAGAAAAGTCTAGGAATTCCATTTGACACATAAATGATTTGGCCACTATGCCACTTAGGACCCCTGCTCTATTCTCAAAAAGTCCCCTTTATCCTTGAACTTTCAACTAATTTTTCCTTTCCCTCTTAATTTTAAAATAAACTTGGCTTACCTTCCATGATGCTACAGAAATCACAAAATCAAAAGTGAGTTGGAACCTTAGAGATCATCTGAGTCCAGTCCAACCTCCTTGTTTTATAAGAGAAGAAACCAGTCTAAAGAAGTTAAATCACTTGCCCCAGGTCATATAAGGAATAAGAAACTATGATTCAAAGGCAGATCTCCTAACTACAAAGCCAGTACCCTTTCCACCATGCCATTTTTTTTCCACATAAAATGCATTGGAAGCCATTCTTTTCCCTATCTTTTAATACTTACAAGACCAGAAAGAAAAGTTGCCATATTCCTTATTTCCCAATTCCAATTCCAGAGCCTTACCCTTCCTCCATCTTCCAAAAACCTTTCCTCTTTTGAAGTCTATTTAACCATCTTTTCCCCCATCCTTACTATGATCATTTACTCAAAAACTTATTTGTTTAGCTCATATTCTTCCTTTCCACCCCATCCCTGTCATCTTCCTACAGGTTTCTACATTCATGCTGATGACTCCAATAATATAATGACCACACAATTCTTCAACCTCCTCAACTCCAATTACCAACTTGTCCACCACACTTCTACTACACACTGGCATGGTCACATCGTTTACCATTTCAAAATTCCAGAATTTCACTCTATTCCAGACTTTAACCTATTATCTTTTCTACTTCCCCCATTCTCACCCCCATACAAAACCTTCTCTTTACCCTCATCATTACTGCTAATTCCCTGACCCCTCTCACTTCTCCTACCTAGTCCCTTTCCCTTGGCAGGTTTCATTTACTTCTATACAGTCTTGATTCTGTGGTCCAACACTTTAGTTCCTCAGTAGACACAACCCTAGAATTCCTTCTACTGAATCTTAACTAGGTAGAACTTTGCTCTATAGCCACTACATTCAGGGCTTTATGCTTCCTCCCTACAGCAGTTCGGAAAACACTATCTCTATACCTTATGTCCCATAAAGACCATCATCTCAGTGCCTCATGGTCTTCCACTGGTCTGCACCACACAGCACAGAATGACAAGATTCCTTTGCCTGGCTCCATCTTCAGAGTCCTGGCACCATGCAAAACAACCCTACTTCTTCACCCAATTTCACCCCCAGGGTCCTATTGCCATGATGACCTGCCTTCCTCCCCAAGCTGCTAAGGGCAATTCTCTCTAGCAGATGAGTCTCCCCTCCTTCTGCACCCAGAGTTTGTTCTTTACATCACAGCTCTTCCCACCCATCCTAGAACCTTCCTCTGTGTTCTTCATCTCCACTATTATCTGGGACCATCACTGTCCTACAGTTCTACCTTTCCTCATTTCCTACCTGTTACTTCAATTCAAATCAACCAATATTAATCATTTATTAATGAAAAATGGATGTTCAAAGGAGTTGTAATGATCAACTTGAGGAGCTTACAGGAAAATGAGGTTTTAGAACTTTCAAGAGTATCTTTTTGTGGAGTGTAAGGACATGCCTTTAGCATTTGAGAGACCTAGGGCTACTGAATTAAGTCTCAGTGACTGGAGCTATCCCCAAGATGAATTAGTTGGCTGGTACTCTTGTGAGATGCACAATGGGGGAAGGACAACTTTCTATGCTGCTCTACAAAAGGGAGTCTTCTTGGAATCTGCCTCTTTTTGCATAGAACCCAAAAGAACTAGGAGTAAGGACCAGTAGTAGTTAGGGAAGAACACTGGGAACTATGAGCACCAGCTGAGGTAGTTAAAGAGGAGAGTTCACAACCCCAGCCTTGGAGAAATAATATTTTTAAATGTTTTTATTGATGACTCCTGGTTTTTTTTATATCACATTATCATTTCCCCTAGTATCTCTGCCCTAGTCCAACCAATGAGCTATCCCATATAACAAACAGCATTTTTTAAGATGAGAGAAAGACACACAGAGAGGGAATAAATCAGTATAATTCATCAATACATCAAAAAGTCTGAAAATATGTGCAATGTGCATTTGTGGACTTCCCACCTCGGTAAAAGGATGAAGGTGAAGTGTCTTCACATATCTCTTCTCTCAAGACATGTCTGTGCTTCATAATTTTGAAACAATAACCTTTTTTTGGTTGTTCTTTTCATTTGTATTATATACATTGTTTTCTTGGCTCTGCTTACTTCATTCTGCATCAGTTCATGTAAATCTTTCTGTGCTTCTCCATATCCATCACATTCATCATTTCTTACAGAATCACAATTTATTTAGTTATCCCTCAATCAATGGACATTTACTTGGTTTCCAAAACTTTGATATCACAAAAAGTATTACTATAAAATTTTTGGTATACACGAGTAGGAACATATTGAAACATTGAGAGTGGTATTTTGAAGAGTAGCCCCCAAAGAGTATATATAGTTCATGTAAGCACAGAGTTCAGTATGTGGATTACTTTAAGCACCTTTTTAGTGAAAGGAGCCCTATTTCTCATTTCTGAGTAATCTCCAGCATTTGATTATTCTGTCACTACTCTTAGACTATGAACAACACTGTGATACCGACCCAGTCATACATGCACAATAAGACAATAAGTATAGTCCTGCCCCTTAAGGGTTCTTTTTCATATGTGGAGGATGACTCCATCACATAAAAAAATTAAAACTTTACTCCTATTCTCAGCACAGGTGCAACGATTATTCCACTGTTGAAAACTCCCAATATCTAGCTTGCTAGCCATAGCTACTCCACCAATTATCAATGTCAGAAGAATGAAAACATCCTGCCCTGCCTTGGGGTGGCTACAGATTGCTGATAGCTGCTTCTATGCTGAATTTTCCACACACAGATGTCTGACTTCCTCCACGGTCCTCCACCCTGCCACAAAGGCACAGAATCAAGCCATTTCACATACCCTGTCCCATCCCACCTGACCCATTACTGGTACGTCACCTCAGCTGCTACAAAGCATTCTTTTACTCTACTAATTCCCTACTCATTGTTGACAATGACTATTCCAAGCCTTTTCCTCTTCCCTTGATCCCTCAATCATAACTCCATCCTCTTAATTTAGAGAAGATCACTTTGCCGCCTGTATTTCACTAAGAAGGTTGAGCCTACTACTGACAAGTACTGCCTCCACTTTACTACTGGAAACTCCCCAGAAGCATCCTACACTCTCTTCTTGCTTTTGATCACAAAGAAATGTGTATCCCCTTTCACTAAAGTTTGTGCCTTTTATCCCTATCCTTTCTGAATTCCTCTAATACCCTTTTCCAGCTGTCATCACTTCTCCCTTGTTCACCTTCAATCTCTTCTTCTCTGCTGGTTCTTTCTCATCTCCCTAAAAACATACTGAAGTTTTATTTAGAGGCAGCTGGTGGCACAATGGATAGAGCTCTGGGCCAGAAGTCAGGAAGGCCTGAGTTCAAATACAATTTCAGATACTTACTAGCCATATGACCCTGTGAAAATAGCTTAACCTCTGTTTTTCCAATTGAAAAATAAGGACAATAATAACACCTACTTCACAGGGTTGTGAGCATAAAATGAAGGGATATTTCTAAGGCACTGTGCACATAGTAGGGGTTATACAAATGCTTTTTTCCTTCAGATATCTTCTGAGTGTTGTACCTCTCAATCCCTCCCTGCCTCCCCCCCCCTTGGTCTAGTAAAGTACTTTTAAAAACTGAATTGAATTAACACATTTTGCCAACATCAGTTTAGTTTCCATATTCTTGAATAATTTTGGACTGTCTAAATTTCAGGCTATTGCAACAACAAAATGATGTGTTTTAGACGCCTTTAGAATTAGGCTCTTCTACATGGTGTGGCCCTGTGGTTTTACCATTATTGTATTTGGCATTATTTTCTTATTAAGCATAATGATAACACTGACAACCCTTCCCATTTGTGTGTTCCTTTCTAGGTTATGGAGAACGCTCCCATCCATTACTTCCTCTGATCCTCCCAGCAGTCCTGTGGGGAAGGCATCAAGGCAGGCCTATAAATGTCACTTGATGATGAATTTGACAGATTTCTTGCATTAAAGCCTAGCCCATTTTCTACAAGCCATCCCCTACCGTGGCATCAACTTTAAATAGGTGCTTGACTTTTATTTCTACATCATTTAGTTTATTAAACCACATCATGGCCTTATCCATGTAATTTGATACAATAGTATGTCTGTTTTTTGAGGAAAAGCTTGGAAGAATTCAGAGAGGTTTTGGTTCTTTGCCAGCCGAGTTGCTGGATAAGCTGCTGCAGCAGCTCTTGAAGACCACTCATTAAGTTGGGGAGAGGTGACAACCCATACTAATTTTTTTTTGGAGGGGCAGTTGGGGTTAAGTGACTTGCCCAAGGTCACATGGCTAGTAAGTGTTAAGTGTCTGAGGCCAGATTTGAACTCAGGTCCTCCTGACTCCAGTGCCAGTGCTCTATTCACTGTACCACCTAGCCACCCCATGACAACCCATACTAGTGGAGGGAGTACCCTCACCAGGGAAATCACAGATCCTTGAAATATTGACGTACAATGACAATAAAGAACCTAAGGGCAGGTTCTGACTTTGAGAAACAACTGCAGAACTGGGGAAAGGGCAGGAGTAAGAGATGAGCACTGGAAAAAATAATCCACCCCTTAGAGCTCTGGAATGTGTAACCATCTCTACGGTCAACTGATCAGCCAATCCATTAATATTTATTAAGCACCTACTATGTGCCATGCACTGTGCTAAGTGCTGGGAATACAAAGAAAGGTTAAAAAAAAAAAACTAGTACCTGCTCTCAAGGACTCTACAATCTAAAGGAAGACACAAATGCAAATACTTCTGTACAAATATATAAATATATATGTATATGACAAATTGGAGATAACCAATGGAGGGAAGGCACTAGACTTAAGGGAGATGGGGAAAGAGAAGCCTTCCTGTGCTGGCTTGCAAGACAGAAGCAGAGTGATGGGAATCCATTTTCTTTCCTTACAAGGCCTCCCCCCACAACTACATCCCCTGATATAGAAATTAGTTACACACACACACACACACACACACACACACACACACACACACACACACACACTCTCTCTCTCTCTCTCTCTCTCTCTCTCTCTCTCTCCCCTCTCCCTAGCCCTGGACACTATCTCTCCATTAATACAGTCTAAGATTGCATTCAATGTCACAGGAGAAGTAAATCAGGTTGTAGAAACCCCAGCCTTTTACACAGTTACCAAGAAACCTTTAGCCCCCTCCCTCCACCCAGTGTGAGCAGCCTGTAGATTACAGGAGACTCTGCTGACAAGGAAAGACATCATCCTAAAATAAAAGGTTTGGGAACCAACAAGAAATTCCAGAGGGCTTATGAACTGAGGAAGCACCTGCCCAAGTCTAAATAAGAGATCTAATGGATTAAATAAAGCCAATGTATATATGTATGCACTTCGGAAATATTTCTGGCAAAACAAATGTTTACCTCTGAAAATTATCTCTAACAGCTAAACTCTTTAGAAAAAGTCTACCAGACAAGCCTCTAAGCAAGTGTTTTTCACAGCTCCATCCCCTCTATTAGTTTAAGTTAACAGGCCCAGATGAACTCCATCCTTGGGCACTGAACAAGCTGATTACTGAGCCACTAAAAGTCATATCTGAAAGTTCATGGAGAAACAAGAGAGACCACAGGACTGGAAAAGTGCAAATGTATCCTGATTTTCCAAAGAAAGTAAGAAAATGGAGTCTGAAAACTATAGGACCAAGGAGCTTAACCTCTTAGTATCATAGGATCCCTGATTTAGAGTAGAAGAGACCTTAAGTTTCATCTAAGCAAACCCCTTTATTTTACAAATAAGGAAACTGAGGCCCAGAAGCATTAAGTGACTTGCCTGATATAATGACGGTGAGTAGCAAAGCTGGAGTTCAAACCCACGTCCTCTGACTCCAAAACCAATGCTCTTGCCACTGCACTAAACTTCCTCTACTCCTGACAAGATTCTTGAAGGTGTTACCAGAGGAATAGCTGGTAAACATCTAGAAAAAGAGGCCTTGATCGCAAAGAGCCAGGACGCTTTCATCAAGAACAGCTCTTGCCAGACTAGCCTTATTTCCTTTCTTATCAGGGTTACTAGACTAATGATCGAGAGAATGCTGTAGACATAGTTTACATTTTGGCAAACATTTGATAGTAACTCATGAATTTCTCATGGCAAAGATGAAGAAATATACACTAGACAACAGACAAAATAATGTAGTCAGATGGATTTGAATCTAGTTAAATGACTAGACCCAAAGAATACTCATCCATGGTTTAATATCTGCTTGGAAGGACTCTAGTAGAGGGCTCAAGGAGTCTGGATATGAGCCTGTACCATTTAACATTTTATCAGTGACTTGTTTAAATGCATGTTAATCATATCTGCAGATGTCACAAATCTGAGAAGGATAGCTAACACATTGGATGATAGAGGCAAGATCCAAAAATATCTCAACAGGTTAGAATGTTGATATAAATTTAATAAGAAGAAATTTCACTGGGACAAACACAAAGTATTTACATTTGGGTTCAAAAAAACAAATATAGGATAGGGGATTTGTGGCTAAATAGAAGTTCATCTGAAAAATATAGGGTTTTTAGTGGACTGGAAACATGAGTCAACAGAGTGATGTGGCAGCTAAACAAAGTTAATGTGATCTTAAGAGAGATATAGGGTTTAAGAGTAGTGAAGTGATAATCCTGCTATACTTTGCCTCCATCAAGCCACATGCAGAGTACTGTGGCCAGTTCTGGGCATCATATTTGAGGAAAGACATTAATAAACTGAAGAGGAACCAGAGGAATATGACCAGAATGGTAAAGGCCATGAGTTCATGCCACATGAAGGTTGCTTGAAGGAACAGGGGACATTTAACCTGAAGGAGAAAAAAAATTACTTAGGTAGAACATTCCAGTTGTTTTCTAGTTTTTGGAGACCATGATAGGGAAAAGGAATTCTAGCTGCTCTGCTTGGCCCCAAACGTCAGAACTAAAAGCAATGGGTAGAATTTGTCAAGAGGCAAATTTAGGTATGAAATAAGGAAAAAAACATGACTAACACCACTATCCAAAAGTAAGATGGGCTGCCATGGGACCTAGTAGGTTCCCACTCACTGAATGTCTTTAAGCAAACATTGGATGAACACTTGTTGAGCATGCTAGAGAGGGAATTCTTGTGCAGGCATGGGTTAGATTAGAGGTCTCTTTTAACTCAGATGTTATGTGATTCTTCCAAAGGAACTGCAGACTTGAGGTACAATCCCTAGAATCTGCTGGGAAATCCCCTTTAGTGCAACTTTATAAAGCTAAACCACAAGTCTGACATCAAGAATCAAGCAAGCTTTCAAAATCACTCACAAACAGTCATGGGACTTCAATCAAAGCTTCAATGACTTCTAAAAAACCACATATAAAAACAACATTGAGAATAGAACTAGAGTATAGATTTCTGAAAACTCAGCAAAGAGCAAAACTATTCATTGCTTTTGAACTGAGATCAAGTTTTCTAAAGCCAGAATGATGAGAGAAATGTAAGAAAAAGAGATTCCACAGTATCATTAGCTATATTTGTTTTTTTTTATTCTGTCATTTCAGTCATGTCTGACTCTTCATGACCCCATTATGGGATTTTCTTGGCAAATGTGACTTGCCCAGGGTCATACAGCTGGTAAGAATCTAGGGTTGTTGTAAGGTAACCCAAATCACATGCCACCTGATTTGGAGCCCACCATTACTCCACCATTAAGCCCCTTTATATTTGTCTTTGTCTTTATCCTAAATCCTATAACTGCTTGTGACAGCGTAAAGGCATAGTTCCCAGCTCTCTTATCTTTTCCCTAAGTTAGAACTTCCCTAAATCAGTAAGCCTTGAAGTAGTATTTTGTATAAGGATTATGATGCAAGTGTTTATAGAGATCATTGGGCAAGTCTATCCCATGCAAGAGACCACCCTGTTCTGGGATGCTGAGCAAGCAAAGTCCTCCACCCAGGATGCTGACCCAGCAAGGTCCTCCACCGAGAACAATGACCAAGCAGGGTCCCCCACACCCTTCACCCAGAACATGACCCTGACCTGTTCCATGACCCCAGCCTGTTCTGGGAATTCCACTGCCCCTGTGCCCTCCACCCTGTTCTAGGAAGGCCTCCAGGTTGGCCCTTGTACCCTTGTACCATGTTTCCCAAATTAACCCTGAGCTATAGATCCAACCAATGGCTGTTCTTGGCTTCTGTATGTCTTCGCTTAGCTCCTCTCCCCAATTGTGGTTTTTGCCTTTATAAGCATTGCCTGTATCCCAATTAAAGGCTGCCAGATTTGAGTGTATACTCCAGGCAGTCACATGCTTGATCAATAAATCCACATCTGAATTTATCTTAAACCCAGGTCTTGGTCTCGCTCTTATTCTTTTCACAACAGGGTTAGATTTAAAATCACCCAGATAAATCTTCTTGACTTCAGGCCCAGCACTCTAGCCCCTGTGCCCCCTAGCGGTACTACCAAACTGAAAAAGCCCATCAATAAATTGGTATATTGTAAAATCAATTAATTTCTTTATGGATTAAAGGCAATCAAAAGGAAACTTTTTAAAATGAGGTTTATGTTTCTAAATTTTATATATACATTATAAATTGATATTATAAAGTGGCAACAAAATTATTTGATACTGGCTAAAAATTGAAAAGTAGATAAATAAAATAGGCTAGACAACCAGAAGCAATAAAAAATAGTAATCCATTATTTGAAAAATCCCAGAACACAAGTTACTGGAAGAATGACTCCTATTTGACAGAACAGCTCAGAAAATTGGAAAGCACTTTGGCAGGAATTGGATTTAGATTAGTGTTTATGCCAAATAACACTATAAGGTCCAAATAGATATGCAACGTGCATTAAAATAGTTACATTAAAAAAATAGAGAGCAGTAGATCATAGGATTATAGACTCAAAGTTGAAGGAAACTTTAAGGATCATGGAGATGCATTTCACAACTAGGGTTAGAGGTAAAATTCTTAACCAAATAAAGACTAGAAGTAATCCTAAAAAAAAAAAAATTCAATTACATAAAAGTTTTCTCACATACAAAATCAATGCAAATGGAATATAAAAAGAAACTGGCAAGGGGGAAAAATCTTTCCATCAGATATCATTGATAAAAGTCTGATATCAAGATATATAAGGAACTGACATAAATATTTAAGACAAGATGCCATTGCTCAATAGAGAAATGGTGAAAGGGTGTGGAAAAAAAGTTTTAAAACATTTTCATTGATATCTCTTTTGTTTTTACATCACTGCCAAATATACCCCCACCCCAATCCTACCTAGGAATTCATCCCTTCCAACAAAAAAAAAATAAAGAAAAATTTCAGTGAAAACCAACCAACACGCCAATGATATCTGACAGTATAAGGAGCATTCTATGCCTACAGTCACCCATCTCTCAAAAAGAGGAAGGTATATTTTCTTATCTCTTTTCTTCTCTACTATCATTATACAGCACTAGGCTTGATATATTTTCCTTGCTATTTACATTGTTTTAGTTATTGTCTATATTGTTTTTCCTAATTCTACTTGCTTCACTCTGCATCATTTCATGTATCTTTACATGCTTCTCTGAATTCTTCACGTTTATTGTTTCTTACATTGAAGTTTTATAACATTATATCCACATGCCACACATTTATTTAATCATTACCCCAATCAATGTGACCCTACTTTTTCTTCAGTTATTTACTACCACATCAAGTACTGCTCTGAATATTTTGGTGTATACAGAAAATTTTCTTCTGTTTTTTTTTTTCATTTTATTTTATAGGTTTGGGTTTTTTTTTTTTACATTCCTAGGGTCATATGTCTAGCAGTAGGGTAATTGGATAAAACATTGTGGACACTTTAGACGTTTTTATTTTGCATAATTACAATTGCTTGCTGGAATGAGGAGTGAGAAACCGGTGGCCTTGAAGCCACATGTGGCCATCTAGGCCCTCAAGTGTGGCCCTTTGATTGAATCCAAACTTCACGAAAGGATTTGTTCTTGTAAAATTTGAACTGAGTCAAAAGGCTACACCTAAGGACCTAGAAGACCACATGTGGCCTTGAGGTCATAGGTTCCCCACTCCTGGCACCAATCTATAGCTCCACCAATGGTATACTGATATACCTATCTTTATGCAGCCCCTCCAACATTAACTATTTCCATCTTTCATCATCTTTTCCAGTTTGCTGGGTTTTAGGTGAAACTTCATGGTCTTTCTGATTCTGATTTATAATTTGTTTCCCTTGTTATTCATGGTTTGGAATAACTTTTTACATTATTATCAATATTTTGCAATGCTATTTGAGGACTACTTAGAATAGTTCTCAAAAGAATTGTACATCATCAATAATCACATAAAATATGCTCCAGATCATTAATAAAAAGAGAAATGCAATTAAAATAACCCCAAGGTTTCATTTCATAGCTTGCAAATGGGCAAAAATTATTTTAAAATGGAAACAATCTATATTGGCGTAGTGGCAATCACACTGGCATATCCAGGATGGCTGCTAACACAGATTCTTAGATCTGCTTTATTAGGACAGAGAGCTGTTTAAGGGGTCAACAATCTTTTCTAATTACATTCATTAACTCAGGGGAAAAGTCAGCACCCTGAACTTCAGAGAAGATACAAGCAGAGAAATAAAGAACAACAGGCAAAGCTCTGACTGCCCGAATATTGCTATATACTTTACATTCATCCCTGGATCGAGAGAGCCTTTACCTCTGAGCAGTTGGGGAGCTCCAAACATACAGCCACTTAGAATTTGGACCAGGGAATCACAAGATCCTTCTCATAAGCAAAGACCCCAAAGTAAAAAACCAATTTGTAGTATATATACACTTCTTACACTTCTCAGAGGCAGAAGGTTCCCAACTATCAGTGATTCAGTGTCTAATTAGAACCTAGTAAAAGGTGTGAAGGCTTTCCTACAAACAAGCCTCCCCCAAGCAAACTTCCCTTAATGGGCTCCACCTGAGGCCTATTAGTGGGCAGGGAAGATCTTAAATTCCACTAACATTAGAACTGGAGGACTCCTGGGATGACAGGCACACTGATTCTGGTGAACTGTGAATTGGTCCAACTATACTGGAAAGCAATTCAAAATTGTGAAAGGGTATGGAAAAAATGAAAAAAACCTGTTCATCCCCTTTGATCCCATAGTAACATTACTAGACATATGTCCCAAGAAGGTTTTTAAAAAATAGAAAAGTCCAACATAAACAAAAGTACTCAGAGCAGCACTTCTGGTGGCATCAATGAAATGAAATGAAGAAAATGTGCATGTCCATTAATTGGGAAATAAATAGCTGAACAAGTTGTACTGCGTGAGTATAACAGAATGTTATTATACAATAAGAAATAACAAGCAACTTCATGGCATAATAGATTGGGAGCCATCCTCAGATTCACAAAGCCCTGGGTTGAAGACCTACCTCTAACATACTGTCTCTGTGACCCTGGGCAAGTCACTGAACCCTCTCCATTCTCCAGGCAACATTCTAAAACTCTAAGTGGCAGAGCAATTATTTTCTGCATGGGCTGAGTTCAGCAGAAGTTGATGAATTCCATTATCAGTAATTTCCTGCAACAATAAAATCACAGGTCCAAAAAAAATTTTACAAACATGGGGAATTCAGAGAAAAATTAGAAGAATTATAGGAACTAATAGCAAAATAATCAGAACCGGAAGACTATGTTAACCAATCAACAAGCATTTGTTCAGTATCTGCTATCTGCCTGGCATTGTACTTGGAGCCAGGGATAAAAATACCAAGAATTAAATAATCCTACTCACAAGGAATTTGCATTCTAAAGGGATGGGCAAAAAAGTATGAACACAAGTATATGTTGAAAAAATATTAAATACAAAGTAGGTCAGAAGTCAGAAAGACTCATGTAGCTGAGTTCAAACCTAGCCCCAGACACTTATTTAGCTGTGTGACTCTGGGCAAGTCACTTAACTCTTCTCTCAGTTCCTCATCTGTAAGAAGAGCTGGAGAAGGAAATAGCAAACTACTACAGTATCTCTGCCTAGAAAACCCCAAATGGAATCGCAGAGAGTCAACAGAACAATAACAACAGATCAGACAGGGAAGACACTTGCATTTGGGCAAATCAGAAAAGGCTTCACAAACAAGGTGTTTCTTGGGATTCATCCTCGATGCAGAGTTCTAATAGGCAGAAGAAAGGAAGGAGTCCATTCTAAACATGGGGCATGACCAGGAAAAAAGGCATAGAATCAGGAGATGGGAGTATGGTGCATGAGGAACAGAGACTCTTCATGACCCCATTGGGGTTGTCTTCACAAAGATAGTAGAGAGGTTTGCCATTTCCTTTTCCAGATCATTTTCCAGATGAGAAAACTGAGTTAGAGTTAAGTGACTTGTCCCAGGTCACACAGCTAGTAAGTGTCTAAGGTTCTGAATTTAGGTCTTCCTGGCTTCGGGCCCAATGTTCTATCCACTTTTGACATCTAGCTTTCCTGCAAGAGGGACATTAATGTTCATTGAGTCTGGAAATATAGGCTGGACCAGCTTGTGAAAGCCTTTAAAAGCTAAACAAAGAAGTTGATATGTTATCTTAGCAGAAATGGGGAGCTACTGGAGTTTACTGAATAGGGGAATGATGTGGTCATATCTGCTCTTAAGAAAGATCACAGGTAGCAGTGTGTAGGATGGATTGGATTAGTGAGAGGCAACCATCTACTAGGTGTTTACAATCATCTAGGCAAGATGTACCTACATGAATAGAGAGTAGTCAGGTGTGAAATAGATTATACATTATAGAGGCAGAAAAGGCAAGATCTGGAAACTGACTGGATATATGGGACAAATGTGAGTGAGAGATAATGCCAAGGTTAGGAGCCTGGGAAAACAGAATGAAAATCCGGAAGAGGGGTAGGTTTTGGGGGAAAGAAAATAGTTCCATTTTAGGCATGTTGAGTTTGGGATGTCTCTGGAACATCCAGTTTGAAATATTCAAGGCAATAAGTGATGCAGAACTCAGGTGGAGATTGGGGCATAGCCACAATAGTTACAAAAAGTAAATTAAAAGGTCACTAAAAGGAAGCTCTGGGGAAGTTAAAAATCAATACTGGTTTCACGGTAAACAAAAAAATGAAACCTCCTTCCCTCTTCTTGGCAGACAGGTGAGGATTAAAAGGACAAAATGTTTCCTGCCTACTCATGCATCAGTTGTTTTTGCTTAAATGTGTGTTACAAGGAAGGATTTGGTTCCATAAGGAATGGGGGGGGGGGTGGCACACAGGGAGAGAAAGCACAGAGAATATCCAAAATCAATAAAATATATTTTGAAATAGATAAATAAAATGGATTCTGTTTCCAAATAGCTATTTCTTTGCCACAATGTAAACGGTATATGAGCTGGATTACACAATGGAAAACACCTGGACCAAGAACATGCTTTCCCCCTTCCTCCCCTCCTTCTTTTTTGGCCTAGCTACAAGCATTTTGATCAACCTGTTCAAAACAGTGACTTACATGGGGCTAAAATTAGAGACTTAAATGAATGACCAAGAACATTTGGCAGCATGTAGATATTGACAACTGACATCAAGTCCAATAAAGTCAATAAGCATTTATTAAGCTCTTATTAAGTGCCAGGCATGGGCTAAATCCCAGAGATAGGGAAAAAAGTAAAAACAATCCCTGCCCTTAAGGAGCACACATTATAGTGGGGGGGGACAACGGTGCAAACAACTAAATTGGTAAAGGGTAAATTAGAGGTAATTTCGGGAGGTTAAACCAAGATAGTAGATTAGCAGGAAGCAATACAATGAATTCCCTTCCCTCCCTGACAAAAAAAAAAAAAAACATCCAATCAGACCCATCAGATCAAATCCTGATGGATATATCTAAGAAAAAAAAAATCATCACAGTGAGTCATTTTTCCAGCCTAGGTCAGCATAGGGACAGAGACAAGGAGATCTGTGGGCACTAGGGCAATGATCTGGCCAGCATGGCACTACAGAGGTTGTGTACCAGAGGCAAGAAGAAACCCTGGACTCTGCCAGGACATCAAGTATAAGGCTCAGGAACAAGTACCAAATGGTAGTTTTCTGGTTCACTACACAGTTCTGGGTCACAGACCCAGGGTGGACTGAGTCAGGAAGACTGGCCTCTGAGACTGGCTTTGTGACATTGGGTAAGTCACTTAACCCAGTTTGCCTCAGTTTTCTCATCTAGAAAATGAACTGGAGAAGTATATGACAAACTACTCCAGTGTCTTTGCTGAGAATTGGGGTCACAAGGAGTTAGACACAATTGAAAAAATGACTAAAAAGATAAAAGGAGGGACAAGTCCTAAACAAAAGCTCTAAGGATGTACAAAAATATTTATAGCTCTTTTTGAAGTTACAAAGAACAGGAATCTGAAAGGGTGACCAAAAATTGGGTAATGGCTAAACAAGTTATAGTATATAAATGGGATAGAATACTATTGTACTGTAAGAAATTATGAAGGGGATAGTCTCAAAGAAACCTGGGAAGATTTGTATGAACTGATTGAGAGCAAAGTAAACAGTATCAGGAGAATAATTTATATGATTACAATAGGTAAAGACAACTCTAAAGATGACACACATCACTCAACTCCTGCCAAAGAGGTGGATGGACTTAAAAAGCAGAGACACATAAATATTTGGGTTTAGCCAATGTAGGGATTTGTTTTGCCAGACAATGCAGATTTATGCTAAGCTTTTTATCGTTGTTGTTCAATGAGGTGGGGAGAGGATGCTGCAGTAGGATGAACAGATTATAAATGCATGTAAAAATAAATAAATGTTTGGTTTTTTTTAATAAAGGAAACCTAGAATTTAGATTATCTCAGTATAGCATCCTTGGAAAAGTTCAGAGGAGCAGTCACTTTGGAAATCATACCAGTTTACCTCTTCTCACTAAACCTGAAAAGGCAGCTGGATTTAAGACCCACCCCCCACCCCCACCTAAGAATGACAAAGAAATCCTTAACATGTTTTTTTCTTCATCTTCTAAAGATTTACAGGTCTGACTATTTTTCCCCCCTCAGGTGATTTTCAATGTTTCATGCAGATTCTTGGAAGTGTAGCTGTGGTTCTGGCAAACCCCCAAGCTATGTGGATTCTAGCCAGAATCAATATTCATTGCTGTTGTTCTTTATTCATTATTTTCTTCCAAAGAAGCAACCTGCAGAGCTAAAGGATTGTAAATCCGAAGTTGGAAAGGAACTTTTTCATTATTAGAGATCATCGAGCTCATCCCCCTCATTTTGCAGATGAGGGAATGAAGACCCCGAGAATTTCAGCAACTTGCCCAGGGTTACACAAACTACAGTCTGAGGCAGGATTTGAATTCTTATTTATATAATATGTATTATTTTTTTTTTACTTTTGACATAAGAAAAAACAAACTCATGAGTAATAACCAGGCTTTTTAAAGTTCTATTTTTCATCAGGTCTTCCCAGGAGCAAGCCAAGAGAATAGCTAATTTTCTCATTTTGTTTATAGTCCAAAGATTGGGGACATTTCAACAGGGATTTATTTAATTATCACAGCCTAGTCTACACATCTACAACATGCTTTTACTCTTTCCTGTCAAAAGCCTCAGAGATCTGAGTGATGGAAAGTTCAAGTGAGGGTCCCTGCAACTGCCCCATGCTGCCTCTGGCTGTGATGAGTTTCCAGATGGAAGATATAACACTTTTACTTTGCCAGAAGGCCTGTGGGTAGGGAAACACATTTCAGGAGCTCTTCCTGCTGAAACTTGCTATTGCCAGTCTTTACATCTAACCTTTATTAGTGACCTCTTAAGCACTCAAGGATGGATGGAACTGAAGGCAAAGGAAGGCCAGGCAGGAGCAGATGAGTCATTCTTTCAGCCAGTGAGCCAGCCTGTGGGAAAGGGAAATAGAATCTTTTCATGTGTAAGCCTCATCTGGAGGCTTTGGGTCCAAAGTCATAGCACTGAGCTCTTTAGTGAAATCAAATGATCCAAAACTCCCAAACACCAAAAGTATTTTTCAATGGGAATAAAATGAAGTATCTCTGCCATTGGCTGTTTTGTGTCAGGCTTTGGGGCTCAACCGTGCTATGAACTGAGGAGCCCAAGCAGTACCAATGACTTACTTCTTTTGTCTGACCTTTGACAGTGAATCCAAGGGGGAGGGGAGGGAATTCTCTAATTTACTCACAAATGATAACTTGTTAGAGAAGGCCATAATCTGACTTGCCCTGTCTCCTTTCCTTTATCAAATTTAGCTGAACTGTCATTGCTGCTTTTCTAATTAGACAAAGCCTATTCAAACCGAAAGTCAAATCTGGTCAACAAGATTTTATGAACTGCCAGACACTGTACTAAGTATAGGGTATATAAAGAGAGGTAAAACACAGCCTCTGCCCTCAAGAAGTTCACAGTTTAAGGTGGGAGACAACATTCAACCACCTACATGCAAATGAGATATATTCTATGTAAATTGAAGGTAATTTCAGAGGCAAGGCACTAACATTAAGTTGAACTGGGATGGGGTTCTTGAAGAAGATGGGATCAAGAAGAGAGCATTCCAGGCTTGGGGGAAAATCAGTGAAATGATACAGAGGTGGAAAATGTAATATCTTATGAGAGGAACAGTGAGGAAGACAAGAGTGTCACTGGATCACAGAATATATGGAGGGGAGTAAGGTATAAGAAGAGGGGAAAGGTAGAACAGGGTTGGGTCATGAAAGGATTTAAAAACCAAACAGAGGAATTTCTATTTGATCCTAGATACAATTGGGAGCCAATGGAATTCACTGAATAGAAGAGTGACAATGTTAGACCTCAACTTTAAGAAGATCACTTTGGTAGCTGAATTGTAGGGTGGGCTGGAGTGGGGAAAGACTTGAAACAGGGAGGCCAAAAAGAAAGCTCTGCAATAGTTTGGTTGTGAGGTGATGAGGAGTGCCACCAAGATGGCAATTATGTCAGAGGACCAGGAGAGAAGCTGGTAAGGATAACACCCATATTGTTAGCCTGGGTGACTGGGAAGATGGTGGAACCCTCAACAGTAATGGGAAGTTAGGAAGAGGGGAGAGGCTTAAAGGAAGGATGATGAGTTCAGTTTTGAACTTGCAGAGTTAAAGATATCTACAAACCATCCAGTTGAAAATATCTATTAGGATGTTGGAGATTCAAGACTAAAGATTAAGAGAGAGGTTAGGGCTGGATAATTAAATCTGAGAATCATCTGCATAGAAATGATAATTGAATCCATGGGAGCTAATGAGATCACCAAGTAAAAGAGTACATAGAGAGAAGAGGGCCCAGTACAGAGCCATGGGGGACAACTACAGTTGGGGGGATGACACGAATGAAAATTCAGCAAAAGAGACTGAGAAGTGATCAAAAAGAAAGGAGAAGTAGGAGAGAGCAGTAGTCATAACAGAGCATCAAGCAGTATCAAGAGGCTGCAGAGAGGTCAAGAAGGGTGAGGAGTAAAAAAAAGTGATTAGAACATTATTACACAGATCATTTCCTCCTTTCTATGTATTCCACCTCAGAAAACCTGTTAAAGGAGGAAAGAAACAACTGAAAAAGAGCCAACACAGAAGAAAATCCAAATGGGAAAAAAGTCCTTATAACAAAATGCTTAACAGAGGATTCTGTATTGAAGTATTGATTCAGTATTGAAAAAGACCTTAGAAGGTCATCTATTCTACCCCCTTAATTTAACAGATGAGGGAACTAAGTCCCAGAGAGATTAAATGACTTGCCTACAGTCATGCAGAGAGTAGCAGAGCTGAGATTCTAGCCCAAATCCTCCAACTCCAAAATCCAGCTGTCTTCCCAATGAATCAAGCCTTATTAATTTTCATATGTCAAATTTCCCTGGCAAATATCCATCTATAATTTATTCCACAGTGTGATTTGTATAATTATTTGGAACCAATTAACACAAATAACGTTATATACTTTTTCAAAGAGACTCTATCTCTGTCTCAGTATCAGTAGATAGTGATACAGGAGAAAAACTATCTCAAAATAAATATGGAGTAGAACTGAATCCCTTTTTTTGAAAACAAAAACCACATGCTACCTTTTCACAAAGCCTGTCACAACAAGCATTTTCTATACATCTGCAATGGCTTTTACTCATTCCAAATTCTAATTTATGAATTGAACTTAAGGAGGCCTATTCTTTAGTTAAGCAAATGAGGTCCAGAGAGAATAGTAATATCAATTCCCCCAGGACCTCTAAAGGACCATCTAGAAAATACCATCTTCACTGTACTGAATAGCCCCTAATAACCTCAAAAGGAGGGACTGCAGCTTCCAACAGAGAATAATTTGAGCCCATGAATTAGCTTGCACATGAGGAGAATGATGACTTTATATAGTCCAAGAGGCAGTCGAAAGCAGTTATTAGGCTCTGCCCACAGTAGTCACACCATTCTCTTAACACTGGGCAATGCACAAGAGGTTATGGGTCATAAAACAGACATTTCCCCCCTCTCTCCCACAAAGTAATTTCCTTCATACCTTCATTACAAAGGATAACTGTGTTGTATTAGGGAAAAGGGAGGGGGAGAAGAGCTTACAAAAACAACTTCTGAACTGGTTGGTCAATTTTACCTAACCAAAAAAAAAAAAGAAAAAGAAAGGAAAATACTAATTTGTTATTTTATGATATTTGTTTGAATAACTTTTTTTCTTCCACAGTATTCATTCCCATATCCAAGTCAGGGGACAGGGGGAAGTCAGTTCTATTATTGCTTAATTTGGTGTTACTTGAGCAAGTCCACGTGCAAAGGAATCCAGGCAACTGGCCCATTTCATCAATGAGCTGTTGTTTTTGAGAAGCACTATCTTTGAAATAAGCAGATTGTAAATCATGGTTTGTTTCCTCACTAACACAACAGATGTACCGAGTTCAGAGGATGGGCAAAAATGGTGCTACATCTTCTGCTTTCTGATAAAATTCACCCAGAAATACTGAAACTTATTGAATCCAGCCAAGCCTGGCCCACATTAGTCACTGTTTGTACACTAACCCACTGCCTCAAAAGAGCCCACCCCTCTCATACTGCTCATCTGCCAATACATCCTTGTTGACCCACCCTGAACCAGCCTGACCAGTTTCCTGTGCCATTCCTGTAGAGATCAGAAGGGATAAAGGACCGGAAACTCTTCATCAATAAGCTTTTAGAGCTATAATAAAAACACAAAGGGCTGTGCTTAAATAAAACTTAGCAAACACATAGAAAAAAAAAAAGAGATCAGAAGGGCTCACAGAGTAAATAAATTATAATTAACATCATATTAACATATAAGTTATAATTAACATCATATTAAAGATCAAATTGTTTTCTTTTACCAACATATAAATAGCACATTCTGTTTTGCATTTTAGTCTTTATTTTGTTTTCATTTGTTGGGATTATTACTGTTTATAATCATTTTTTTTAATCAACAATAACGAATAGAACTGGAGTGAAAGTTCGGCTAAGGTATATCACTTCTTGTCTCCACAAAAGGGAGAATACACACAAGTGTAAGGGTGTACAGTTGGGACATTGTGCTATTGTAAACCATCAGAGAAGCAGACATCTTGCTTCTCCCTTCCGTGCCTGTCCTCAAGAGAATGAACATAGTCTTCTGGGTCGAAGGCCTAGCTGAAGCCTTGGATTGGATATTCTGCGACAGACCATGAATGATTTTTCCCTCAAGGAGGAGGGACTTCTCCTGGCTTCAGGAGGAGGATTCCATTCCAAACTTCACTTAATCAAAGAACAGGTGGAACTCAGGAGGGGACCTGGTGAAGTACCCACCTGCTCAGGCTCAAAGAAGAGAACTGAGTAGATGAATTGACTAAAATTGACCAGCAATTTCACTTTGTATTCATTTACTTTCCCACCTGGTTGCACAATGCTCCCAAGGAACCCCATTATCAGGAACTTTACTATCCTGAAAGAGTATATCAGCCTTGGTATTCACACTTCATCAGTACCCTCTGCTCCTCTGATCGGAGCTCTTCCCAAAACCTCCATTTAAGGAAAGGGTCCAAGCCAGTCATCTATTTATTTCTCTCCAGGCCTCACTCCTTAGGTTTATTCCATCATGCCTCCACACCTCCTCACTCCCCTCCCTTTTAAGCTTTCTTTTGTATGTTGTATTCTTCCCCTTCCCCCACTAAATTATAAGCTCCTTGAGGGCAGGGACTATCTCTCTTGTTCACATTCATATTCCCAGAGCCTTAGCACAGTGCCTGGCAGATTTGTCATTTGGTCATTTTACAGCCCCTTTTTGGAGTTTTCTTGGCAAAGATACTAGAGTGGTTTCCTATTTCCTTTTCCAGCTGATTTTACAGATGAGGAAACTGAGGTGAACAAGGGTAAGTGACTTGCCCAGGGTCACACAGATAGTGAGTGCCTGGCGCTAGATTTAAATTCAAGAAGTTCTCAATTCCTAGCCCATCACTACACTACATAGCTGCCCCACATAGTAGATGTCTGGTACATAGTAGGCATTTAATATTTATTGACTGTAGGTAAAACAAATATTTACAACAAGAGAAAAATTACATCTTAATGAGTCCCTGTACTAAGTCAGCATAGATCTTTTCTTCAAACTTCTCTGGTTTTTCTCTGATCTGAACACTTCTGGAAATGAATTTAAAGCGTTGAGAAGACATTCCCAGAGCTGAAGGTGATAAGTTGGACCAGGCTCTTTAAAAATACAGACCATACTGGATTGCTTGGTGTAGCTGGAGCCACACTGGACCACCATATGGCAACCCTATGAGAAACAGAAGTCATAAACTCACCTTGGCTTCAGGAGAACTCCTTATCAGAGTCTTACATGTTTGGGTCCTGGAGACCATCAAGAGAAAGAGAGAAGCCCACCTCTAGGCTCTGTGCCTTTATAGCCGGTGGCCACATTTTCTTCCTCCCCTCTGGTATTCACTCCTCACTTTCATTCTTTATATCCTGATTTCCTTCAGAAATCAACTCAAGCATCTCTAAGGGAAACTTTTTCCTGTTCTCTAAAAGAGCTAATGACCTCTTCCCACCAAATTACCTCAAATTTATTTTGTATATAGTTACATTTGTATACATTGTCTCACTTGAGAACAGAGTAAGTTCCTTGAGAGAATCAACTGTTTCATTTTGATCCCCAGTGTCTGGGCTAGGGTCTGACACACAGTAGGCTTAAGTGATAGGAAGAAGACAAAGTAGGAGTTGCCAGGAATAAGCTTCTGTACACAGAAGTGACTGCATGCCTATAACAGAAAGATGTTCATGGGACCCTTGCAGAATGAGGGGAAGGGAGTCCACTTTTAGATCAGAGTATACAATTCTTCTCAACTGTTACAAATTGTCTCCAACACAGTCACAGGGACCAAAGGACCAGTTTGTAGTAACTATGTTATCCTACCAAAGAGCATATCCTCAAAAGGCCCTGATTAATAATAAGTTAATTAAAATATTAATTAGTAATAAATGCATTAATTACAAACAATACATTAACAGTAAAGTTAATAACAAAAAGTAGGAAAATAGACGGTGGTATAGCTGAAAGACTACTGACTTTGGAGCCAAAGGAGCATGATTTAAATCTTGCCTGTAACAAGTTAGTCTGTGTAGGATAATTGGGCATGATAATTGCCTTGGGCTTTAGTTTCCTCACCTGCAAAATGTGAGGTGGGGAGTGAATGTTCTATTGCCTCTTCTAGGTCTAGGGCTATGATCATGTAATTGTCTTTAAAATTGACAAAGAAATCCCTGGAAGTATAAGAAAAGGCTACCTATGCATCAATGGGTAAATTTTAAGTTTACAAACTTTAGTTACAACTTTGTACTACACATTTCCAATTCCAAGTTTCTCATTTAAAAAAAAAGTACAATATTTCCTGATGCCTAAATATTTATTAAGTACCAACATGGAACAGGAGAGTGATTTCCATGTGCACTATCATACGAATCTTTCAAATTCTTGTACCATGGGAAGGATGCTCAATTTGGTATCTAAGAACCTGGGTTCAAATCCTGACTCGACCTCTGTGACCTTAGGCAAAGCTCTTAATCCTCCTGGCCCTAATTCCCCATTGGTAAAATGAAGGGTTTGAACCAGAAGACCTTCCAGGTCTCTTCCAATTCTAAATCTTTGGTCCTATGACTTCCCGGCACAACTATTCCCCAGTATAAGCTGCTTAAAACAGTCTTCTAAATTAAGAGAAATCATGTATCATTTCTTAACTAATAAACTACTTTTAATAACCTGATTAATCTTGTACTCACTGGAAAACTAAAGGCCCCAAATAGCTGCAGCAATTTCCTCTAAAATTAAATGAAAACACCAAAATAAACCCTCAATTGGTAGTTAATAGCCAAATGATATTATATATTAAGCCTCTGAATGGCATTAAAATAGGGAAGAGCTAGGAACACAAAGCAGTCTACAATGGCTGTTTATGTAACAAAAACCTTCCCTTAGTCAACTACCCAAGGCTCCAATGCTGCTCAATTGTCAGCCATGGTCTTTTTAGTTAGGAAATAGATCTATAAACAGCAAGAAATTAAGATGGACGTAGGGAGACAAGCTATACTTGGTGAGTTTCTACTCTTTGATTTTGGGGGATCTTACTGTGGGGGAAAGTGTTATTTCAATGGAAAACTGAAAAAACCCAGTCTTAGAGCCGTCAATGGGGACTTCAGTGCTCTCCAAGACCAGTTTTATTGTGGATGCTTCCAAGAGATGGGTAAGTGAGAAGCCAGTGAGAAAGAAGCCACTAGCAGCCTGAGGCTTACAGATCTCCAGTGTGAACTCAGCACCTAACACCTGCACTGTTACTAATTGAGGTCATTACCAGCCACACTTTAATTTATGACTTCTGGGTAAAGGATGTTGGTAGCTGACAAAGTGAGAGTGAGAGTATGTTGGGGTCAAGGTACAGTGTGTCCAACTATGGCTGATCAGACCAAGACAAGCACCAAAGGCTCTATCACAGGTCAGACACAAATAGTCTATATGCCTCATAAGAGAGTATTTGGACAGGGACAACTGCAGCTCAGTGTCTTGGGCTAGATGGTCTGAATGCCCCACCCCCTTCATCACCACCTCCATTTAGCAGCAGGAGCACAACTAAAAACAACCATACTTTTCAAGGGCCTATGCTGCATTTGGCCAGGCCTAGGAGCACATGGATCCCTTGTGTGGGGTGGCATTGGACAAGAGAGGAAATGAGTAGTTCTCCTGTTAAAAGTCCTGTCCCTATGAAAATACACTTTTATTGAGGAAAATAGGCCTCTCCTTCCTTCACTGATGAACTTCTCAAAGGTAAGAAAGTTACCTAGGGCCTCACCCCATTCCCACACAATAACATTCTAAGGGAGAAAGGGGCATGTTGGAGAGTCTATCCTCAATACACATCTCCCACATTAATTGTACCATCCTTTCATTTCTCTCCCAATTCCACAAATTACTAAATAGTTGTGTAGTGGAGAGAGTGCCAAATTTGGAGCTAGAGAATCTGAATTAAAATTTCATCTCTCCCACCAATTCGACCTTGTGTAAGTAAAACAAAATACTTCTCTGGACCTCAGTTTTTTCAAATGTAAAATGGATGACTTCTAAGGCCCTTTCTAGCTTTCTGTCTGTCATCCAGATCCTACCCACTCTCCCTCACCCCCTCCTTGGGGCCTCCTGCACTGGGCATCCACCCCAAAACTGCTCCCTGCTCCTTCCCTTACCAGCCCCGAACAGTCTCTGACCCTAACCATTTCCCTCCACCTCACCCCTAAATGATTTATCACCCCTTGGCCCCCAAAGGTTTCCACACTTACTTAGAGCCCCAAACACCTAAGTCCCAAACTGTTTCTATTCCCTCCCTTCTAAGCTCTGACCCCTTACACCCAAATTCTTCCCTCAGACACCCCCCAAAATCTCCTGAGCCCTAAGACCTCCAATTCTTTTCCATTTCAGTCTTTCCCATTCTCAAACACTCTCTGACCCTTGATCTCCAGATTTCTCTCTCAGAGCCTCCAGATGACCTTCTGAGCCCTAGGGCCCCCAATTCTCCATTTCGGTTCTTCTCACTCTCAAATCCCCCAGGACCCCTGAGCCCTCCCTCATTTCATTCCTTCCATCCCCAAATATCCTCTGTCTCCCACCACGTCTAGGCTGCTCCCTAGGAGCCCCAAACATTTTGTGGCCCCCAAAGTCTTCCCCCCGGCTCTGGAAGCTGCACTTTACGACCCGTCTCCTCCCGCCCCTCTGTGTCCCTGACTCCTCCATCCTTCCCACCTTCCGGGCCCGCCCCAGGGGGCGCAGTTAGCCCCCCACCCCCATCACCCCCCGCCGCGCTGCCCTCACCTTGGCTCGGGGCTCTGGACTCGGGGCGCGAGGATCCCCGTGGACGCAAGGTTCGGAGCCCCTCCCGGGCTCGGGATGCAGCTGGCTAATAAAAAGGAGCGGTCCGAAAGCTGGCCCTGGCCCTTCAAAATGCAATCCCAACCCTAACCCTACCTGGCCGCTTCTCCCCGGCTCCGCATTTCCCGGCGGCAGAAAACGAAGATTTTTTTTTTTTTTTGCGCAAGGAGAGGGGCAAAAAAAACAGACTCGAAAGTCCTTAGGCACCGCTGGGATTCGAACCCAGGATCTCCTGTTTACTAGACAGGCGCTTTAACCAACTAAGCCACGGCGCCGCCCGCACAGGCAGCGCGAGAATCTCCTCCCCATCGCTGTTGCCCTCGCAGGCCCTCTGTCGCCCCCCCCCCCCCCCCCCCCCCCCGCCCCCCCCCCCCCCGCCCCGCCTCGCCTAGCCCAACTCAGCTCTGCTCAGCTCAACTCAGCTCAGTCCTACCCAGCCCAGCTCTACCCAGCCCAAGCCAGCTCAGCTCAGCTCAGTTTAGCTCACGCCCCTCGCGGCCCAGGGACTAGCGGAGGAGTCTCTAACCCAGGCCGGCCAAAACCCGACTGCAACATCCCCGAGAGCTGAGAGCGCCGGCAGGCACGAGTTTCTTTGCAACGCGAAGCAGAGCTGCTCGTGTTCTCCAGTGTCTGCTCCTCCAGTGGAAAACTTACAAAATCGATCTGAAGGCCCACGCATGTGCATGCATGTAGGGATAGGGATGCTTATGTCCTGAGCCATGTTCAGGCTTTACGCGTGTGTAGGGGTCAGTTAGCATTGATTAAGCGCTTCCTGTGTGCCAGGCGAAGTGCTGGGAATACACAGAAAGGCAACTATCAGTCTCTGCCCTTAAGGAGTTCACAGTTCAATGGAAGAGACCGCATGTGAACAACTATGTACAAGCAAACTATATATGCAGGATAAATGGAAAATAATCAACAGACGGAAGGCACTAAGATTAAGTAGGGCCGGGAAAGGCTTCCTGTAGAAGCTGAGACTTAAAGGAAGGCAGGAAGCTGGGATGAGGAGGAGAAATGTCCAGACACAGGAGAAAGCCAGCAAAAAGGCCCAGAGTCTGAGGTGGGAGTGTCTTGTGAGAAGAACAGCAAAGTAAGCCAGTGCCCGTTTGCACGCTGGGTAGACCGAGGAGTAAAGTACTCAAAGATTTATACCTTTAGAGTCAGGGTTCCATGTTCATGGTGCATGCATGTATGGTGTACATACTAATGGAAGTGTGTATGTGTGGGTGTGAGCTGCTCCTTCTCACAGTCCAGCCACCCCAAAGCTGTAGTGTAAATAGATTATAAAGCAACCCGGAAAGGTTTTGTTTTTTGTTGTTGTTTTTTGGTTTTGGGGTTGTTGTTTTTTTGGTAGGTAGATAGGTTAAGAGAAAAAAGAAGAAATTAAATGGAAGAAGTGACCTCTCACTGGGGAATTTCTCGGGGCACTTGCCTACTCTGGGTTGTCATTCTTTCCTTCCTGGAATAATAGTTACATGTAAACTTATGTCTCCCATCCTCAATCCCCCAAAAGCCCTAGAATAGAAAAAATGTTAGGCCCAATGTCCTAGGTATCTTTCTGTCTCTAGCACCTAGCATCCTGAAGGAGGTAGATAGTAAAAGACTCTTACAAAAATTAGCTATATAACATATTACAGACTCAGGTTGAGGTAACTTGGAAATTTTAATTCCAAGTAAACTCTTAAATGGGGAAATAATTTAGAAATAACTAAGCTGCCCTGATATATATAATATATATATATATATATATATATTTTTTTTTTTTTAGCAATTGGGGTTAAGTAACTTACTCAAGGTTACACGGCCAGTTATTTTGTGTGGGTGCCAAGTATCTGAGGCCAGGTCTCCCAACCCTTGCTCTTAATCACTGTCAATTGGCCACCCCTGCCCTTATATATATATATTTTTTTTTTAATTGCTTTCTCTATTGATTGAGAAGACCCCTGCTTGCCTTGAAAGCTTCATCTTCTGTAAAACAAAGCCTAGATAGATATCTTTGATTTCTTCCAACTGAAAAATCCTAGAAGCACGAATATGTGGGGATAAGCGTTCTTTTTTTAAATTAATTTTTTATTTATTTTTAGTTTACAACATTCAGTTCCACCATCCCTTGAGTTTCAAATTTTTCTTCCCTTCCCCCACTATGGCGGCATGCTCTCAAATATAGGATCTACAAAATATCTTCACATTAATCATTATTCCGTTGTAAAGAAGGATTATAATGGATGGAATGATTAGTGGGAAAAAGGAAACAAAACAAAACAAGAAAAAGAAACAGAGCAAATAGTTTGCTTTAGTATGCATTCAGACTCTGCATGTCTTTCTCTGGATGTGGGTATCTCTTTCAATTATGAGTCTTTTGGAGTCATCTTATAACCTTACATTGCTGAGAGGAGCCCAGTCTATTGAAGTTAGTCATCACACATACATTGTGTCTGTGATTGTGTACAGATTTCTCCTGGTTCTGCTCTTCTCACTCAGCATCAGTTTATATAAGTCTCTCCAGGTTATTATGAAGTCCATCTGCTCCTCATTTCTTATAGCACAGTAGTATTCCATTACATTCATATACCACAACTTGTTCAGCCATTCCCCAATTGATGGGCATCCCCTTAATTTCCAATTCTTTGCCACCACAAAAAGAGCTGCTATAAATATTTTTGTACATACGGGTCCTCCTCCCACTTCTCTGATCTCTTTGGGATATAACCTTAGAAGTGGTATTGCTGGGTCAATGGGTATGATTTATTGCCCTTTGGGCATAGTTCCAGATTACTCTCCAGAATGGTTAGATCAGTTCACAACTCCACCAATGGTGCATTAGTGTTCCAATTTTTCCACATCCTCTCCAGCATTTATCATTTTCCTGTTTTGTCATCTTAGCCAGTCAGATGTGGTACCTCAGAGTTGTTTTGATTTGCATTTCTCTAATCAATAGTGATTTAGAGAATTTTTTCATATGCTTATAGAGATCTTTAATTTCATCTTCTGAGAACTGCCTGTTCAGGGGATAAGCATTTTTTCTTAATTTTATTTTTTCGCTTTTTGGAGGAGGGAAGGCAGGGCAATTGGGTTTAAGTGACTTGCCCAAGGTCACATGGCTAGTAAGTGTTAAGCATCTGAGGCCAGATTTGAACTCTCCAGGTCTGGTGCTTTATTCACTATGCCACTTAGCCTCCCCAGGGGATAAGCATAATTTTTTTTTTATTTTTTTGCTTTTTGGAGGGCAATTGGGGTTAAGTGACTCACCCAGGGTCAAAGGGCTAGTTTTTGTGTTGTGTCTGAGGCCAGATTTGAACTCAGGTCCTCCTGACTCCAGGGCCAGTGCTCTATTCACTGTGCCACCTAGCCACCCCGAGATAAGCATTCTTAAAAGCAGGTCCTACTCATGCTCAGTCATGTGGCAAGTAAGTCCACTAGCAACCTTGACCACCATTTCTACTAAGATCCTGACTGAGACAGGCCAGGGACCCTGAACCCAAAGCCTTGAGAATAAGTGTCCCCCCCAAACTACCAGGCCTGCTTCCAGCCCTAAGCCATCGTTAAGGTAAGAAATCATTGTGGAGAAAGGGCCCACCTTCCTCATCAGCACCAGCAACAATTGCTGACCACCAGCAGGCAGATAAGCAGATGAATCCTGGGAGTGGCAACACCTCCCAGACCATCTTGTCCTGCTTCCAGACCAGTAGTCTCAGCTAACACCTGGGGAGGCAATTCCTATGGAGAAGAAGCCAGCCTTTCCTACCAGCTACCTCTCACAGGGTGGGCAAGCCAGCCTAGCTGAAGCAGCAAGGCACCCTGGGGGAGAGATAGAAGACAGCATGTGCTAGGAAAGTTAGGCCACCAACACCACCACCTTGACCACCAAATCCCCTCAGACCCTGATGGAAACAGACCAGGACCTTGAACCCAAGAGTTTTGGGAATGGAAATGCTTCCTTAGCCCAGTGCCCACAGCCATCGTCCTGAAAAACAACCCCTGTGGAAATGAAACTTGGTAACTGTTCCTGTAGGAGCCATAGGCACATCTGTTGAAGCCCCAGAAAAGAAAGTTCTTGTCACCAAAGTCCCTGCTACTGTCAAATGGCTCAACATCAGAAACTGATATAATTTTATCTGTGGAAATGACATTTTTAAAAAGATAAGCATTAATATCTGCTTTCCCACTGCACCCCAAGGACAGGGGACCTTTCCATCTGACACCTTTTGTCTGTGTTATCTCACCCATTAGAAGGTGAACTCCTTGAAAGCAGAGACTGTCTTACTTTTCTATGTGCAACCCAAGCAATGAACATAGTACTCTGCACATAGTAAACACTTAATGATTCATTCATTCATGGTGGCTGTAGTGACCATGACAGACCTTGTGAGTAGGATCCTCTTTGGTCTGTTCTGGGGTCTTATATACCAAGGTGGTCTATGTTCACCTCCTGGAACTGATGGACCAGGAGTATTATGAAGGACAAATGCCAATAAGAGAGATGATATAGCATGTCTGAGAGGTAGGTCAGTAAACCAAAATATGCCTTTCTCTATTTCTGTATCTCTCTGCCTTCTCTCTGTCTCTATGTTTGTGTCTCTTTTGTCTCTGTCTCTGTCTCAGTCTCATCTCCTCTAGGAGGCCTGGTTCAGTCACCATCTCCTATAGTCATAATAGGATTTAAAGCTGCACAAGAGATCAGATGAATTAACTGAGGTTCACAGAAGAGCTGTGATTATAACTGTCAAGATATTAGGAGACACCTTGTTTTCCAAAGCTATGGCCCAGCAAGCAAGCTGTGCCCTGAGCTTAGCATAACAACAATCCTTTGCGCTCACCCTCTGAATGATCTCACTCTCTAGCAAAATCACAGAATGACTATATGACTTTGACTAACACCAGGTGTTCTCTGAGCTTGGACAAACACCAGACAAGCTTGGACAATCACTCATGCTCCGGTCGTGAAGCCCTGCTATGAATCAAACTTGTCTTGTTGTTAGGGCTACAGCTCACTGCATAGCCATTGGTAGTAAACATAGGAGTTTAGTGAGATCTCCTCACACTGCATCAGTTCCCCCCAGCAGGGGCAGGTCCCCAGCACGTGTTCTTGCTTGCAAGCTGTTTTCCTCACTTTGAAATTAAGTTTCTGTTTGATTCCTGACTCTCCAGCCACTAGCCTCCTCTGCTCAGCTCCGGTCATCCACAGGGTTAGAGGCCTGTTTGGTCCACTTGACAGAACTCAAGTCTTCCAGTTCCAAATCCACACTTTTTCTACTATGTTAAGCTAAAGTGGTCCCTCTCTGTCTTCACAATCCTTGCCTCAGCAAGGGCTCCTTATCTGGTACTATAAACTCCCTTCAAAAATCAAGGTCTCCTCATCTCAAAAGGTAGAGTAGAAATCAGGTTGGCTTTGGGGGTCAGGGCACTTGGATTCGACTCCTGGTCCTATTTACTTCCAGGGCATCCTTGGGTGAGTTACAAGTCAAAATTTCCCAGAGTCTCATTTCTGAGGGGCTTGGACTAGATCAAAGGTCAAGAGTTTTTAACCTGGGACCATTAACCTTGCTTTTAAAAATAGTTTGGTAACTGTCCTTTCCATTTAATTGGTTTCCTTTGTAATTCTCTGCCTTTTGTTTTGTGCATTTAAAAACATTTCTTAGAAGGAGCCTATATGATTTGCCAGTCAAAGTGGTCCATGACTCAAAAAAAGTTAAAGAATCCCTGGACTAGGGGCGGCTAGGTGGTGCAGTGAATAGAGCACCGGCCCTGGAGTCAGGAGTACCTGAGTTCAAATCTGGCCTCAGACACTTAACACAAAAACTAGCCATGTGACCTTGAGCAAGTCACTTAACCCTATTGCCCTGACCTCCCCCCTTCAAAAAGAAAAAAAAAGAATCCCTAGACTAAATTGACTTTGAAAGACCTTGCCGGCTTTAGATCTAGGATCCTATGACCCTTGACCCCTGCAGTGCTTACTTTCAACCCAAAGGTTTAGCTGGGTGGAGAGAGATTCCTGAAAGAGATCTACAGGAAAGCCTCTCCAACAAACTGTGGAGATTGCCCCCAGTGCAGGCATAAGGGGAGAAATTAGATGTATGAATGGGATTCCATCATCCCTATGAGAGTGAGTTCACACCCTGAGGAGATCATAGATCCATCAAAGTATTCAAGGAGAAGCAGGCACTATTTGCCTGTCTCCTGGTTACCTCTCATTGACTTTCTATATTGCTGTACAACAGAGACAAGCAGAAAGCCTATGTGTCCCACCTGCCACCATTTAGTATCCTTTACCTGGGAAGTTTTCTATTGTGTTCTTTAAACACTAAAGGTGTGACACCTTGATAAACCATCAATTCCCTTTACAAATGCCAAAACTTTGGTGTCTGCCCACACTGGACACCCTTTCTTCACTTCTTCTCGTAATATCCTCTCCAACATTATTCTTCTCTTCCTCATAGGCAGACACAACCAGTGAGCCTTCTTAAAGGCATGCCTGTCTTTCCCTTTTAACTTAACCTAAGCAAGACATCTCTACCTGCCTTCTATTCTGTCTGCCATCGAAGGCCTGTCACCATCTAGCTCTAACCTTTCTTTCCTGTCTTACCTAATATTACTGCCCTTCACATACTCAACTCTAACATTCTCCTCCACCATCTTCAATTCTCTCCTTCCCTTTTCCTACTGACAATAACATGTTGACAAGCCCCAACCCTGAATTACTCCCACTCACTGCCTCCTTCTCTTCTATATACTTGCTGTTGAAAAAAAAGCTAGTGGAAATGAAGAAACTGTGCTAATTGGATGCACAACAAAATTGTTATCTAATTTCAACTGGGACTTCACTGCAGTTAGATAAACATTCTAATGCTTTCAAATTGATTCACTAACCCACTCTCCATGCACCTGTTTCAAATCTTCTATCTCTTTTAGCCTAACCCTTTCTCTAACCCTCTCAAAGGAGGGTCTTTATATATGCTTCAATGAAAACAATTTGAGACCTTTCATAGAGTTCCCCTTTCTGCACTCCTCTTCAGCTCCACATTACTTCACTATCTTCCTTCACTGTCTTTTCTTTCACTCTGGTCTCAGATGAAGAGGTGGCCCTTCTTGCCAAGGCAAATCCCTCTCTGTGTACTCTTGATCTCATCCCCTCCCAAATTCTCCAGCAAATTGATCCCACTATCATTCCTATCTCTTACCATCATTCTCTAACTCCTCCTTTCCTGCTGCCTACAAATACGCCCCTATCTCTCCTTAAAATTATCCTTTGATCCTACCAACCCCACTGGTTATCATCCTATATCTTGCAGAAAAGCATCCACAAATGGTGCCTCTTCTTCCTTTTCTCTCATTCTTTTCTAAATCCTCTCTGCCGTCTGACTTTCACCATCATCATTCAAGTGAAACTACCCTCTCCAAAATTACCATTGACCTCTTGATTGCAAAATCCACTGGCCTTTTGTCAGTACTAATCCTCCTTGATCTCTCAGTAGCATTTGATATTGTAGATCACTGCCTCTTTCTGAACACTTTCCCTTCTCTGGGTTTTCATGACACTGCTGTCTCCTGTTATCTGTCCTGCTGCTCCTTCTCAGCCTCCTTAGCTGGATCTTCATCCAGGTCATGCCCACTAACCACTGGTGGCCCCTAAGGATCTGTCCTGGGCCCCTTTCTCTTTTCACTTTAAACTATCTTACTTTATGATCTCATCAACTCCCATAAGCTCAGATTTCTGCAGATGATTCTCTCCACTGAGCTCTAGTCACACATACGCAGATGCCTCAAACCAGATGCCCTATAGATATCGCAAAATCAACATGTCCAAAACAGAACTCATTGTATTTTCCTCAAAATCCTTCACCCTACCCTGCCACTGAACTTTACTATTACTATCAGTGGTGTCTTCTAGGCTTATATCCTTGGTGTCATTCTCAAGTCCTTACCCTTACTAACCTCATAAACTCAATTTATCACCAAATATTTTTTAATGTTTTTTTCTTTTTAGAGGGGGGAAGGCAAGGCAATTGGAGTTAAGTGACTTGCCCAAAGTCACACAACTAGTAAAGTGTTACATATCTGAGGCCGAATTTGAACTCAGGTCCTCCTGACTCCAGGGCTGGTGCCTTGCACCACCTAGCCACCCCCTTTTTCACTAAATCTTGCTGCTTCTACCTTCACAGCATCTCTTAGATATATCCCCCTCTCTCCAGTCATATACAACCCTAGTTCTGGCTCCTTTCACCTACTGCAATAGCCATCTAACTAGAGTTTCTGCTTCATTTCTCTCTCCTCTAATCCATTCTCCACTCATCTGCCAAAGTGATTTTTCTAAAGCATAGGTCTGACTCTAGCACTCTCCTGCTCAGTGGGCTCCAGGGTCTCCTTATTCTGTTTTAGCATTTAAATTTTTTTATAATGTGGTGCCTCCCTACCTTTCCAGTCTTTTTACACTTTACAATCCAACTACAATCATCTGCTTGCTATTCTTCACACACAACACTCCATTTCTCTTATCAGTAATGTAGGCCATTGCACTGGCTATCACCCCCATGCCTGGAAGTCTGCCTCCACACCTCAGCCTTCTGTCTTCTCTGGCTTCCTTCAAAGCTCAGCTGACAGCCAACCTTCAGAAGATCTTTCCTCTGAATATCTTGTCTATGCACCTAGTTATTTACACATTGTCTCCCTCATTAGAAAATATAGCCCTTGGGGCCGTTAGGTGGTGCAGTGAATAGAGCATCGGCCCTGGAGTCAGGAGGACATGGGTTCAAATCTTGCCTCAGGTACTTAACACACACACACACACACACACACACACACAATAAAAAACTAGCTGTGTGACCTTGGGCAAGTTACCCCCAATTGCCCTGCCTTCCCTCCAAAAAAAAAGGGGAAAAAAAAAGAAAATATAGTCCTTGAAAAAAGAATGTTTTTTACCTTTCTTTGCAATCCCATCCCTTAGCACAATACCTGAGGGCCCACCATCAAAGGGAACATAATAAGGGTTTCATAAATGTTTGTTGTCTAACATTCCAAGAAAACCATATTATTCTCCATCTCCATTCATGTCCCACCCTCTCCATCCACCTGCCCATGCTTGTAGTGTCTGTCCCCCATGACTGAAATAGACTCCCTATCACTACCACTACCCCATCTCCATCAGTTGATGTCTCTCCCTCCCTTCAAGATCCTACTTAGATGCCACTTTTAAGTTCCTTGAGAACAGGTCTTAGCTCCTATTAATTTTTGTATCCCAAGCACTGAGCTCTGGGACTTTCATAAAGCAGACACTTATTATTGGTTGAATGTAACTGAATTTCACTTCACTGTACTTTTTTGTCCAGCTGCTCCATTAGCCTTGTTAAGCCAGATTGCAGCCTCTTTTTAAGAAGTTCCTACCTTTAGCTATAAGCCTTGAAGCAGATGATGGACACTTTGATACCAAAATATGTACATAGCATGAGAAGATATGGGACAGGAGAAGTATACACAGCATGGCACAGGACATAGCTAAAATGTTTATCTTGAAGGAAATAATGATATTGGCTCTCAGAAAACAGTGTGATAAAGGAGAGAGAAAAAATATTGGATTTTGAATCAGAGAACCTGGGTTCAAATCCCATTTTTATAACTTCTTAGCTATGTGATCTTGTTTTTAATGTCTCTGGGCTTCAGGATTCTCATCTGAAAAATAAAAGGAATTGAACTAGATGTCCCATAAAATCCCTTCCAGCTCTGAATCTATAATCCATTCAATACAGGAATCTCATTCTTTTTACTTTCCAGTGGATAAGAACAGAATAGTACAACCTTATGTCTCCTACTGAGATTTATACTGATGAAATTCCCCCCTGAAAGTAAATTGCCTTACATACCAATTCCTAGAATAAATGTTTTGTCTCAATCTGGGGTCCCTTCCAATTCTGCAATTCTGAGAGGGTCTTCCAAGAAAGAATACAGACCTAAGCTTTCCTCTGACATCAAAAAACATGCCTGCAAAGCCACATTCATTTCCTCTGCTCTGTTTTCTAGACTGGCTTTCTGCATCCAGTGACATCAGTTCTGTCACTCAATGCTAATTTGATAAGGTGAAAGGCAGGTTCTGTTGATCTGATCTTTCTGAATTTAAAGCCTCATTTGGAAGAAATTACAATTAGGCTTATTGCTGTGTGAACTGACAGCAATAAATAAATATAAATCAGGACCTCAGACAGCAGTGGGCTCCTGTCCTCCCATCACTGACCTAACAGAGATGCTCAATTCTAAGAGCAGAAGAACCAGCAGGGGAACCTGCAGTCCAATATCAGTCACAACAACATTTTTTACCTCATGTCCATAATCCAAGAAGCTGCCGACCCAGTTAACATCATTGGTTAAAACTGCCAAAGGTCACTGATGAGCATTACATACATTCACGCCTGCTGAGGAAGATGGCACCAACATCACATGGTTCATTCTTTCCTTCAACTTTTTAGGTCCAAGTAATGAAAAATTCCTATAGAAATGTTTTATTTTCATCATAAATGACAAAGGAACCACCACATTTGAACTTCTAACATGTCAATGCCTGAGATATTATACAAGAAAATGGGAATGGCACTCAAGAAAATCAAGTCTCTCCCCTCTCTAGTCCATCCTTCACATAGCTTCCAGAGTAAGATTCCTAAAGTACAGAGCTGACCATGTCACTCGATCAATCAAGCATTTATTCAACACTATGTGCTAAACATACAATAAGTGCTGGAGATACAAAGAAAAAGCAGGAAGAGTCCTGCCCTCAAGGAGCTTACATTTTAATGGGGGAGATATTAAAGGAAATAGGTGTGTGTGTACACATGTACAGACACACATACGTGTGTGCATATATAAATGTATATGCATATGTATGTACAAGATATGACAAATGAAGTTACATGATTATTTCAGAGAAGACATTGAGACTAGGAAAGGTTGCCTGAAGAAAAGTGGTGATTGAGCTGAATTTTGAAGGACACTAGGGATTATAAAAGACAGATGAGAAGGGAGAGCATTCCTAGCATGGGACATCCAGCACCAAGACACAGAGACAGGAGATGGGTTGGGAGGAACGGCAAGTGGTTCAGTATGGTTAACCTAAATGGAGGGGAGTAATGCAATAAGAAAAGTGGAAATATAGGAAGGGGCCGAGTTCTAAATAAATGTAAATGCTAAAGAGAGATACTTATAATTGAACTTTAAGGTAATAGGAAGTTACTGGAACTTAATGAGTCTGACATAGTCGGACCTATGCTTTAGGAACATCACTTTGGCACCTGAGTGGAAGATGGTTTGGAGCAGAGGGAGACCTGAGGCAGGGAGACCAACTGGTAGCCATTGCTATACTCCAGGGGAAAGGTGATGCAGAAAACATACAAAAGAGATATTGTGGAGGGAGAAACAAGGTATGACAAGTGATTGGATATGTGGAGTGAAGAAGACTGAGGAGTCGAGGAGGACATTGAGATTGTGAACCAGAGTGACTAGAAGGATAATGGGACCGTCGATAGCAATAGGAAAGTTCAGAAGAGGGCTGAGTTTTGTGGGAACGATTTGGTTATGGATACACTGAGTTTGAGATGCCTGGGGAACAACTGGTTCAAAATGTCCAATAGGCAGTTCATGACGTAGAACCTAAACTCGGGTAAGTTTGAAGAGAGCAATTTGAGTTGAATGATGAGGTAGGAAATCAGATTGAGGAAAGTTTAGAAGAGTGTGAGGGAGAGGAAGTGGAGGTACCCAGTATAGATGACTCATTCAAGGAGTTTAACTGAGGAGGAAAAGTGGCAGATAGGGGACAATAGCTAGTGAAGAAGGTACGCTCTAATGAGGGTTATTTAAGGATGGGGAGAATTGGGTGTGTTTGTAAGCAGTAGGGAAGGAACCAGCAGATGGGAAAAGACCAAAGATTACTATGCTATATGCCATTTTCTCTTTCTTTTGTTGTTTTTTATTTTTTTCTTTCTCATGGTCTTTCCCATTTGTTCTGATTCTTCTTTCACAACATGACTAATGTGGAAATATATCCATATCAGATTGCATGACATCTTAGGGAGGGGGGGAGTGGAGGAAGTGGGAAGGGAATTTAGAACTCAAAATCTTAAAAAAGCAAAGGTTGAAAAGTTAAAAAAAAAAGGTTAATTAATTTAATTTAAAAAATAAGTATGCTAAAGGCAACACAATTTTAAAGGCAATCCAGGGCCAATTTCAAGATATCTTAAAGGAGGAACAATTTCAAAAGAATGGCTAGGAAATGACAGGTAAGATCAATATAAAGAAAAATTTACCCAGGAGATCTCAGAAACTACCCAGCCCATCTGCCTACTTACTTATTTCTATAAAATCTTTATGAATAGGTATTTTATGCACTATTAAAAGATAAAAAGACAACAGGTAGACTTGCACAACTATGGCAGACCACATCTCCATGGTTTTGAGAATACAAGATGAAATTTGGGGAGGGGGGGTGTTAATTACAAAAAAGCATTTCAGCAAATGCAGCTTTAAGAAGAAAAGTGCCTTTCATGCATCTGTTAAGATCTCAAGATTCCTTGACAGAGTAACTTTTGTTTGCCAATTCTTTGACTATAAATATTAAGGCCAAAAAAAAAAAAAAACAACCAAGAAGAAATATGCTTGCCAAAGGTAATCATTATTGCCATGGAAATTCAAACAGGAAAGGATTATCTTATCAATAATGAATAACTCCAGGTGCTCCTATTTGTGATGACATTTTGCTTATTATATCAAGCTCAGGAAAGTCACAGGCCTTTCTCAATGAGATGTATGGTCATTGCCCCAGTAATCTACACAGGAAAAAACAAGTGGATGCATAATATCTGTAGAATAAAGTATGGCAGGCACTTGAATGGGCAGTCCACTGAGGTAGTCCACAGGGACTATATTAAATCTTAGATAGACACTGAAAATAGACAATTTAACTGGACCCAGATTTTAAGGAGGGTAAGATGCTTCTGAGAAATTGTGCTACACTTTCAGTAACTTCAAGTTGTTCCCTGCCAATAAAAAGTACAACTTTTTAATATTAATATTCTCCAAAAGCTGCTAACTAGATATGAATCAAGGAATATCACAATCTCAAAAACAAGATACATAGTGGGTGCAAGTAGGCTCAGTCATATTATGAATAATGATTTTAAAGCAAGCAGTATGCCTTCTCAATGAGGGTGGGTGGGGAGGGAAGAAGGGACAGAATTTGGAACTCGAAATTTTAAAAACAAATGTTAAAAACTGTTTTTACATGCAACTAGGAAAGAAGATATACAGGCAATGGGGTATAGAAATCTATCTTGAACTATAAGAAAGAAAGGGGGAAGAGGATAGGAGAGGAGTCTGGTGATAGAAGGGAGGGCAGACTGGAAGAAAGAGTAATCAGAATGCATGTCATCTGGGGTGAGGGGGAGGGGAGAGATGAGGAGAAAGTTTGGAACTCAAAATCTTGTGGAAATGAATGTTGAAAACTAAAAATTAACTAATTAATTATTTTTTTGAAAAAGCAAGCATACCTTAAACACTTAGATGTTCATATTCTTTGACTTAGAAGTCTCATGGTTAAGACTATACTCCAAGGAAGTTATTGATAGAAAGAAAAGGTCCACATGTAAAAATATATATATATAACAGTATTCTTTGAAATTAAAAAAAAATTGGGAACAGGGGATGGCTAGGTGAATAGCAGGAGGACCTAAGTTCAAATCTGGTCTCAGACACTTAACACACACACACCAAAAAAAAAACTAGCCATGTGACCTCAAGTCACTTAACCCCAATTGCCCTACCTTACCCCTGCAAAAAAAAAAAAAGCACTTAAATTACTTAACCCCAATTGCCCTCCAAAAGGCAAAAAAAAAACTGGGAACAAAATATTTAATTCAATTTAAAAAATATTTAATAAATGACTATCTGCAAGGCACAGCACTTTCCTAGACTCTGGGGATACAAAGTTGAGATGAAAGAAAAATTTCCTGCCCTCAAAGAGCTTATATTAATCTAAGGGAATAAAGTATTTGCCCAATGAGTACAGAATAATTAAACAAACTGCTATATAAATCTAGTATGATATTACTGTCCATAAGGAATGACAAACATAAAGAACTCAGAGAAACAAGGGAAGACTTGTACGAAGTAGTACAGAGTAATGAAAACTGAGCCAAAATGATATGTAGAACTGCAATCCTGTAAATAAAATTAAAAGTAAGAAGAAATAAAACTAGAGTCAATTACAACAATGTTGGTACCATACTATCATCGTTAAACTAAAAAAGAGAAAAATGATATATACTATCAGTTTCAAGCATACAATTAGGCACCTTTACTTAACTGTTTTTGGGGAAATATGTTCATTGGTAGTATTTGGGGGTTAGGAAATTTCTTTTGTGAAATGTACCATTTTTTAAAAATTGTCATCAAAGACACCATCCATTATAAGTATGTCTAGAAAAGGAGACTGGCTAGCCAGAGAGCAAGATCAAGGGATAACAGATGTACAGCTTGAGCATTGCACATTAGTGCAGTCACAAAATATCAAAAGTCTTAGAGAAAAGTCTCTGGTGTATTGTATAAATCCCCCCAAATTTATGGAAAGACACAGACAAGAGTCACACAGGATGAGAATTCATCAATGTGCAGAAAATCTCCACCAGTCAAGGGAATAGCCACACTGATGAGGGAAGGGGCTATTCACCCTGACGAGATTATGAATCCATCAAATAATAACTTCAAAATATAAGGCATAGGGAGGAGAGGCATGACTAGAAAACAATTTGTTTGGAAAAGAACTGGGGGATTTAATGGATTATATGATCAAAATGAATTTGCAGTGTGACGTGGCAATCAAATAATTTAATATTATCCCAGGATGTATTAAGAAATTTAGGAGAATTGGGGCAGCTAGGTGGTGCAGTGAATAGAGCACCAGCCCTGGAGTCAGGAGGACCTGACACTTAACACTTACTAGCCGTGTGACATTGGGCAAGTTTTTTAATCCCAACTGCCCTCCAAAAAAAAAAAAAAACTTAGGAGAAAAGGTGTTTTCTTCACTGTCCAGACTATATTTAAAGTATCATGTTCAGTTTTCGGCACCATATTTTAGGAAAGACAATGACAAGTGTTTCATTCGGAAGGAAACCAGGATGATGAGGGGACTGAAGACCATACCATATAAGGATTTATTAAAAGAACTGAAGTATTTAGCCTGAGAAAGAGAAGATTTAAGGGAAATTATAATTATCTTGAAGTATTTGAAGAGATAGCATGTAAAAGAGGTATTAAATAGAGTCCTTCATCTTAGCCCTAAAGAAAAATAGACAGATGTATTAGAAAGGCAGATTTTGGTTTTATTTAAAGAAAAAATTCTTCATAATTAGTTGTCCCAGACTGTAATAAACTGGCTAAGAAAGGAAAGGATTCCCCCTCACTGATGGTTACTTTATAGGGATGTCAGAGAAGAGATCCTTGCTTAAGAATGGATGGGATGGGGGTGGCCAGGTGGCTCAGGGAGTAAGAGCACCGGCTCCAGTGTCCGGGTGACCTGAGGATTGAATCCGGTCTCAGATACTCAGCACCACACCCAGAAATAACTGGCCGTGTAACCTTGAGCAAGTTACTTAACCCCAATTGCTCATTAAAATAAAAAAAAAATGAATGGGATTAAACTTCTGAGATCCTGTCCAACTTTTGAGATTCTGTTCTTCTACAAAGTACCAAAGTAATTAAAAGAAAGAGTTTGAGGACAGGGGGTCAAGGCAGAAGGTTCTGTTTCTTAGAGGGTGGCTGGAAATGAAAAAGATTCATTTCTAACCTAAGTGAATCCAATTAAACTCAGGCCACTCCACTGCCTTTGGTTAATTCAGTCTTCATACCTTATCACCCAATTTGTTTAGCAATAGTAATTTCATAAACTTGGGCAAACTTTTTATCCAGAGACAACAAAAACAAAACAGTGACCTCTTACTTCTATAAATACCTTCACAATGAATATGGTAATTTCGTTCAGTTGTTTTTTCTGTTGTGTCTGACTCTTCCTGACCTCCTTGGGATTTTCTTGGCAAAGATAATAAAATAGTTTGTCATTTCCTTCTCCAGCTCATTTTATGGATGAAGAAACTGAGGCAAACAGGGTTAAGTGACTTGCCCAGGGTCACACAGCTAGTAAGTGTCTAAGGTCAGACTTAAACTCAGGAAGAGCTTGACTCCAAGCACGGCACTCTATCCACACTGCACTACCTAGCTGTCCCTGAATAAGGTAAGGGAGAGTAATAAATACAACTTGATCAACACAGTCACCAAATACACCATTTACTTTTAAATCATCACCTTAATGGGATGGAATCAAGAGCTACCAAAACTGTATGTGCTATGGATCTGCATTAGATTGTTTGAAGACAATGTACTTTTGTGTAATCTTACAAATCAAGATAAATTTCTCTCTTAAGCTCATTTAAATGTCATTCATAGTTGAGTCACAGCTATATCAATTGTGTTCATCACCTGTCTCATCTTACAAAGAAAACCAGTAGGTTACAGAAATATTTTTTGTTGAATGAAGTGTCATCCTGGAACTCATCTTTTATTAGTTGATATTTCATAATCTTATATACAGAATCATTTGTAATACTTGATAATTAGTTATATACATATTAATCCTATGACAATCTTAATTACACTATAGAGAATGGCATGTTAATCAAGTTAAACAGAAACTTGAGAAGTCATTTTTAAAAAGTAAAACATGTGCCTTTCAAGTACAGGGCTCAAAATTTTCTGAAGTATTTTATTCCTTTTTCAAACTTATTTTAAGTTCTTCTGTGAAACCATGCACTAATATACATATATAATGTGATCATAAAATATATATTGTTAATCATATATGTATACTAATTGATGTATACATGCATGTATAACATATATACACACCTATTCTGAAAATTGTGGAAATTCCGGTATACAGAACAAAGAAATATATTATGCTATGAAAACATATTGAAACCTCTTATAACAATATTCACTCAAGAGTAAAGTTTGTATGATAAATCATTGTTCTTGATCCCCATGTAAGGAAACTTATTTACAAATATGCTCCAAACACCTCATTATAAGATATCTTAATTACAAATCAATCTCTGGATCCCAAGGGCAGCATTATAATGAGGCAAAGTGTTTATGAACACTTAGACATATAAATCATTTGGATCTCCTAAACAAAATAGCAAAATATCATCATAGAGATATTCATAAAGGCAGTAATATGATTCTACAAAGTCTTTAGCTATGAGGGAATTGTGGGAATTGAGTGAACCACACTGACTCCATCTTGTGACTCAATTCTAGGGCTAGCTCAGTTCCCTTTCTATTCAATTATGGGTCTAGCTCAATTTCTATCTTGTGAGAAATTTGTACTCTGTTATGGGAATTGTGAGAAAACTTTATTGCTGTTTGAACCTAGCCCTGCATGGACTTCTACCTGTTGCTTAGAGACTACTTAATTAAGAACCCAGGTTATGGTGACCAGAAATTCAGTCAGATCTGATGACTGATGCAAGTTTTCTCACAATTATACATCTCAAGCAACCCATATGTCTTATCTTAGAACTGGCCCCATGCTGGTCAATCAGTTATTATTTTCATGATCCTTTGATTGAATACAGACTGTGGACTAAGACATCTTTTTTTCTGATTTCAGGGAATTGCATCTGCTTGCTCTCCCCCTCCCAGTTTTGGAAAGCCATTAATCTCTTCTCCAATTATAAATCAGATTACCTAATATTGTATTCTGGTTGTTTTCTTTTAATTAGTTTATTAGATTAATTGTTTTTAATGCTTAAAAAATCTGTCTCCCCCTATATTCAGGGTCCAGAGTCAAAGCTTAGAGTCTTGATTCCAATTTATAATGCAGTTGGCATGCATTGCTTAATAAATCGATATACTTAGAAGCTCAAACCTCTGTTTCTTCAGTTACTTCATCTTTCACACGCAGCAGCTACAATGTACATAATCAAAGCGTAGTAACATTTTTAGAGTTCATATTCCATTTTTCCCTCAAAGAAATCTAGTTTTTAGATCTGTTCAATTAAATAAATGATTTATTTCAGAATAGGATCACCACTGTTTTGATCTGTTCTGTTATCCCCCCAAGACTGGCCCATACTGCTCCCTCATGCAGGACTAATGTGGAAGGTCTGTGTCTACAAACCACATGCATACCCCAGGGTAGTACAGACAAAGACTCCACATCTTCTATTTCTTTGGGACATCTTTCTCATCTTCATCAAATGCAGGTGGTTCTGGCAAAGCATATCTTGAAGGAGAAGCCAATCGACAAAATAGACATTTGGGTACCAGTTCAAATTCCTCAGCAATTTGTAGGCATGAGAAAGGCTTTTCACATTTTTCACACTGATATAAAATATTCGAATAATTAGGGAGAACATGTCAATCAGAGGTAACAAACAAGTATATCTCTTAACTACTAAATTTGAAAGTATTTTTACAACCTAATTACTTTCAGAAATCAAGTCTGAGGAGTGTGCTGGAACCAGCTTGAACAGACTCAAAAATCTGATTGTTAAATTTTCAATGTAGGATTTGTACCTCAGAAACCAATAAAGAGTACAAATCATGGCTTGCTTTATTATTGTGTTGATTATCTAAGCTTAAGGAAATGATGGAGAAAAACATCAGTAGGGGTGGTTAGGTGGTGAATAGAGCACCAGTCCTTGAGTCGGGAGCACTGGAGTTCAAATCCAGCTTCAGATACTTAACACAAATACTAGCTATGTGACCTTGGGTGAGTCACTTAATCCCAATTGCCCTACCCTCCCCCCTCCAAAGAAGATATATATATATATATATATATCTGGGATATATATATATATAAATATTCTATATATATATATATTCTGGGATATATATCTTTATATATATTTTATATATATATATACGTATATACGTATATATATGAAAAATATCAGTAATGCAGTTTAAACTTGAAAGTGTGAAATGCATACTTTTTTTTTTCAGAGAGTCAATTGTTAAACATGTACCAGCAGATCACTGCCAGGTTTATACAGCACAATGACTTTCTGTTCCCATATTATCTACTTGAGTTATTGGCACTGTCCAAACATACCAGAAAACTTCTAAGATTTGACCTCTTATTTGGCACTGTGTGGTTTGACCTGAGATTACGTGATGGAAGCCGAACCTCTCCCAGTCCAGAACAGTCTGCTTATGGGGCAATTCTGCCCTCTTCCAAATTGCTATTGTACCTGGAAACTACCTAATGGACTACTATCAAAGAAACATGCTTGATTTCCTCTAGGGGAGGACTTTAGCCAGTATTATACAGCAGAAAGAGGCTTGGTGTGGGAATTAGGGGGTGTGTGTTTTAATCCTGGTTCTGCTATGAGTGTGTAATGGGATTGGGAGCAATAATACCAACCTGCTTTATATGTACTTTCCCATTAAAGGTATGTGAGGTAGTAACCCCATTTTACAGATGAAAAAGTTGAGGCTAAGAGAGGGGAAGTGATTTTTTTGGCCCAAAGCATTAGAGTTGGAATTTGAACACAAGTCTTTTTATTCCAACACCTCAACTCTCTTCATTCTGTCATGTCCTCCCTTGTTCATCTGTAAAATGGGGAGGGGGAGGCAGACTAAATTATCAATTTCTCTCCCGGCTCCAAAATTCTATAATTTTCATCTTATTTTACTCAATTAAAACTCAATTTTAAATCAATTTAGGAAAGTTCTTATAGAAACTATTCATTATAGAACAGGAGTTCTTAACTTTTTTGTGCCATGGACCCCTCTGGCTATTAGTCTGCTAAAGCACATAGATGGGGCACTTCTCAGGATAATGTTAACTGCATAAACTATAACACATAGGATGACAATTATATTGAAACACACTTATCTTTGAAAGACTTGGGAATTCTGATCAACACAATGGCCAGCCACAATCCCAGAGTAGTCATATGAAACATGATGCCCACCCCTGATAGAGAAGTGATAGAGTGAGATGCATTTTAGGGGGCATGGCCAATGCTGGAATTTGTTTTGTTTGACTAGACATGTTTGTAATAGGGTCTTGTTTTTTGTACTTTCTGAGTGTAAGGAATGAGGAGAGGATAGTGAGAGAGAGAGAATAAAGATCTTCATTTGAAAATAAAACAAATCTGAAATAGTTATCAATTTTTTTTAAGTTCACTGATCTCAGGGGTGTGAAAACTCTAGAGTTTTCCTCACAATTAATGAGTTAAATTGTGTACACTAAACTTAAGCTTTGGATAGGTAATGTGATTTATTTTTACCTTGTAAAACTTTGCCTCCCCTCTCTAACCTCTCCTGTCCTGCCCCCATCCTCTTTGAAAAATCAGGGGAAAAAAACACACACTTGTATTTTCTGGCTTCATATTTTATTAATTTCTATAGGCTTTCTATAGAAATAGCATTTTTGTTTAGCTTTAATCATTACAAACCAAGGCACACAAACATTGTTCAAACAGTTTAGTCCTGAATGCTCTAGCCATCGTTTCCAGCACTTCCCTCCTAAACCTAAGACCCTATTCTGGGAGTAAAGGAACACCTAATTACTTTCGAGGAAAACAGAGATTTGGAAACTCAAGAGGCAGCTGTTTAGCATGTTGTAAAGTCTTCTCTTTGCTCCTGTGTAGGAAGGCCTATTTCTTCACTGCTGGCTGGCTCTCGGACAGCAGAGGGCATATCAGATGGCAGTCTTGGCATATCAGAAGTGCTAACCAACTGATACCAGGAATCACAAGATGGAAATCTGCTACCTTTCCCCTTCCACCCACACCTAAAGAGGTGCTCTCAAAAAAGCAAATAGGTTTCATAGGAAGAGCAGAGATATATCTGTCAGGTGGTTTGGTAGCTTTAATAGGTATGAAGAAGAAAGAAACTGCAATGGAAAAGCTTTACTGACAATGGCAAAGACAACAGGATGTTGAAGGATCCTTGACTTTGATTTTAATATGATACTGGAGACATGACTGTGGGTGTAGGGTGCCTGCTTAATTCCTTGGATAAACACACACACACACACACATACACATCCTTGTAGTTGGAAACTGAGACTATTTATAAGGAAAATAAAGTCATAGCTTCATAGATCTAGAGCTGGAAGGACTTCAGAGACTATCTAATTCAACTCTTTCATTTTATAGGTGAGGAAACTAAGGCACAGGTAGGTTAAGTCACACATTAGTAATCATCAGAGTCAGGATTTAAATCTAGGTCCTCTGACTCCAGAACCACTGCTCTTTTGTTGTTGTTGTTGTTTGGAGGGGGGAAGGTAGGGAAATTGGGGTTAAGTGACTTGCCCAAGGTCACATGGCTAGTTTTTGTGTTAGTGTCTGAGGCCACATTTGAACTCAGGTCCTCCTGACTCCAGGGCTGGTGCTCTATTCACTGCGCCACCTAGCTGCCCTACCACTGCTCTTTTTAGAGGTAAGAGAGAGAAATAAGTCTCACCTAGGAATAAGAGAGTAAGTCTTTTTTAAATTCACTTTAGATCTAGCTTGTCCTTCTTTCTAGCTGTGTCTCTTTTTTTCTCTACTAAGTTGATTTATAAAGCCAGAAAATGGGAGACAACACAAAGCTTCATTTCCTTTAATACTAACCTGAGTTATGTGCAAACCATGAAGTCTTTTGTATTCTATTAACAGAGGAATTTGATCAGCCTTTTCAATGTTCCACAGTCTTATAGTAGTGTCCTGAAATTCCAAAAACAATATTCATCACACAGCAGAGACCATCCTGTTTAAAAAAAAAAAAAAACAAATCCATTTCACAGATGAAGAAACTAAGAGCCAGAGGGGGAGTGATTTGTCCTAGGTCACATGGATAATTGCTGGTGAACCCAATTCTTTTAACCCTGTCTACACGTCATACTATAGCATAGGAATTTCCAAACAATTAAAGGATGGCCAAAAGATAAGGTAAGACTGCTTTTCTAGTGTATACCTCTATGAAAACATCAGGAAATACTCTTAAGAATTACTCATTTTGAAAAAAGGAAGCATTCCATATGGAGTTAAGCACTTAGGACATCAAAGGCCATGAGCAGGATGGTAGGGCTACCTCAGGCGGTATCATCTGCAGGGGCAGCAAGTAGAGGGGCTCAAGGGCCTCTCAACTGCAAGAAATGACTTCCAGAAAAATTTTATTATTGTTAATTTGGGACACTTTGCTCCTGAGGTTTTGGTTGGCCAAGAACCTGAGTGACATTGCCTGGATGGCACCTTAGCCAGGCTAAGAGCAGAGTTACATTTGGAACTACACCCATCCTAAGGAATCCCTGCTTCTGATGTATAACTATACCCATGACCACACTTAAAAGCTCTACTTTGACCTGCCACTCAAGTTCTGATTCAGATTTACAGCATTTCCATCTATGTACTAGATATTTAGTGTGTTGCTAGTGGTGTTCGCTGTTCTCTGCCGTAATACAATAAAGTTTTTCACAAAATTTTGGAAATAAAGACAGCCAACAACAAAAAAAGAAAGAAAAAAGAATCATACTTATTAGAAAATAACTTCTTAATGCTACTGGGTCAAAAGTCACTGAGTTGTGTTTAGAGAGCCATTTTAAGGCTTTCAGTCTTAAGTGTGTAACACTTTAAAAAATCCTGAAGGCCTTCTAGATTACACTAAATTTTAGGAAGAAGGAAACCCTCAGAACTTGCTATATTATTCTTCATAAGAGATCCCCAGGTTACTTAATGACTTAATTATATCAATATCAACTTGAACCCTTCCATCATCACCTGGGAAGGAGTTACTAATTGCTTACTGGGAAGGAAGAATGGGATGATCAACTGTTTTTTGACTAGCAAAGAAAGTCTCTTTCCCCTTGCTTCAAATTCCTGAGATTCCATGTTGCCATCTACCAAAATGAAAACTAAAAACTCTGGTCCTCTGTTTATAATTTTCTACTCCTTCACTACTCCTACCCACCCCATTCTTTTGTTCTGCTCCATGCTTCCAGGGTACCCTGCAGAAAATCTTCATTGGGTTGTTAACAAACTTCCTTTATATTAGATCTCTATTTTTCACACTCCTCTATCTTCTTGCAATCTCAGGACCTTGTCCCTCACAGGAAGACATGGTACCCCTGGCCAACCTCCCTAGCTCTGGATGCACTTTCTGTCATGTCCATCAACACACTAAGCCAGGATGATGAGTAGATATTCTTCTTGCTCACTTACTCTTCATTGCCATTTATATATCACCATCATCTCTGAATAACCTCTCCACCTGTGAAGTTCATTCCACTCGTCTATTTTACTCTATCTAAATCGCATTTTTTTATTGGTGCCAAGGTGTAGCGCCAATGCAATATTTACAGCACCCACGATCACAATAAAGACCATGACTATAAGTATCGTATGATGTTTGATCACAAAATATACCAGATTCTCCAGACAGAGGATACAACTGAAGGATTTATTTAGACACCAGAAAACCAAATCCCCAAACCAGTAAGCCAATTCCATCATAGTAACAAAGATATTCAGAAGCCATAATAACGCTGAGAGCCACAGCATCCTTCAGCCTTTCCACAAACCAATACAACATCAATATTTACTCCCAAATCTCTTTATCTCCTTAGTGAGCATCCTCTCTCTCCCCCAGAGTCTGGCTAACTCTGACCAGCTTGCTGTGGGCTCTGCTTCCCTTTAGCAAACTCTTCCCACCACAGGCTCCATGTGACTACCTTCAGCCTATTAGGGGGCAGAGTTTAATCTTCACAGCAGGGAAGCTTCCTGTGGGCTCTGCTCCACCCTTGAGCAAATTCCCTCCATCAAAGGCTCCATGTGATTACATTCAGCCTATTAGGGGTCAGAGTTTACTTTCAAAGCAGGGGAGGTCTTCAAACTCCCCCCTAGGCCTATTAAGGGGCAGGGAAGTTCTTCAAATTCCCATTCCCATTACACAAGGTTATTCTCTCTTCTTTCCCAAGGAGGTCAACACTGGGTTCACAATCTTTCTTTTACTATCCCATCCCCTGCCTTTACACGTGGGTACTTCTACATGCTGAAAATATTCACTCTCCATGATCCAGAAATCTGAAATTCCCCTTTATGACCATAACCTCCGATTTGTTTGTCTTTCCCTCTTCTGCCTTCTTCCTAAATCTGTTCTTCAACCTCAGTAATACATCCAGTCACACCCTACCCTCTCTCAGTCTCTCAGTCCACCACGCCTGCTCTATACTCACTTTTCTCCATTTAAGGAGGATATCCAAGCCAGTTTTTTCTCCATTTGCCTCTAGGCTGCACTCCTTAGGACTTCTCCATCATGCCCCTGGCTGGGTACCTTCCCTCTTCCCTGTCCATATTTTCAGCTTCCTTTTATGTACTGTCTTCTCCCATCATAGCATAAGCTCCTTGAGGGTGGGGACTATCTATTGCCTTTCTATGTATCACTAGCACTTAGTATAATATCTGACACATAGTAGATATTAAATAAATGTTTATTGAATGACTAATTTTCCTCCTTTCAGAATCTTAATCCTATACTTAAGGAATTCAATTTTATACTGTGTTCTACCCTCAACTCCTTTATTCCCTTATCCTATTGATGTTTATATTTTGCCCAACCCTGGTTACCCCTACTTCTTAATTTCTACTTGGGTGCTGGAAAAAGTCACAAAATGAAGCTACATACATGTTTCCCCAATAATAAGACACTGTCTTATTATTTTTTTTGGAAAGGAAAAACACCAGAGGGCTTATTTTCAGGGGAGGGCTTATGTTGTCCTGCCTCAGCTCTCCTCCGCGGCACTGCTCTCAATGGCGCCAGCAAGCAAATCACTGGGGAAGAACAGGATGACTACTGGGGCAGCTCTGATTGGATGCAGCTTGGAGCGTGCGTTTCACGGGGGGGGGGGGGGACGGTGCATACAGAGGGTACCGTAATTTTAGAGGAATCTTACACAGTAAGGGGAGGGCTTATTTTCAGGATAGGTCTTATTATCGGGGAAACACGGTATTTGTTATCAAATTTCAACTGGGTCCTCACTGATACATAGCAATCCTTCTGTTCTTCTCTAATACACTCTCACACTACCCACAGCAACTGTTCCAAACCTCCTCTCTCCTCAAAATATCTATGCAATCTCAGCAAAGGATCTCATCTACTTCACTGAAAAAAATAGAAGCCATCCAGTTTGAATTCCCTCTTCTTCCCAACTCTAGACTTAAAATCTTTTTACATCACCCCCCCCTTTCTCTTATCATTTTCTCTCATCTCCTTGCCAAGTTCAAGTCTTCTACTTGCTCTCTTGATCCCACCCTTCTCTGGCTTCTCTTGGCATTTGCCCCACTGGTCATTCTCTCTGTCTCTCTCTGCATCTCTCTAATACCTTTCATCTCTCCTTATCTACTATTTCTTTCCTTGATGCCTACAAACATTCCAATCTCTCTCTCATCCTTAAAAAAACATTTACTTGACCCTGCCATCCTTTCAATTATTCTCTATTTCACATCCCTTTTGCAGTCAAACTCCTAGAAAAGGTCATCCACACTCATGACCAGCACTTCCTTATTTCCCCACTCCTTATTCCCTTGCAATATGGTTGATGATGCCCATTTCCCCCTGCACTTGATAGAACCTGCTCTCTCCAAGGTGAGCAACAATCTCTTAACTGCTAAATCAATCATACAAGCCTTTATTAAATGCCTATGATGTTCTAGAAACTAGGAAAAGCCCTAAACACTTTTTTTTTCTTCACTGAGCTCTCTGCAGCTTTTGACTTTATCAAACATCCCCTCTTCTTAAATACTCTTTCCTTCCTTGGATTCTATGACACCACTGTCTTTTGGTCCTCTTCTGAACTGTTTGAATTCTCCTTCTCTGTCTCCTTTGTGGGATTCTCCTCTTTCTCATCTGCGGGATCATCATCCATACCCCACTCCTTAAGTGTGGGTATACCCCAGTTGTTCTATCTTGAGACCTCTCTCTCTTTCAGTAATCTCATGAGCTTCCATAGGTTCAATTAGCATTTCTCTGCCCATGACTCCCAAATCTGCATAACCAGCTTTTATCTGTCTCCTGAGCTCCATTCTTATATCACCAACTGCCTGTCAGATGGCTTTACCTCTGTACACTATAGGCATTGCAAAATTAACATGTCCAAAATAGGACTCATTACCTTTGCTCCCAAATCTATCCTTCCTCTTAATTTCCCAATTTCTCTTAAGGATACCACCATCCTAGTCAGCCATGTTTGCAACCTAAGAGTTATCCTCAACTCTTCCTCACTCCCCATAAGCAACCAGTTCTCAGGTCTTATGGATTCTACCTTCACAGCATCTCTTATATATCTCCCCTTCTCTCCATTCATAAGACCACCACCCTATTTCAGGCTCTCATAACTTCTCACCTGAACTACTGAATAGTCTCCTTATTGGTCTCCTGTCTTCCAATCTTTCTCCTCTCAAATCCATCTTCCACACAACTGCCAAATTTAAATTTCTAAAGTATAATATTGAACATGTCATCTGTTCCATAAACTCCAGGGGCTTCCTGTTGCCTTCTAGGAACAAATATGGACTCCTCTATTTATCATTTAAAGTCCTTCACAATCTGGGTCCATTCTATTTTTGCAGACTTACTTCTCATTACTCCCTCTCATGCCACGCAGTCAACCTTGCTTATTTGCTAATTACTATACATGGCATTCCATCTCCTATATCCGTGCCTTTGTAAAGGACGTCTTCCATGCTTAGAATGTCCCCTTTCCTTACCTCCACCACTTAGAGGCACTAGTTCCCTTCAAAGCTCAGTACAGGCATCATCTCCTATTAAAGGACCTTGTAGATCCCCACCCACTCTAGAAACTACTTTGTATATATTTATCTATATACTTGTTGTATGCCTCCAGTGGAATGTTTCTTAAGGCTTAAGGATGAAATAATCTGATTGATTCTGTGTCTTTTTTAATTGATCCTATTAACAGTTAATTGATTTTACCCTATGACTGCCTAAGTCATGATTCTGTATCTCTAAACTTAATTCAGAAATTTAGCTGATCTGTAATGAGTTTAGAAGTCCAGTACTGTTAATCACCATTCTATTCTTGTGTCAAGGAAATCTGTTAACCTTGAAGGAGGTAAGTGAACACCAGGGAGTCTGGCCTAGTATCTTTATACCACCAAGTTATGCTTCAAAGATGTCTGTTTCATTAACTAAAGAAGTCTGGTCTACTCTCTCTGTCCTTGTATATGCAGTTAGACTCAATGAACATTTCTTAGTCGTGGGAGGGAAATAGGGGTGTTGTTATTAGCCCTCATTACCAATTTCAATCAAATCATATTTTCTTCCACTTATGATGCTAATCTTCCTATTTTCTTTTTTTGCTTCAATCTGCATTCAAACTCTTTTCTTTCTAGTTCTTTCTCTGAATGTAGACATCTCTCTCGATCATGAGTCTTTTGGAGTTTACTTATAGCCCTGCATTTCTGAGAAGAGTCCGGTCTATCAAAGTTGGTTGTCACACATACATTGAATCTAAAATTGTGTACAAATTTTTCCTGGTTCTGCTCTTCTCACTCAGCATCAGTTCATATAAGCCTCTCCAGGTAGATATGAAGTCCATCTGCTCTTTGTTTTTTATGGCACAATAGTATTCCATTACATTCATATACCATAACTTGTTTAGCTATTCCCCAATTGATGGGTATCTCCTTAATTTCCAATTCTTTGCCACCACAAAAACAGCTGCTATAAATATTTTTGTACATATGGGTCTTCCTCCCACTTCTATGATCTCTTTAGTATACAACCCTAGAAGTGGTATTGCTGGGTCAAAGGATATGAAATTACTTCTAGCCCTTTGGGCATAGTTCCAGATTGCTCTCCAGAATGGTTGGATCAGTTCACAACTCCACCAGCAATGTATTAATTAGTGTTCCAATTTTTCCACATCCTCTCCAGCATTTATCATTTTCCTGTTTTGTCATCTTAGCCAATCTGACCAGTGAGATATGGTACCTCAGAGTTGTTTTGATTTGCATTTCTCTAATCAATAGTGATTTAGAGCATTTTTTCATATGCTTATAAATATCTTTAATTTCTTCCTCTGAGAACTGCCTGTTCATATCCTTTGATAATCTTCCTATTTTCTATACTCTTTGAAATTTTATGAAAAAGAGCTGTGCCCTCATTTAAGGTCTTAGAATTGCTGGGGGAATTGAGATCCTATTTATTGATAAATTCCTGTTTTACTAAGAAATTGATCATGCTCAGAACTTCGTACCTCAGTCTAACTTAATTTTAATTATTACAAGGGAAAAGGACCATTTCACTGTTTTTGTCAATGCCAACCTAGTACAGTACTTTGAACATAGTAGGTGTTTAATAAATACTTGATGAGTTTAGCTGATTTGAGACTCTCCTTTTACTGTCTATAGAGGTCTATGAGCACTATGGATTACTTAACCAAGTTGAGAAGATGATATGGAGGCTAGACTTGTTGATAATTAAGAAAATAATTGAATTCTCCAGGAAATGATTGAATCTTTCCAAGAATTTTTGTAATGGGGAAGATTCTAAGAAATTAATTTATGTCTGTTTAAACATTTGTCTCCAAAACACTGAAGTAAGAATGACCTATAAGGTCCTTTCTAAGCTTTACATTCTGTGATTTTAAGTGAAGGTATTTTAAGTCAGCCAATGTAATTAATATAGCCTAGGAATGAATAAATCTGGATTGAATTTGTAGGTATGAGGAGACTGAGAGTTCTCCACTGACTTTCTGCAGTACGTTTTCCCAGCCCAAAAGTTTATTTGCTTTCTCTCCTCTAGTCTGTATTCAAATTGAGCCTCTGTATTAGTTGTCCTACCTGCTCTGAAAGGAATTTCCCTTGACAGTAAATGTGTGTGTGTGCGTGCATGTGTGTATTTTAGCTAATGCAATAGAGATTTGGAATCAATGAAATATTTGTAGGTTTTACCTTTGAAGCAGAAATAACCCATTTTCTGTTGTTGCTAATTGCTACATCCATCACCCAGTCTTCATGTCCCTGCAGGAAAGTGAAACTTAACTGTACCCCAAAGTAAAAGTTTTCTTACTTTTATAACAGAATAAACTAGTGTCAGTAACTCTCAAATGACCTTATCCTGAAATGAAAGCAATGAATTCCTATTCTTTTGCTTAATCAAAGCTATTTTTCATATTACAGAAACATAAAAGGCTTAAAATAAATTTTAAAATTATACTTCTTTGAATTATTTTTGAGAATACTACATAATTATTCTGAAAAATGGATGAAGGGAAAAGTTGTATTTAACCAACAGTTCTATAAACTGTTTTTGAAAGAAACCTACAAAAAACCTGCAATTGTCATTCATACTAGCATTCAAATTATCTAAAGTGTGGTATAGTGTAGGAGGAAAGGATTTACAATTATAATCACAGAATCTCAGAAATCAGAAAGTACTTCAGGAACCATTTAGCCCAACCTGTAGCTGAACAAGAATCTCTCTTACAATAGCCTAGAAAAATGGTCCTACAAGCTCTGATTGAAGATCTCCAATGGAGTTGGGGGGGGGGAGTGGAATGCACTACTTCCACCAATTAATATATCATTAGAGGTTCCTCTGGAGACAAAAGTGACCAAGACTGCCTCTTAAGCCTATTAAGCTTACTACAATACTCCTGATTTTGAATTCCATTTTAGCTCTTAAGATTACTTTATCTCAATCCTTATTTCTGCCTCACAGCTTGCCAAAGGTTCAGCTGCATGAAGGAGAACTCTTAGTTTGGGTTGTTGAAGATAGTTAATGTTCATTTTTTTTAAGTATATATATATATATATATATATAAGGGAGGAAGGTATGAGGAAGAGAAAGTGGATTTTTGTTCTTTAAAAAAAAAAACAACTAACTTAGGGGCAGCTAGGTGGCACAGTGAATAGAGGACCAGCCCTGGAGTCAGGAGGACCTGAATTCAAATCCAGTCTCAGACACTTAACACAAAAACTAGCTGTGTGACCTTGGGCAAGTCACTTAACCCCAATTTCCCTACCTCCCCCCCCCAAAAGAAAAGCAAAAAAAAAAGACTAACTTAAAATTTTTAAAAAGAAATTAAAATGTTGATTCACTTTTAACATTACAGGTTATATGGCAGAAAACTGGCTATTTTTCATATCATCTTTAAGTAGTTGCCTTGCTTCTGATTGTCAGGCTTTGACTTGGGTTATTAAGCCATTATGGAAATATACATAATACTACTATCCATTAGTCTTTGTAATTCACAGGATCCTAGTATCACAGATTTAGAGCTGGAAGGGACTTTAGAGGTTGAGTCTAACCCCTTCATTTTTTACAGATGACAAGATTGAGGTTAAGGAGAATTAAACATTCATCTGTATTGTCAGACTGAATCCAGTAGTTAACTCTGAGCAACACATGGGAGAGTCAGAAAGAGATCTTACTTTCCTAAGTAACCCTCTACACGGAACCTTCCTGCTCCAGGATTTAGTGCCAAGTCTGAAGTACTTTCAGGTGCAAAGTTGGCCTCAGACTAAAGAGAAGCACACAATGTGCAGGGAACTCCTGGGTTTCGCTGCCAGTCAGGCATTTTGCTTCCTAAGCACACTAACAGCCCAGCCCCGTTAAATATGTACAAATGCTGATTCTCAGAAAAGAATACATTCTTCCAGTAAAGAATACACTCTTCCAGAGAAAGCCTGGACCATGGGACAATTGTTCTGTTCTCTGAGGACTGGACTCATCTGAATAAAAATCTAGGATTATAGTATGTAGGCAATCTGGCTCCATTCTTCCAGCCACATAACCTACTGGTCATCTACAAGCCAGCCTCCTCAGTTACTTTCTTGCTACTTTGCCTCTGCTCATACCATTGCCCCACCTGGAATGCCTTCTTTCCTCTCCTCTCTCTCTTTTTTTTTTTAAAGCAATCAGGGTTAAATAACTTGCTCAAGGTTACACGGCCAGGTGTTTCTGGGTGGGTGCTAAGTATCTGAGCCCAGATTTGATCCCCAGGTCATCCCGACACTGGAGCCAGTGCTCTTACTCGCTGTGCTACCTGGCCGCCCATTGCCTCTCCTCTCTTTAATCAAATGTCCAACATCCTTTAAAGCTCAGGTGAGGTTCTATTATTTACTTAACCCCCTTTGAAATCTCTCTCTCCCTTCAAAGTCCTGCCCAGGTTTCATATCCTTCATGATGCCCTTTCCTCTACCCTTACCCCCAAGGTGGAAGAGAGCTCTTCCTCCTCAAATCTTCCAAAAGCACTACGTTCTTTCCCCTTATTTCATTCTAACTGGTATCACCCTCATTTGTGTACTTCTCACATCTTCCCTATTAGATTGTAAGTTCCATGAGAAAAAGGATTATACCTGCTTTCATCTTTCCATCCCCCGGACCAAGCACAGGATCTGGCATGTGGTAAGTGCTTCAAAAGTTTTGCTGAATTTAATTGTACTGTCTGTACCTCTCATCTGGCAATTGTTCCTCTCTAACTCTTCACATCCTGGTATCCTGTACACCAGATCCTTGTCCTTTTGTACTATACTGTGAGCACAATAAGGACAGGGACTGTGTCTGACTCTTTGTATACCCTAGAGCACCTGTCATTCAATATATGTTGGCTAGTAACATGCTTATAAACCAGAAATTAGCCTGGGCAGTTAAATCAACTACGTGTATTGTAGAGAAAAGTGAGCTTATTGTAGCTCATCTCCCTCATTTTGCAGATGAGGAAACTGAGCACACATGAGAACACAATTCAAACTATAATCCAACCCCAGTATTTCAGTCCTGAAATCCTGCTTCAGTTTCTTAATCCATATATAGTCATTTGTACAAGCCTTCTTTCTTTCTCTTATCAGTAAATCAGTACCTTTAATGTACATTTTCTGTATCCTCCAGCCACATCCCAGACAGTTACCATTTTGTCATATGCTCCAGACACAATAAGTGAGGCTGAAACACAAAATTGGAAATTCATGGGCTTTTTCATGGATTCATCCCTCCTCTAGTCAGTCAAACTAGCTGAGTGACCTTTAATGACAGGCTCTTATTAGTCACACTTCAAAAAGATGCTGAAAACCCCTTTCAGGTTTGGCTGAATGATTCACATCCCTATTAACATGACAATAGAGGACATCATCAAAAAGCATTGGGAAAAAAGTTCTGATTTCGAGATTTAATGTTTTGTTTAGGTAGTAAAAATGCTAAACCAGTCCTTAGCTATTTCTAATATTTTCTTGGAAACCTAAGCTAATTTATTTGTACTTCCATTCTTTTTTTTAAATTGATAAACATTGTGATGTAGTAGTTGAGTCTGTGAGTCATTGCAGCTTCTTCAGAAGCCTTATGATGATCAGTGAAATGCTTGTTGGCACCTAACAAACAGGAGGAAGTCATTCCTGAAAAGCTTCTCTAATCAATTTCTGATTAAGAGAAACTACAACCATAATTATGAGCAAAAGAAATCTGATCAATGAGAGTAACATTAAAAAAAATCCATTTTCAGGAAATCTCCTTAAGCTTCTGTTATTTTCTGAGATATTCTTTACTTGTAGATCTATGTCCCTAGCATTAAGGGAGATAGATACATGCCACATTACAGTAATTAGTAATGACCTAGGCTTAGAATTTCACATTGCACTTTGGTAACTTTCTAGGAGATGTATGTAAATGGTGTGTATTATTGTGATCTGTGTTTGTGTCTCAATTCCCTTCTAGACTGAGCTCCATAAGATCCAGGACAAAATCTTACCTAAGTTTTGTATCTTGTCCAGTACCTAACATACTATTTTTTAAACAGTAGACTTAATAAATGGTTATTGAAGGAATAAACTCTGTTTAAGAAAGTATATTTGAAATAATAACCTAATTACTTTTATTTTTATCCTTATATTACTTCCAAAATTGCAATAATGGTCATTGGAATTCCACCTATTTGATTTAAAGACATTATTCATTCCAGAAGAAACATGTTTGAATTCTACTTTGTAGCCTAAACCTAGAACATGGTCTAATTGTATCTAAAAAGAATAACCTTCTATTATGTATGAAAGGCATTTTGGCTTAATTTCCTAATTTATTACCGGACAGACAGTGGTTATGTTGCTGGCAGAAAGACTGGATAGTGTGTTGCTATCCTCTCTCTGTCTTGATGGAGACCTTGGGAATTTATACAAGGTGAAAGGAATTTTCTCACCTTAAGTCAAATGGTAGACTGGTGTCTGAGAATGGGTACTAAGACAGAAGCAAGCTCAAAAGGGATTTAAAAAAACACATTTAATCTAAGAGTAAGATCTTGTCTTTGCCTGGCTGGTGAGACTGTGCGCCTGAATTCAGATCATAACTGGAATAGCCCAAGCGCATAGCTGCCCCTTCCTGGGTGGGAGAGGCTGTGTAGCAATTGCAATTCATGAGAAGACCAGCAGATGGAAGCTGAGAGCCGCCTAGTAGAAACATGTTTTTTAGATGACCACAAGTCCAACCAGCCTACCTACTAACATCCTGTAACTTCAACACATTACCAGATGAGCCATGGTTATAGGTGGCTCTGCCAGGGAAGTCACATCAGGCAAGAGAAGCAGTTCAGAAGGAACAGTGAGAATAATTCATGTTGGGGCAGTGGACATAGCACTGGGCCTGATGTCAGAAAGACCTGAGTTCAAAACCAGCTTCAGATACTACCTGTGTGACCCTTTGTCTGCCTCAATTTCTTTATCTGTAAAAATATAAGGATAATAATAACACCTACCTCCCAGGATTGTTGTAAGGATCAAATGAGATAATCATTGTAAAGCACTTAGCAGAGTACCTGGCAGAATAAGCACTACATAAATGTCTGTTGTTGTTACTATTGTTATTGTTATTCCCTAGGAACGTGAGGTGTTTTGGCCACACATGGTTCCAGGGGATATGGTTCTCTAAGTGTGCCCTCTTTATTTATGTTCCTTGGTCACATGTGTATTCTCTCTCTCTCTCTCTCTCTCTCTCTCTCTCTCTCTCTCTCTCTCTGTGTGTGTGTGTGTGTGTGTATGTTGCCTTTCCCACATATATTCCTTATGTGTGTACTTATGGGAATATGCAGGAGTACATATACCCTTACGTGTTTTGTGGAAATTGTCCTTTTTTTAAAAAAATATGTTATACTTTAGTTAAATGTCTTTTGCTTTGAACTACATATCCTCTTGTTGGTCTGGCAAATGGAACATCAGTGCGGGCTGATGAGCTCTTGGTTTGATGGAGGCTGACCCAACATACGCCATGAACAAGGATAGTTGACAGGGAGCTCACAAATGGGGGAGTGGGTCAGGGGCTATACTGTATTTGCTAGCTCATTTTCAATAAAATTAATTTAACAAGCATTAATTAAGCATTTTGCCATGTATAAAATATTGGACTAGGTGCTGAAGATACAGAACAAAGGCCAAATAGTCCCTACACTCAAGGAGTTTACATTCTATTGGTGGCATACAACAGACCCAGAGAAGTAAACACAAAGTAATTTCCAGGGAAATGGGAACAGAAACAACTAGGTGGACCAGGAGAAACATTTTATAGGGGATGTCACTTAAGCTATTCCTGGAGAGAGCTAGGGAATCCAAGAGGCAGAGTTGAGAAGGGAGAAAATTCCATAAAAGGAAGATAGTCTGTCCAAAGGACCATCATACATGGCAGGCAGCAAGTAGGCCAGTTTGACTAGGACATAGAGTGTGTTAGAAGTAATATGCAACAAGTCTAGAAAAATTGGCTGAATCCAGAGTGCAGAGGGCTTTTCATGTCAAACAGAAGAGTTTTTATTTTATCCTAGATGTGGGTGGCAGTCCCTGAAGCTTCTTGAGCAGGGGAGTAATATGGCTAGCTCTGTATATGAAGAATAATAATCTGACAACTTTGTAGAGAATGGGTTGGAGAATAGTTGCAGGGCGATCAAGTCAGAGGCTACTGCAATCATGCAGGTGAGAACTGATGAGGTCCTGAACTAGACTGGTGGCCACTGGTAGAAAAAAAAGGAGGGATGTGATAAAGCTGTAATTTTCAATTACAAGATTACTATAGGTACAGACCCTTCCTCTTAGTTCCTTTGTCTGAAGTTATATAGACGATCTCTATTGTCCTTGTGGAAAATCATCGTCTTAGTCTATTATAGACAACAGAGTTTTTGGAGAGTTAGATCCTTTCAAGAATGGGTTAACATTGTGCTATGTATAATATAACTGTACCAAAGAGCTCATGTATTTATAAAATAGTAAAAAACAAAACAAAATATATTTTCACTGTAATACTGAATTGGAAATCATGTAAATAGCTTACCATCTCTGGTAAAAAGACAGGAACTGACAGAACCTTCATGACCTTCCATCAGAGTTACACAAGCTCCCTCACTCCGAAACCCTCCTGCATTTACATCCCATATTTTTAAGGTTTTGTCCCAAGCAGCTGTACACAAGAAATGGCCACTGAAGGTAAAACAACAATCCGCAATAACATTGGAATGAGCTCTGAAACACAAGCGAAAAACACAGACAATGTGGGTTATCCTACTCTGGTTAAAGCTCTTCTGCTATTCCACTCCAAGGGTCCTGAGATAGATATGGCTTAGTTTGAATTTCTATAGGGCAATACGTCTCTAGCCACTGAGACTCTGGAAAACAATTTCAGTCATTCAGTCATCAAACATTCATCAAGTGCCTACTATGCATATGTATTCCTAGACAGGTACATGGTATATACTTATATGTACAGCTTTTATTTTAAATTTAACTTTTAATGTTTTAATATTTTCAATATTTTTATATGCATATATATATATATACATACACACATATATAATCCTAGAGGCATTAGGAAAATCACTAGAGTTGATTAAGCAGAACAGTCATAAGATCAGATCTGTGCTTAAGGAAAATTACTTTGGTCCTCACTGGCTTCCTCATTCTGGGCTATCACATTTCTGAAGATCTGCAGATAAAGAACTGTGAAAAACTGTGAAGAATAACTAGTAAGTTGTTTCAAAATCTACTGAACTCTTCCCCTTTTTCTCCATCTCTCCCTCTCTTTCCAATGTTGTGTATATGTAAATAACAATGTTCAACATTTATTCAGTACCTCCTATGTGTAAAGCGATATCCATCGAACTGAAGAAGATAAAAAAATAAATAAGACATGGTTCCTCCCTTTTGCCCCTTAGATGGCTCAGTGGACAGAGAGCTAAGCCTAGAGTCAGGAAGAAATGAATTCAAATCTAGCCTCAGACACTTACTAGCTGCATGATCCTGGGCAAGTCATGTAACCTCTGTTTACCTTAATCCATTGGAGAAGGAATTAGCAAACTACTCCAATATCTTTACTAAGAAAACCCCACAGACAGTATGGTCCCATGGAGATATAAAGCGTCAGACACGACTGAACAACAACAAACAAAACCCTCCCTTTAAGGAACATATACAGCTAGGTCCTGATTAATATGAATAATATATTCTGCAAAGTGGTTGCATTAATAAAATAAGGTAATTGGTTCCAGTCCAATGGAGATATGCAAGTAAATGTTTAAAATTAGTTTGTTATCTGTTTATTAATGTAATATAAGAGCAAAGGATAAGAAAAATGTATTTCTAATGCAAATTTATTACAAAGTAATAGAGAAGTTATAGAAAGAAAACTTTAAACATTAGAAAATTACTAAATATGGTATTTAAAGATAAGCCTACACTGAGAATGTGCAAAAAAACACCATTATTGTTGTTTAAAATATTTTACAGTGTAAATTGAACTGTCTTCCCTTTAAATCTCCATGCATATGCTGGTAGGTACAGAGAGCTTTATCTTGACAAATTTGCATGTTCGTATTCTCACACAATGAACACAGTGTAGAGAGATAACCCAGGACATTATCTAAAATCAGCAATACTTTACATATGTAATATTGTTGTCCTTACAATATTTTTCAATAGCTGAGCTAAAACAATTTGAAAACAGTCTTTGATGACATTAGTCACCCACACTTTCTTATTTGCCAAACAAAGAACTAGAAACAATCAATGGTGGTAGACTCTCAGTGCAAAGATTCTGAGAACAATAAAAAAGCATTAGTTTTCATTTCAAATACTTTTCTATGTTAGCTACCAATAAAAAGGTTAGGTGATTCTTAGACACTTTAAATCCAGGTTGAGTTTTTTCTTTCTAGAAATATATGTTCTAGAAGGCATCCTTTCCCAGAATAAATTTGTTACATCCACATTAAAAATTTATTGATCAATCTATCTATCTTCTTTGATTATTTTCTTCAAGATGACAGAATATTTAGCTGTCATGTCTTCCTTCATAGGCACTGGTTGCCTCTCTGATAATTTTAATATGATGTTCAATTTTGAACTCAAATTTTTTTTTTTTGCTTTTTGGAGGGCAATTGGGGTTAAGTAACTTGCCCAAGGTTACACGGCTAGTTTTTTAGTGTGGCTGTTAAGTGTCTGAGGCTGGAACCTAACTCAGGTCCTTCCGACTCCAGGACCAGAGCTTTACTTACTGCGCCACCTAGTCACCCCAGTTCAACTCAATTTTGAAAGTGATTGAACCAACCAACACTCGCAGTAAAAGTTTCTTCACTAGTCACTTCATTTCCATTTTTCTTTCATTGCCTTAAATAAACTTGAAGCTTTTATCTGAATGGCCCTTCTATAAAGAGTAATGTGTTTTTAATTGACATCTTCATCCATTTCTATAACTGATGCTTCTCTTCCTTGTAGTTATTTGCAAACCACAAAAAGCTGATTCAACTTTGCCTTTTTCTTTTAGCCTTTGTGTTTTAGAATATTCCGTACCATGGATTCAGACATCTTGACATCTTGTCCTGTTTTAGAGTTATAACCCCATTCATACATTAAATTATATCAAATTTATCTTCTAGTGTAATAACAAGCCTCTTCTTTTTGTGCTACAGGTGTTTTCATCTGAAATACTCTTCCCTTTGACCAGTTTGTTAAAGGCTCTTTTAAAAAAATTTGACACAACAGAACATCATATCCATACTTAACGATAAATGCACACAGATCAAGTACCTTTATGTTAAAACCCTCAGTTAGCTCGAATGAATCTTATTAATTGAATTTTGGCTTATATCAAATATGACCTGGTATAATTTTATAATTCATACTAAATTGAATTTTACATTATTCAAATTCATGTCTAGGTGCATGCTAGGTAGGGGTGGAGTGAGACAGGATTAACAAGTGCATAAATAACTATAACATAAACTAAAACATGACAAATACATGATGGATACACACCAAGCAGCATGTATCTCTGTGCCTGTCTCCCTAACTTTGATTTTTTTCCTATGCCCTCTACCTGCTTTACTTTCCCTACATCTTTCCCTTTCTTTCTTATCTTAATGTCCCTACATCTCCTTCCCCCCTCAAGTGTACATAATATTCACTTTTAAAACACATCTCTGGAAAAAACTTAATTAAATTGCTTTTTTCTTGTGTGTGGGCCTTGACACAAGGTATTTCATTGGGGAGAGGGAAGATGGAGGACATAGGCTTTAAGAGGCTCTCCATTCCTGCCCTAAATAGACTGCTCAAATGAACCATTAAATATAATTACAACCTCTGTATTCTGTAGAACTCAGCACTATTCATCAGAAGAAAAGAGTAAACAAAAACTGGTTTCTAGAACACAATATCTGGTTTTGCCTTTTTATCCCCCCTGAAAATAGCCTTTTGAAATGCACAAACTAGATAAGGCCAAAAGAAAAGACTAGTCAACTCTACAATAAAATTCAATTTTGCAAACAGTAGCAGCTTTTAGACAAAACCTCAGAGTTCCAGCACCTGGCAGGATATGAACAATCCCTAAAAGCTGTATTATATATACATAAAGAATTATAAGCATCTTCCTGGGAAACTTGTTTGTACTCATTGTGATTAAAAAACAGGATAGAGTTGCCATTCCTAAATAAACTTCTAATCTCTTTCTCTATTGATATAGGTGTGTGTATGTGTGTGTGGAGAGAGGGGGAGAGAGAAGACAAATACCCATACTCTTACAGAATACATTTCCTGAAAACTTTAGTTCAGCTAAATTGTTTAATAGCAACTAAGTGGTCAAATGGATAGAACACTATGTCAGGAAGACCTGAATCCAGCCTTAGACACTTACTGGCTGCGTGACCCTGGGCAAGTCACTCAACCTGTTTGCCTTAATTCACTGGAGAAGAAAATGGCAAACCACTCCAATATCTTTGCCAAGAAAACTCCATGGACAGTATGGTCCATGTCCAGGACCACAAAGAGTTAGACATGACTGAATGACTGAAGAACAGATTGATTAACATATGCCACTTTCCACTTTTGTACCTTACAAAACTTTACAGAAAGGATGATGCTAGCATTGTTCACTTTATTTGCCCTGAGTTTGATTGTTTCTTAAGACAAATTTTATTTACACTATTGTTGTCTTTGTGTGTGTGATTTTTTTTTTTTTTTGCCTCTTGATTGGTGGCTGGATTAAACTTCTAGAGAAGTTCTCAGAAACTAAACTCTGAAAATATAAAGAATAATTACTCCAATTAGAAGGAAAAGGGGGAGATATCTAAAGATAATCATATAAATACTAAAGGAACCATTATCAACAAACTTCAATTTTAAAAGACAAATACAAAAGGTGGAAGTGAGAAGAGGTAGCAGGACAAACAGAACAGCAGGGCATAGCCAGTCGTACTAAAACTTGAAATGAGGCAATGCTGGCAAGGAAAATGATGGACAAAAAATGCTAGGTTTTAGGGGTGTTTTTTCAGTTGTATTGGAGAAATGAGGACAAAGAAGGGATAGGCCTGCTGCTTGGAACAGAAAGGATGCTGATAACTAACAATAGAGAGGAGGCAGAGCTATTCAAGTCAAATGGATTCTATTTTCACTACCAAGAAAAATGATCTCTGGACTGGAAAGGACAGAACAAAAATGGGTAACAGGGAGCTGATAGTGAAGACAAGCACAGAGGTAGAAGGGGCACCTCACTGACCTTGGTGAGTTCAGGCCATGACACCTAAATGAATTCTTCAGCTACTGAAAGAACTGGCAAATGTGAAGCTAAGCTCCTGTGAGCAATCCTTGAAAAATTGTGGTGAATAGGAGTGTTACCATAGTAATGGAGGAGAGCAAATGTTATACCAATTTTTTAAAAAGGGAAAAGAGAAAGATCTGAAAACTCTTGATTAGAAAGCTTGACTTTGATTCCTAGCAAACATCTATTAATGAGATAGTTAATGAACATCTAGAAAAGGGAAGGGTGCTTGCAGCCACCAACGCTTCATTAAGGACTGACTGGTCATGCCAGACTGACCTTATTTCATCTTTTTTGAGAACCTTGCTAACTAGTAGATGAGAGGAATGTTAATAGTTTACCTAGATTTTAGCAAAGCATTTGACAAGATCTGTCATGCTAATCTCATGGAAAAGATGGAGAGACTGATTTTTTTTTTTTAATTTTAAGGAGTTAGTGAGGTGTTGTATTAGAGAGAATTGTCTGAAAACAATTCCTGAAAATTATCTTAGAATCATGAAGAGCTGAGTTCAAATTCTGCCTTAGACACTTACTATATGACAAATCACTTAACCTCTTTCAGCCTCAGTTTCTTCATCTCTAAAATGATGATAATAATACTACTTTCTCACAGAGTTGTTTTGAGGGCAAAGTAAGATAATAGATATGTAAAATGCTTTGAAAATCTTAAAATGCTATCTAAATGATAGGTATCATTATTATCAATGTTAATACTATAGTACAATTAAATGGATTTGGAACTGAATGGATGGCCAAACCAGCCTATGCTTTGTGGTCTTTATGACTACAAAAAAAAAGTGATTAAGAGTTCTTTATCAACTTGGAAGGAGGTCTCTAGAGGAATGCTCCAGGGATCTGTGCTTAGACTTGTGTTTTCTAACATATTAATCAAGTATTTAGATAAAGACATAGATGGTATGATTATCAAATTTTAAGATGACAAAATAATGACAAAATTCATTTGGAAAAACAAAAGATATAAACTATGAAGGGAAATGGTGAAAAGAAGTAAGGACAAAGATGGAATAACACTTTCAAGCCTCAAACTATATTATAAAGCATCAGTCATCAAAGCTATCTGGTATTGGTTCAGGAATAGAAAGTTATATTAATGGAACAGACTAGACAAGGGAGATTCAGAAACAATAGAATCTCAGTGTTTTATAAAGTGGAAAACATAAATCGCCTGGGGAAAATGTCCCTATCTGATTAAAAAAAGAAAAGAAACAAATTGCTGGGAAAATTGAAAAGTGATCTTGCAGAAATTAGACTTAGACCAACTTAGACCACACTCCATAATACATTCTAAATGGATACACAACTTTAATAACACAGATCATAATATAAAACAATTTGAAGAGAAACAGAGCATATGTGTGTCGCAGCTATGTGTAGGAGATGTATTCTTAACCAAACAAGAGATCAAGGCAATAAGAAAAGATAAAATAGAAAACTTTCATTACTTGAAACTAAAATTAAAAGGCTTCTCCAGAGACAACATTAATGCACCTAGGAAAAGGGAAGTGGTCAAATGGGAAAGTCTTTTGCATCAAATTTCTCTGATAAGGGTTTGGTATCCAAGATTATACACACACACACACACACACACACACACACACACCATTCCTCAATAGATAAATGGTCAAAGGATATGAAGAAACAGTTCTCAGAAGACCTGCAAAGTATTTACAACCACATGAAAAAAATGTTCCAAATCATTAAGAACAAGAGAAATACAAACCAAAACAACCATGAGGCTTAATCTCATATAATGAAAATTAGCAAAAATGGCAACAGTCAATGTTGAAGAATTTGTAGAAAGATATAATAACACATCCAGAACTACATCAAGGTAAATGGAAAGAAAAACAGCACATCAAAAAAATCAAAAGTAGGGGCAGCTAGGTGGTGTAGTGAATAGAGGATGGCCCTAGAGTGAGGAGGACCTGAGTTCAAATGTGACCTCAGACACTTGATACTTACTACTTGTGTGACCTTGGGCAAGTCACTTAACCCCAATTATCTTGCCATCTCCCTTCAAAAAAAATGAAAAGTAAATATAATAAAATTATAAAGATCAAGCAGGACTCAAATGAAGGGATATGAGAAGATACCTCCAATCTACCCCTTAATGGAGGTAGAAGAGTCATGGGTATTTTCAGACTTTTTCAATTCATGGATCAGTTGTGCTGCCTTTTTTTCCCTTCTAAAAAACTTTATTGTCCTATGGGATGATTGTCTGGGAAGGGGAAGGGGAGGGTCACATGGGGTAACTATGGTGATGTGTGAAACAGAAAATATCAATAAAAATTATTTTTTAAAAATTAAGATAACACAAATGAAGAAACAGCTAATACATTGGATTATTAGATTAGATTTTATTAGCATCAAGATAAAAAAGATTCTAACAGGCTAGAATGTTTGACAGAATCTAAGATGAAATTTAATAGAGAGGAATGTTCAATCTTATTCTTAGGCCCAAAAAAATCATCTTCACAAGTATAAAATGGAGAAGTTTTTCCAAAACAGTAAATGGTCTGAAAAATATCTGGGGGTTGTAGTGGATCATCAACTCCATATGAGTCAAAAGCATTAGTCAGTCAACCAACAAGCATTTAATAAGCATTTACTACAAATCAAGCTCTTCACTAAGCAATGGGGATACCAGAAAAGGCAACAATAGTGTCCCTGCCTCAGGGAGCTCACATTCTCACAAGGGAGACATATGTAAATAACTTTATACATATAATATATATACAGAGTAGATGGGAGGTAATCTCAGAGGTCAGAGACCAGCAGCAGTGTAGAGATGGGGACCAGACAAGGCTTCCTGTGGTTGGGATTTGAACTGAGTATTGAAGAAAGCCAAGGAAACTAAGAGGTAGAGGTGAGGGGCAAGCACTCTAGGTATGGGGAAAGGAGGGGAACTACCAATACAAAGTCACAGAGTTTGGAGCTGGATTGTCATATGGGAAGAACTACAAGGGGGACAGTGAGGAGGGATCTTAGAGTATGTAGAGGGGAGAAAAGTGTTGTGAAGGGCTTTAAATGCCAAAAGAGAGCTTTAGATTTGATCATGGAAGGTAATAGGGAATAGCAGGATTACATTGTAAGAGAGGATATAACAGTATCTTGTTTTGCTCCCACAAAAGTTATTGGAAGATAATCACTTATCTAAAACCCTGGCCTTCCTGGAACTATGACAATGACCAGAGGGAACTAGAAAGGTGCAGGTGGGGAGAGGGAAGGGGAGGGGAAGGGGGGAGCCCAAAGTTCTGACCTTAGGAGAGGCCAGGTCCCTTCAGGTCTCTAGTATCCTCATTACCACGCCTATGTAATCTGCATGTATTAAGGGAATATAGGGAAATAAAGTGAGGAATTTGACTAACCCTAACTCTACCAGGAAGGACAGAACAGTATAACCTTACTCCCACTACAGCACCAGTGTGGGTGTGTCCCTAGTGAGCACCACACCTGCTTCCTTGCTGGTAGTGTAATAAACGCCTTCCTCTGCACACTCTGTTTCTGAGTTCTTTCAGTGAGAAGGGGTTTGTCCTTTTAAGGAGTACATCATGTAGATCTTCCTAAGAGCCCCCAAAGGGAAGCTGTGGGTAGCAGAAGCTTGTCCCAGGCTAACTCCCTGATCCCACCAGGAACTCATGTGATCCCCAAAAACATGTTTCTTACAACACGAGTAAGGAGTAGGGAGAGAATTGAGGCAGAGAAGCCAATTAAAAGGCTTATTAAGTAGTCAGGACAAGAGGCAAGGAGGCCTGGTATTAGAGTTGTGGCGAAGAGCACTTTGGGTTGAATGATGAGCCAGAATGAAGTTTAGAAATGAGTGAGAGGTGAGGAAATGAAAGCAGTTATTGTTGACAGCTTTCTCCAGGAGCTGAGCTAAGAAGAGGGGAGGTATAGCAGAGGTGTGCTGGCTTCAATTTGTACTGACTTGTGAGAACCAATTGTTAAATTTTCAGTGTGACTATTTACACCTTGAAAATTAGCAAATGCCATATCAGTGCTTAATGTATTGTTTTGTTAATTTCTAGACTTAAGAAAGTGGTGGAGGAAATGCCAATAATGCAAATTAAACTTAAAAGTATATCATGAATGCTTTTTTTTTCTGGAGATCCAGGTGTTAAATATTTATCACTATATGCCTGCATGTAAGACAACTGTAGTCAGGGATGGTAGGATCAAATTAGAGGTTTTTTAAAGGATGAGGGAGACATGGCATAGGAAAAGCCTATATATAGGGAGAGATTGAAAATAAAAGAGAGGGTTGGCCAGGTAGCACAGTGAGTAAGAGCACCGACTCCAGTGTCTGGATGACCTGGGGATCGAATCCTGGCTCAGATACTTAGCACCACACCCAGAAATAACTGGCTGTGTAACCTTGAGCAAGTTACTTAACCCCAATTGCTTAAAAAAAAAAAAAGAAAAGGGAGAGAATGAGAATTATAATGAGAAGTCTGATAGAAAAAAAGCAAGGGTATAGGTATGGGATAAAGAGTGTATGTAGAGGATTTGGCCTTGACAAAGTGAAGGAACATCAGAGACAGAATGAAAGAAGAGAGATAGTGTAGAAAGACATTAGTGGTGTGCTTAGAAGGAAACTCTCTTAGAATGGCCTTGTTTTGTAGTAATATGGAAGGGGAAAAAAAAAAAACAACCTCATGGAAGCAGGACTACATTGAGAGGTACAGTTCCAGGGATAAGGAAATAATAGTCCTGCTATACTCTGCCCTGGTCTAAAGTATTATATTCAGCTGTGGGAGCCACATTTTAAGAAGAATGTCAATAGGATGGAGAGGATCCAATGTAGGGTAATCAATGAAGGGTCTCAAGTTCAAGCCATAGGAAGATCAATTAAAGGAATTGGGGTTATTTAGCCTGAAGAAGAAAAGATTTAGTGGGAAATGTGATAGCCAGCTTCAAGTATTTGCAGGAATGTCACATGCAAGAGAAACAAGACTTGTTCTGCTCAGCTCTAGGTAGTTGCACTCAGAACAATATCTGGAAGTTTACAAAGAGGCAAATTTTTGTATAATTTAAGGAGATCCTTCCTGATGAGAAAAACAATCCCAAAGTAGAATGGGCTGCTTCAGGAGACAATTGCTTCCTGCTCTCTAGAGGTCTTCAAGAAAAGACTGGACAACCACATGTTGCATATGGAAATTGTACTAAATGGTCACAGCGTCCCTTCCACGTCTGAAATTCTAGGATTCTCAGATTGAACTACACCATCCTGATTGACATCAAACACAAACATCTATGGTAAAGCTGCATCTGATACTCTGGCACACAATATTTAGTCAATAATTGCATTCCTCAGTTAGCAGGAGACAGAGACAGAGACAGGCAAGTACTAGTGACATGTTCCTTGTTCTCTTCCCACTACTCTTCCTGTGCTGGGGTTTATGTGATCTGGTCTAAAAGGACTATCAGCACATAGGATACTTCTCCCTGGCTGGGATAATTCATTCATTTTCTCCTTTGATATTTCAAATTCATCCGAGTTAATAGGCACAAATAATGGGAATTAGAGCTAGAAGAGGTCTTAAGAGATCCACTCATTTTACAGAGGAGAAAACTGAAGCCCACAGAGAAGAAGTGGGCTTTCTATAATAACTCTTCATTCCTGCTTATTTTGCTTTTAGTACAACTGGGATTGAGGATTGAGACTGGACCTTTAATGTCAATGGCACAGGGAATTTCCGGGTGAGGAACCTCCCTCCACCAATGTAGATCAATACATCCTGTGCAACTTAAAATCTTAGAGAATTGCCTAGAGAACTGAGAGAGGTTACATTACATAGCTAACATGTCAGAGATGGAACATGAACACAGATTTTCTTGGCTCTGAGGTCCCTCTCTATCTACTATGCCATGCTGACTATTATTTCTTGTTGACTAATAAATGCTTGTTGACTGATTAATTGATAGATTATTTCTTACTCATGAATTGTTAGAAGTGTAGCTTGAGCTGATACATCCCAAATCTTTACATTAAGATCAGATGATCCTGAAGCCACTCGCAGGTTGTCAGGATTAAAACAGCAACTTGTTACTGGTCTATCATGGTGAGCTGAGACAAGAGAAAAAAATCACCTTGCTGAAACACATTTCAAATTTATCTTAGGTTACTCTTTTGTCACATATATTGCACATATATTAGTTATACTAATCTGAGTGGCTATCAATAATTATAGCGGGCATTTAGATAGTGCTTTAAGATTTGCTTTTTTTTTTAGGGCAATCAGGGTTAAGTGACTTGCCCAAGGTCACATGGCTAGTTTTTGTGTTAAGTGTCTAAGGCTGGATTTGAACTCAGGTCCTCCTGACTCCAGGGCCAGTGCTCTATTCACTGAGCCACCTAGTCACCCCAGTGCTTTAAGATTTGCAAAGCATTTACATATGTCTCTCATTTGATCCTCATAACAACCTTCTAAGGTAGGTGCTATTATATCAGCCTCATTTTACAGTATGGAAAGTGAGGCTGAGAGAGGTTAAGGTAAAACGACTAGTAAATGTCTGGGGCAGGATTCAAACTCAAGTCTTTTCAACTCTAAATTTAATGCCGTGTCACCCAACTGCCTAATACTCTGAAAACATGTTCTTGGTCCTGTTACATAAAGTGTCATGCCAACTTTGCTAATCCATATGTACTTATCTAGATGAAATGAGAGAACAGGTCATTCAGGAAAAGGTTGTTCAAGAACCAGAAAAAATATTTGAAAACAGGAAGTATACCAAATAAGCAAATACAAGGTTGAACTCAGTTCATTGATATTGCAGAGAAAACCTTTTTTTTTAATAATTAGCCTTACCTATCCTATGGTATTCAGCATCAGGAAAAAAAATACTCCCAAATGCAAACCTGAGTCATGCAAAACTCAGAACATTGATATTGCAGAGAAAACCTTTTTTTTTTTTTTTAATAATTAGCCTTACCTAGCCTATGGTGTTCAGCATCTGTAGCAGCAAGCACCCCAGTGTCCCCAGGGTGCCTGCTCACACAGGTTCTTGGATCTGCTTTGTTAAAGGAAAGCAACTCAAAATGGGTTAACAAGCTTACTTTAATCAGTCGGACATATATCGTTTACCTTGTTCAGGAGAAAAGGTCAGCACCCTGAACCTCAAAGTATACAGGCATAATTATCAAGACAGAAACATCAAGTAGACAGATTTCCAAACTGTCCAACCATTACATCCATACCCAGTCAACATCTGGGTTTCCACATTCTGGGTTTTTCAAAGCCGGGGGACTCTCAAAACGGCTTCCCAGAATTCAGATCAAATCACGGAACACTTCTCAAAGTGAGTCCCAAAACAAAGCTACACATCAGTGCTTATATAGCCTTCTCCTGGCTCAGAGAATGTAACAACCTTTTTGACCCACTGGCCAATCAAAAAGTATCTACTGAAAAACAAGCCTCCCTCTCCAGGCTTCTGGTGCACTTTAGCCTAGGGGCAGGGAAGATCTTTAAAATTTACATTCGCATTACAGCATCAGAAAAAAAAATATACCCAAATGCAAACCTGAGTCAGGCAAAATCTTTTTAAAATTGTTTCTAAAAGGGAAATATTATTCATCAGTATAATTGTGTTTAAAAACTGTTTTCTTATGTTTAAATGTGTTTAAAAGAAGAAAAGGCATGACACCTCTAAGAATGGCTATGATAGAAGTAGTTGAAGTTAGAATTTTTTATTCCCATTCCTAGCTCCACCCAAGATCATTGGATCATTAATTTTGAGCTGGAAGGGGCCTCAGAAGCCAACCAGTCCAACCCCCTTAATTAACTGGTAAAGTAAAGCCCAGGGACACAAAAGTAATGTCAGAAGTGAGAAGTGAACCCAGATCTTCTAATTCTAGAACCATAGCTCCCAAATCTTTTAATTTCAAGAAAAGATGCAGAATAAGTTTTACTTGCATCTTGGAATCCAAGGGAGCTTTAGTTAAGCAGTTGAGATTAAAGAAAAAGTATCATTTTTGTGTGTGTAGTGCTTGTGTAATATAAGCTCCTTAAGAACAAACACTTTCCTTTTTGCCTTCAGGGTCCCATATTTTTTTTTAACAACAATATTGTTGCAGTGATGCCACATGGATGTTAATTCATGGCATACCACAATCTCCAAAGAATTAAAGTTGTGGGCCAATCAAAGAGTCATAAAGAAATACATGGCGGTTACAGGAAGTACCCATGAACCAGTGAAGAATTCTGCATAAGTGTAGTAGAGAAAATCTATGACCAGGAAAGGAGGTAGACTGTTCATATAGCAAGAATGGGAGATAAAAGATGCTCTGGTGATCCATGTTACATCAAGAGACTTAGAGAGGGGTAGCTAGGTGGCGCAGTGAGTAAAGCACCGGCCTCAGAGTCAAGAGGACCCGAGTTCGGTTCTGGCCTCAGACACTTAACACCCATACAAAAAAAAACTAGCCATGTAACCTTGGGCAAGTTACTTAACCCCAATTGCCCCCCAAAAGGCAAAAAGATAGAGAGACTTAGAGAAAGACCCTCTGCCAAAATGCATGATGTCCCCTTGGGGAGGATTCATGGCACAACATGGATATGAGTAGCAGATGAGGAGGAGACATGGGATTATAGGACCTTATCTGGGATACCTTGACAACATGGCACTCAGTTTTACAGATTGGGTCCCCAGTGGGATGACAGCTTTCACAGGTTCACAGGTACTCCATGGGTCTGCTCTCCTAAAACTATAGCTCACAAGCCCTCACTCACCTTTAATAGAGAGACAACAGATATAATTAGTTTAACGCAAAGGCATTTACTAGATTGCTGTAGCAAGAACAATGGCTACACAACATTTATTCCCATAAATCTGGGGCAGATTATCTCACAAGTGACCATAGCATCAGTGGGAAGAGCAGGCACAAACTTAAGGGTACACTAAACACAAAGAGAACATCTGACCAAGGCAACAAACCCTCCAGCACTTCAGGGCCTCAACGCCCATTCTCTTTTTGTGGCATCCTCATGCTGCATATCACCCAAGTGAAGCATCTGTGCTAGGTGGGTGAATCAACTAAGCTCCCTGCACCAGCTCCTATCTGCCACTCAGTTACCAACTGACAAGACTAATTCTCCTTTGAATCAATGGTTGGCTCTCTTCTGTGTTGCCAGAGGTAATAATCATTGAAACTTCTTCCTGCATCAATTCTCTCTCCTGGGCAAGTAGCTCAAAAGAAGAGGGAGGTTGAGAAAGAAATCCACTCACTTCTTGCTGCTCCCTGGTATAGAAGAGAGGATCACCCTCCACAAAGCAAATTTGCTGGGTCATCATTTATTTCACACACCCTAAATTTGGCTGAACCCCAAAGTTCAGTGCTAGACCCTCTTTTCCCTCCAAATTCTCTTCTGATAACCTCATCGTTTCCCATGGATTTAACTATCATCTCTATGCAGATGACAGGTCTATCATATCTATATCTATATCTCCATCTATATCTATAGATATAGATATTATGTCCCAATCTCTCCTCTGAGCCTCAGTCTAATGGGTTTTAAACTGAATGTCTCAGACATCTCAAACTCAGCATGTCCACAATTGAAACCTATTGAACCACAATTGAAATTATCTTTCCCCACAAATCCTTCCCTCTTTCAAATGTTCCTGATTTTGTCAAAGGCACCACCATCCTTTCAGTCTCCCAAGCTTGTAATCTCCGCATTATCCCTGATTCTTCACTTTCCTTCATCTTACATATCCAATCACTATTAAATCTTGCCATGTCTACCTATATAGCATCCCTTACATTTGGCCCATTCTCTCCACTCCATCAGCTGCCTTCTTGGCTCAAGCCCTCAACACCTCTCACCTGGATTATCACAACAGCCTCAAGTCTCTTGCCACTCCAGCTGATCCTACACAGTGCTGCCAAAGTAATATTCCTTAAACACAGATGTGGCCACAGTACTCTTTCACTCAGCCAACTCCAATGGGTTCTCAATTGTCTCTAGGATAAAATAAAAACTTCTCTGCTAAGCTTTGAAAGCCCTTTTACAACCTGATTCCAATCTATCCAGCCTCACCAAACATTACTTCCCTTCTGCACTCTGTGATATTTTGCAAAACTGGCCTTCTGTTTGTTCCTCATATATCACACTGCCCTGATCCCACCTCATGTGTGGGATGCATTCACTCCACTTCTCTCTTTTACCTCACAGAATTCATCTCATCCTTCAACATGCACCCCAAGCACCACCTTCTATATGAAGTCTTCTCTGATTTCTCCCCATCCCCCAAGTGACAGTGGCCTCCCTCCAGAACTACTGTATTTAACTTACTCTCTTTGTATTTATCATATATGTATTCTTATTTGTACTTGTTATCTCCCCCCATTATAACGTAAGTTCTTTGGTGATAGGGACTGTTTCATTTTATATTGTATCTTACTGAGCGTGGCATTTGTTGTTGTTCAGTTATGTTTCTACTCTCTCTCTTTTTTTTTTTTTTGGAGGGGAGAAAGCAGGGCAATTGGGGTTGTGATTTGCCCAAGGTCACACAGTGTAATGGGACTGCAAATTTGGAAGATCTTCCCTGCCCCTAGGCTAAAGTGCACCTGAAGCCTGGGGTGGGAGGCTTGTTTTTCAGTAGATACTTTTTGATTGGCCAGTGGGTCCAGAAGGTTGTTACATTCTCTGAGCCAGGAGAAGGCGATATATATAAGCCCTGATGTGAGGCTTTGTTTTGGGGACTCACTTTGAGAAGTGTTCTGTGATTTGATCTGTATTCTGGGAAGCTGTTGTCCAGGGCCCCCCCCCCCTTTGAAAAACCCAGATGCTGAAACCCAGATGTTGACTGGGTATGGATGTAATGGTTGGACAGTTTGGAAATCTGTCTACTTGATCTGTTTCTGTCTTGATAATTCTGCCTGTATACTTTGAAGTTCGAGGTGCTGACCTTTTTCCCCTGAACAAGGTAAATGATATATGTCCGACTGATTAAAGTAAGCTTGTTAACCCATTTTGAGTTGCTTTCCTTTATCAAAGCAGATCCAAGAACCTGTGCTAGCAGCCACCCTGGGAACGCTGGGGTGCTTGCTGCTACACACAGCTAGTAAGTGTTAAGTGTGTGAAGCCAAATTTGAACTCAGGTCCTCCTGACTCCAGGGCCAGAGCTCTGTTCACTGCACCACCTAGCCACCCCATATTCCTACTCTTGATGACCCTTTGGCTCACACTGTCCAGAGTTTTCTTGGCAAAGATACTGAAGTGGTTTGCCTTTTCCAGTGCATTAAAGCAAACAGAGTTATGTGGCTTGCCCAGAGTCACACAGCTAATAAGTGTCTGAGGCTAGATTTGAATTCAGGTCTTCCTGACTCCAGGCCCAGCTCTCTGTCCACTGAGCCACCTAAATGCCTCCTAGCATAGTGCCTATTAAGTGTACATATTAGGCACTTAATAAATGTTTGTTGATTGATTCTTATCCTAAACTGTCTCAATTGCAGTCTTAGTGCTTGTAAATTTCCTTTTTAAAGCCACCAGGAATGTAATAAATCTTCTGCCAGTCATTGGAAAGCTGCCCCTCTAGTTCCATCAGTAGCATGGGCAGACATACCTTGTATGTCTCTTTCTGTTACCTTCTATCATCTATGAGTTCATAAACTGGATTGGGAGGTAAATCAATTGGTTAAGAACCAAAGTCTCTCCCCCAAAGTATTTTTTTCCATTTAACCAATACTTATTAAGGCCTATTACATATTAACTTTGATATTCTTTGGGAAAAAAATCTACTATGAGCTCAAAAAAATCTAACTATGAGCTCTTTGTGCTAACTACATTTCCTCCAAGGACTTCTTATATTCCCTTTCAAGTCTAACTTCAATTCAATTAAGCAAACATTTCATAAGCACTCGGTAGGTTTAAGACACTAAACTAGTGCTAGGGAGACAGAGACAAAAAATAAAATACTCCAGGTTCTTTGCTCTCCTCTTTTTATTGTTCATATGCAGTGTATGTCCAAGATCTGCTATTTTACCCACCTATGTTTTCCTGTGTCGATTTTTAATTCACTCTTTTGAGTCATTATGGATCTCCTTTAGGAGGTTCTGCTATATTAAAATCTATCAATCAATCCATCAATCAATAAGAATTTACTAATCACCTATTTTATGAATAATACTATGTTAGTTGAGATACAAGAACAAACCATGAAACAATGCCTGCACTCAAGGAGCTTACATTCGGCATGTGATCTAATGAAAGAACACCTGAAGTTTTCATCATCTATAAGAAATTCAGTCTCCATTTGGACTCTGTTCTGCACATACTACACAAAGCTGGCAAATACATTTGATGAGCATATGTCTCCCTGTTTTATGTCTCATTTGCTGTTAGGGAATAGTTGAACAAAATTATCTGTATTACTAGGTCTGTAAAAGATTTTTTTGTGATCTTAACATAAACATGGCAGATATTTCTTTGAAGGAGATTCTTAAAAGTTTTGTTATACCCTATTGAATAAAATGTTTTTTTTATCACACTGGGATCTTGTTTTCTTTGCACTTTTCATCCAATTGTATAACTCTAAAGCTATGATCTAATGGGAAAAAAAAGCAGTTTGCTGTAGAAATCTTGACAGATTTATTCCATTTTTTTCTATTTGTTCTCAATCTGGTTTCATCCTTAAATTCTTTCTCCTGAAACAATAACTGAAGAGATTGTGGGAAAATATCTTTTTAACATCAATATTCTTTCACTGACACTGTATAAATTATGAAATATGACATGCTTTGAGTAATTAAAATTGAAGATCACTCAAAAAGCAATGAAGAGATTCATGATGGGTATAAATATCATATTACCAGTAAAGAATAGCATATAAGAAAATCACTGCTAGAAGAAAACACTGGAAAATTATATAGCAATATAAATTAGTCATGTAGCAAGAATAAGGGACAGAACTGTAACTGGGGTTTTTCTCTAAGGAACCAAATTTGGAGGGTATTGATATCACTTTGTACTTTCTTTGTGCTATGATGAGATCCCTCTCTCACATCCCCCTCTCTCTCCCCCAGCAGCTATTCCAAGAATGTCCTCACATGGATGTCCCTGTTTCTTTTCTTCCCTCCATCTCCCTCTTTCTCTCTCTCTCTTCCTGTAAAGGGCAATGTCCAGACACCCTCTCCAACTGAAAGTCCACTTATCCTGTGTAGAAAAAAATTCCTAGGTAGTTTTCATGAGAGATAACATAGGGACAGGCTATATGTTGCACTAGCACCCTTGTAAAGTCAAGAGATTTAGAGAAAGGACCCCAAATGTTGGATGAATATTCAGGGTAGAATTTATTGGACAACCTGATGGTAAGCCTGGATGAAATGCATAAAGGAGTACTGATTCTTACCATGGGAGTACCCACATCAATGAGGTTAAATATCTACAGAAACAGGCAACTAGGTAGTACAATAAATAGAGTGCCAGTCTGTCGTCAGGAAAGCCTGAGTTCAGATCCAGCCCCAGATAGTTGTGTGACCTTGGGCAAAATCACTTAACCTCTGTTTGACTCAAGCTACCTCAACTATAAAATAAAGATAATAATAGCACCTACATCCCGGGATGTTGTGAGGATCAAGTGAGATAACTGTAAAACACCTAGCACTGTAGCCTGGCACACAGAAGAAACTTAATAAATGCTATAATAATATAACAAATGTTACTATAATAACTGTCTATTATTAGTGAAGTGCAGATGATCAACACAATGATGTCTGAAGCAGTGTATTCTACCATTTCTACAAATTGTGGTGATTCCAAGATAAGAAGAATTTCTTACTTATTCATTATATTCTGGAAAAGATAAAAAAAATATCAAAAATTTTTTTTATGTTTGTGATACCAGTTGACTCAAACAAGCAAGGTCAAAATTAAGGCTGAGCTTTCAAATGCTCTAAGAAGCCAGGAGACCGCTTCCATGATAGAAATTAAATGCTGACACTTCTTTCAGGTTGAATGAACAAATGATTGGATGAAAAGGGCCAATTATATAATGGATAATAAATGTCTCAATTTTGTCTCTCCTTGCTTTTCTTGATGAACATCCCAGCCTTCTAAGGAGGCCAGGTCTCTTTTTCTTCCTGTGAATGTTTCATCATACAAAGCAATCAAAACTCAATAACAACCAAATAACAAATATAATTTAAAAATGGAATAAAAAATCCCCTTGCTTAAAGTACTCTTACCCTTGACAAGTGTGATGATTTTTCCATTATTTGCATCAATGACACAGATTGCATTTGCTACATCCAAACCACAGACCACATATCTACCATCATAAGAAATTTTACATGAAAGTATAATGTTTTCATGGTTGAAAGACCACTAGAAAAGAACAGATAAATGAATATTCAGATTCAATCAGCTTCTTATCAGACTATCTTACATCAAAAGAAATCAAAGAAGTAATGATACAGATATTCTTTGCTCTTCTCTATGGTTTTGGTTACAGTAATCATGTCATCATGGTACCTGAACTGAGCAGGAGCCAAAAATGTTGATCCAGTTGTGTTAGAAAGTATTATCTTATGCTCATTCTCTTGTTCAATTATCTCATTTACAAAGCATGCCTTAAATAGCCTAAGTTTTTTTTAAGTTTTTTTTTTACAGGCTAAAACTGAGACTTCTAACTAGAGTCACTTTTATCTAGAATAGATATCACTCATCTTTGCTATCAATGTCTCCACCACCTCCCAATGAGTCTGCAACCCTGAGTCATCTTTCCTATTTCCCTCTATTTCACCCCACCACATCCAGAGAGTTACTACATCCTGCCTGTTCTTCCATCAAAGTTTCCTTCATATGCATTCTATCTTCACTCTCACAACTAACCATCACTATGGTCAGGACCCCCTTCAATGTAAGTCAGTATCATTGCTTGATTTCCTCCTATCTAGTCTGCCAAATGCCAGACTCTTCTTTCTTCAATCTATTCTACACATGGCTGCCAAACTCATCTTCCTTGAACATTATTATTATCATATTACCCCCTCCTCATTGACTCCCAAATATAAACTCTACTTGACTTTGAAGACCTTCCACAATATAATCCCACTTGTGCCATCAGACTTGATTTCCCACTAATCCTCAACAAATGCTCTACTTCAGCTAGGTAAGTTTCCTCACTGTCCAGTAAATATATTTTGCTCATTCCTATCCCCATTCTGTTGTTCATAAGGTTTCCCACTTTTGGAATTCCCTCTCTAGTCCTTCTGCTCATCCAAATTCTTTCCATCCTTTAAAACCCAGCTCAAGTGTCATCTCCTCTACGAAGCCTTCCTTGACTACTGCAAAACTTATTATTGTTTTCTTTCTCTGAAGTACAGCACTTGAAACCTGTCCCACCATTTATCACTTAGCAACTGTCTTTGTAACTGCTTACTATTTCATGTATGAATGTCATGTCTCCTTGTTCAGCTTGTCAGGTCCTAGAGAGTCAGGACCTGTCTTATACTTCCATTTCCCCTAAAGCATAACTGAGTATAGAACTGAGCATTTAACATCTATTCAACAAACATTTGTTGACTGGTCAATACCTATGTTACTATGAAAATAAGGTAAATATCACTATCATAGTATACCAAAAGTCCAATCAGAAATAAGCAGGGTACTCCTGAACAAAAGAAAAATAGCAATACAGACCAGAACTTGTCCTCTTTCCATATCCCAAGCCTTTATTGTTTTATCATAAGATGATGTAACAACTCTGAAAACAAAAATAAAATGACATTTTATTAGATACAGTGAATAATGTATCCCTTGGGCCTATACATAAGCACTTAGAGAAACATCTTTAATTCTTCATTAAGGATTTTTGTTTCTCAAGGAAAAAAAATTTGACTTCTTAAACTAGCTGTTTAATCTTGAAGACTATTAGAACCCATGAAAACAACACAATGTGGTTTCTAAATTGCATTTATTTTTTAAAAAATCATTTACAAAATGCCATAGAATTCATTTTTTAACAAATTTGTGATTTCATTAGTAGAGGGAACTTACAGTGAGGAAATTCCTACTATCAAGGCAGATAAGTACCTGCTTTACAATTTATAATCTTGGAAAGTTCCCTGAAGCACTGAGAGGTAAGGCTACTTGTCGAGGAGCACACTGCTAGTATGTGTCAGGCAGAACTTAAACCCAGATTTTCCTGATTCTGAGGCTGGTTCTCTACCCACTACACCATGCTTCATTTATAACTGATAGGATTTTTAACTCCTCAGGTATCACTAACTTGTCAACAGTCTTTCAGCAGCCATGATATGTGCCATTCTCCATATGAATTCTCCCACCAACTATTCCTTTAACATCCCAACTGCTGATGTTGCTAGTAAACTTCTTTCTCACTGATGCTGTGGTGTACAATTACAAATTCTGTTATCCACAAAGCTATGTATTAACCAATAAAGTACTACAAACTAACATGTTTCTGTTAACAGGAGATCCATACAAACATTCTTTTCCCAAAGCTTTTCTAAAACACACACACATACACACACACACACACACATACACACACTTTCATAGAATCATAGAATACTGGAGCTGGAAAGGGCACTTAGAAATCTAGTATAGTCTCTTTCATAGATGCAAATAGTAAGACCCAGAGACATAAACTGATTTTCCTATTTAAAACTCACTTAGATTTTTCTTTGTAGAATCATAATGACTTTATGTTTGCAACATTGAAACATTGTTTATGATGGATGCTAAAGCAGTTGTCATTTTATAATTTCTTTATTCAGAAGACTTTATTTTGTAACACATTATAGACAAATTAATCTCAAAGGCAACATAGTAATGTTGTCATTTTGTAGTCTGGCAGCAGCCTGACTTTGTGATTTTATAATTATGACCTTTTCTTGAATCATGTTGGTTTGTTATAATTTGTTATCTACTCTGAAACGGATGCCTATTATGCAAAGTCGTTATTTCTTTCTCTACTCACATGTCTATAAGTTGTTTGTGGGGTTTTTTTTTTTTAATCGGGGGAGTAATTGAACAGATGGCTCCTTTTTTTCTGACTTTGGTTCTTATTGTACATTTCAAGTTGGATATCCTGTAGGCATCTCAAACTCAACATTTCCAAAGCAGAACTCATTTTCTTTCTCTTCAAACCTACCATTCTTTCGATTTCCCTCTTCCTATCCAGGGTGACACCTCTCTTCCAGTCACCCAGATTTCCATCCTCAGTTTCATTCTTGACTCCTCACTCTCACTCACCCCACATATCCAATCAACTTTTAAAATCTTTCCTCTCTGCCTCCACAATATCTCTTTAAAATATCCCTTTCTCTCTGTTCACACAGCCACCACCATAATAATAGTCCTCATCACCTCTCACCTGGGCTATTGCAATAGTCTCTTATTTGGTCTCCCTTACTCAAGCCTTTCTCCTCTCCAATCCATCCTCCACTGAAGTGATTTTCCTAAAGTGAAGATCTGACCATGTCACCACCACCTTTTCCCCTTCTCCATTTGATAAACTCCAGTGGTTCTCCTCTATATATTAGATCAAATATAAATTCCTCTGTTTGTCATTTAAAGCCCTTTACTACTACCCAGGTTATTTTTTTTTTTCTGACTGTCCCCCATGCCTAGAATTCTCTTTCTTATCTCAGCTTACTGCCTTCTCTGACTTCCTGGTTCCAATTAAAATTCCATATTCAATAAGAAGCCTTTCCCAACTACTTTTAATTCTAGTGCCTTCCTTCTTTCCTGTTTCTTCTGTATATAGATTGTTTGTAAGGGCAGAGACTGTCTTTCATATCCCTAGTGCTTAGCACAGCATCTGGCACATAGTAGGCACTTAATAAATGTTTATTGACTGACTATCCTTTTCCTATCTTTCCAGTGCTGATACATGTTATTTCCCTCCACACTCTATAGTTCAGTCAGTCTGACTTTCTTAGTTTTTCTCCCAAAGGAACTCCTTAACCAATTTCTTCGCCTTTACACTAGCTGTCCCTCATTCCTAGAATGCATACCCTCTCCACATCTGCTCCTTGAAATCCCTGGTTTCCTTCTAAACTCATATCCATTATTACCTTCTACATGAAGGCTTCCCTGATTCCCCATGTTGTTAACACTCTCTCTCCTAAAACTGAATACCTTATATTAATTTTGCACATGTATAGAAGTTTGGTCCTTGAAAGCCCAGAGTCTAAATTATTGAAAGGGGGCTGATAACAAGGTATTGATAAAATTATAAATATGTAGCCACCTTCAGTGAATTAAGGAACAATGGGACAGAACAGTGATAGATCATGAAGTCCCAGGTGATCTTTAAAAATAAATTCAGGTAGAATTCAGATTCATAGAGGAACCCAGCACTCGGTGTGTGAAAGACATATGGAGCTGGAAAAGGGAAGGCACCCTCTACAGAGAGCTAGGCCAGGACTCTGGGAGACAAGTCAAAGTCATTTGAGTCTATTGGCAGAAAGTATGTCAGGACAGATGCTATATTACTACCCTCTTCCCCACTATAGATCCCAAGGTGGTAATCCTATATATTTCCTTATTGCCTCTTGGACTCCTTCTTGGAAACTTGAAGTTTTTCCTTCTGGGAATGAGAAAAGCTTCTTATTTGGTCTCCATTTCTTTGTCCTAAATGTTTATCTTGTCTTTTATAAACAATGTTACTTGGGCTTTTTAAAAATAGGAGTGTAGGGTTCTTATGGGTAATAGAGCTAGGATGAGGCACTTGAGGGAAAAATATCACCAGAGAAGAGAGATCTAATTGAACATTTTTGCCAAAAATGCTATGTCTGCAGGGAACAGAGGGGGGTGAGAGAAAGAAAGAAAGAAAGAAAGAAAGAAAGAAAGAAAGAAAGAAAGAAAGAAAGAAAGAAAGAAAGAAAGAAAGAAAGAAAGAAAGAAAGAAAGAAAGAAAGAAAG